>NC_091945.1:21362936-21697103 GCF_041260155.1 Ptychodera flava | reverse complement strand
ATTATCGCAGACATGTTGGTTGATCACAAGTGACGTACTCGGCATTGCTGTCTACAACACCTACTTGTAATGCAAAGAGTAACCTTAAAACCATGGCGGTAACAGTACCTTCCTTGTGCTACAAGTCTGTCCCTAGACCATTTCACCCACAGTCGCTTGGGGCCAGGCACACGGCGGTCGGCCTCCTTCACTTCAGAGGGACCGTCTGCCGTCTACCTAATCACATGCGACTGTGATTTCACCGGGAAAAGGGTGATCCGTAAAAAATGACCGTGATAAAAACAAAGCCCTGGAGAGCCTGGATCTCAACCAAGAAATGAAAACCAGAGTCAACTCACAGTTCAGCTTGTGTATTTCGTTGCTCTGCATGCTCTGTAGACAGAGGACGTGTAACAATGTCGATCTGCCGTGTTCAGGCGTGAGGATAGAGTAACTAAACCATGAGGGTATTCTTTGTGCTAGCTCCGTGAAGGAACAATTAAATGCATTTGCAAGCTTCTGTTCTTCAGATCTAAAAAACCCGGACCGCGGGTGTATAAAAGGGAGTCGACATCGTGGGAGCAAATAGTACGTAACTCGAGTGGCAAGGGTGAACACCGTGTATGGGCAAGCTCAGCTAAATGACCTCCCTGCTATCTTTATATACACTGAGAGGAGAAATTATAAATTTCCGCGAGCGATCTGTCTCTGTTTGGTCAATTTTTGTGGCTCTGAAAAGGGCTTCGTTTTAACCATAGACGGTAGAGTTTCTCTACTGTCTATGTTTTAGCGCATACATTAGGTCCGCCTGGCCGATGCCTCCAGTTTTGCTTTCGCTGGTAACGCATGATCGACATACCTAATGCCAACACTTGGCATCAAAGAGGTCTCTCGGAATAGTTTGTATGGCTCGATCTTCATTTGTATCGATAGAAATTTCCCCAGATCGGTTGACTCCGGTGTAGCTTAGATGAAATCGCGTACAGTGACACTGACCGGTCAGGCATGAGAATTTCTTTCCCCAAGATTCCCTGACCTCTGACTTTTACACTTCCTTGGACTCTTTCACGCCTTGGCGACCTCTAACTTTAGGTCTACGGTAACTCTACCGTTTTCTATCGATAGCTAAATGGCAAAAGACCTTTGCTAATTACAAAGCTAAAAAAATCTAAAAGTCCCAGACCCTAAAACGCCGCTTTTCAAACCAGCGGGTTACGCTGAACGGCACTAGAGCCCGAGCTGTATCCTGTTCTCGCCGTGATGGGGATCGAATATAGTAGTGGGTAGTGGGTAATGAAAGATGGTTGGCAGTTTAGCTATACCATGGAGTTAGAACTGGAGCTCAATGGCTATACCTTGTCATGAAATTAGGGAGCGTTCAGTTTTTACGGCCTGGGGGGCGGCGCAAAATCTTGTCGCCGGTGTTCAAAAAACTATAGACCCCCCCCTGCATTTTTCGTGAAAAAAAATGACCCCCCCCCCCCTTTGTCAGACGAAAAAAATTGATGACCCCCCCCCCCCCCCCCCCCCCGCTGAAAAATAACTAAAACCCATATGTCAAATTTACCCGCATGGTTTGGATTTGAACTCCGGTACGCGGCGCACTTTATTCGTGTAGCAGAGATGCCAGTGCACAAACTTCTCAGCCACATCCATTGAAACATCTGTTAATTAGGACGACTGTAAGGCAATTTTTAACTTCATTTCCATAGACAACTCATGTCCATGGACATTTAATAAAGTGAACTTTATTGGAGTGGTTCACCAAAGGCAGCCCTCCGGTTAAGAGGGTCATGGGCCATTACGTAAAGTCAACTTTATTCTAGTGGGCCACCAAAGGTGGCCCGCCGGTAAAGAGGGTCGATCATGGCAATGGCATAAAGTGAACTTTATTGTTGGTATTCTGTTTTTAAAAATGTGGTGACCCCCCCCTTTCCTACCAGTGAAAAAGCGATGACCCCCCCCCTTTGCGGATTCCAAAATTACGATACCCCCCCTGGATTTTGCCGCCCCCCCCCCCGGCCGTAAAAAACTGAACGGTCCCTTAGCACGAGATAAAACTACTCTACAAGTTATGGTAATTTTTTTAATAATCTACGAAAGGTTAAAGCTTCAATCAGTGTTTTAGGTAGCGTATACGACCCCCGGGATACGACCATGGTGGTGCATAATTATTTCTCACCCTGGAGAGATATGTATCATTGTATTAGTGTAGTGTGCTAAATGGCGCTAATAGTTGTACGTCTGCTCGTATTGAAATCAACGTTTTTTCGAGATTTGGACTTTTATTTTGGGCTTTTATGAATGGAAGTGGTCTGTGGTATTAAATATCGATTATAGTAACCGGTTGGCTAATTTTTAGACGGGCAGTGAGGGGCGGCGACAAGTAGTAGACAGGAAAATTCTTAGCTTGTGGATCAAGTTATCCGACCTGCCCTGCCCTAGCTTTCACTCGCGGACCCTAAACATTTCACAGCCATGCGTTAACGTGGTGATGAAAAATGTCAACATTCAAGTGAAATTTTGAGGGAAAATAAAAATCTATATGAGAACTTCCATTCAGCGAGATCTACGAACAAGCAACAGGGGAGCTAGTGAAGGTCAATAATTTGTCATCACATTTAATACTGCAACTGCGTCTCTGTATCGACATTGGCGTTACCCGAAAGAATCAAGTCTATACTCTGTGTAATTTCAACAAAATAAAAATAGTGTCAAGGACTTTTTGCCAAAAATGGCACATACTGATTAACAGGCTGTACATATCAGATTTCAAAAATATAGTCTTGAGATTTCACAGTAGCTTTTTACCAAAAGTAGAAGAAATTGCTTCAACAAGCGACCTTACGGCTGATAAAGCAGCGCTGTGTTATGTAGAGAATATCTATTTGTGACACGTGTTAATGAAGAAGGTGGAAATCTTTGATAGCTCATTTCAGTGGCCTGACAAAAATGGCAAAAATAGCTGCAAAATACACAATCAAAGATTTCATCAAAATTTGAACATATCACATTCAGATCATCCCAAAGAACATGCCAATCAAAGCTATTAGACGATTAGCTTCTTGAGACACAGGTTTTTTTACCAAATACAGCAAAAATTGCCCCAAAATTGCCCCCTCCCCCCAAAAAAAACCAAAATTACAGATTTCAATATATTAAGTTTAGCTATCTGTAGGAACCTGTATACCAAATATCAAAGCTATCAGATTGGCAACTTTGAGAAACATTTTTTGACCAAAAATGGCAAAATTGTCCCAAATTACAAAAGTACAGATTTCATCATTATTAGAGTAAATCATAAATACGATAACACTTAGGAATATGTGTACAAAATACCAAAGCTATCAGGCGAACAGTTTTTGAGATATAAATATTTTGACAAAAATGGCAAAAATTGCCATAAAAATACAAATTGCAGATTTCATCATAATTTCAATATGTCACATTTAGTTCATCTGTAGGAACTTAATTAAACACCAAGAAATATCAAAGCTATCAGACTAGTACTTTTTGACAAACAAATTTTTTGACCAAAATATCAAGACTTGCCCAAAATTGTAGACTTAATCATAATTTGAATATATCACATTTTGTCTTATCCCTATGAACCTGTATACCATATATCAAAATTGTCATTCCCCAGATTTTCAATCGGTATAAGTGTGTAGGTACACAAGAAGAGTAAACTCATGAAATTTCATCGACGCCGTGGGTATGTCCTATTTACCCCAAATCGGCCATGATACCCACCAGGTCTAAATCTGTGAGAGGAAAAGTTGGCATGGTGAAGCACAATATCAGCCACATCTTGCCTTCTTATGCTGATCCTCTCGCACAGGCATGGATGGAATATCATGACCCTTCAAAAATGCTAGCGTGATAAATTGCGGCCCTCCCACCCAAAACGCCGCCCCCAAACTTACATGACAATTCGTCAAATGTTAAGTAAATTAGCTCATTCTGTTTTAGAAATTCCTGGGAAGAATGCTGCAGTGGTTTAGGGGAGCGTCACGGTTTAGAATGTTGGACAGGGGAGGGTCACACTGTAGACATGAGGATAGAGGAGGGTCATTACAGTATAGGCGTGCACTGAATTCCCCCCGGCCTAGACATACTATCATACACAAAACGCAACCAACCAAGATATGAATGATAGGTGGGGTTGCCTTCCCTTTATTGCATGTCTTCTTTCTTTACTACAGATCTATCATGCTTGAAGATAAAAACAACTTTCCCTCCACTTGAGTCTTCTTGTGTTATTTGATTGTACATTGTGAATTGTAAACTGCTGGAGAATGCAGTCAGGGTTGAATGACGCCCTCAACGCTTCAGCTGAATCAATCACTCGAATATTTTCAAAGGTCATTCTATACCCCAGGATCTGTATTGTTGTGGTTTTACACTTTTGTAGTTCACTTTTGGTCTCCGTTTGGTCCCGTTTGGTCCCGTTTAGTCCTGTTTGGCTCGTTCAGGTATCGGAGTCGCCCAATTAAGGTATTTGTGGCCCCGTTCGGATTCGTTGGGTCCGTTCTGACTCGGTCCTTTGTTAGAATCACAGGTGTCCGTGGGCTTGGGGTCTGCTACATTGATCGTTTTCTGCTCGATATGACAATCCCGTACTCGATCTGCCCACCACGAGGTTGAAGTGACGGGCAGATCAAGTACGGGATCGATAGATGGGGTAGAAAATCGATTGAGCTAACAGACTACCCAGCGCCTGTGGTTAGGATACACCCCTTCAAAGCCCTCCTCTATAATTATACTGCAAACTACCCGCGGTTTATTACTTTTGTATACATTCAAACATGTTTCACGTTGAAAAAGCTTACAAGTTTTATTTCACATTTATGTCTTTTAATTTCGTTGTCTTTTTGTCTCCGTATTTTGTGGTCATTCTGTTCTCAATGAACGCCAAGGTAGTATTGCGTTCTCGCTGCGAAGTCGCACTTCGGAAAACAAAAGACAAAAATTCTTATGCGATTTTGACGCACACTATAAAACAGATTCACTTTCGGAATGGCTAGGGCTGATGGTGTGTGTTGCTTGAGAGATAGTGACCACAGGTGAGTCGGTAGGGCGAGCACCGATAGTAGTATAGATATATAGTATACTGCTATAGACGGTCGACTTCGTATCTGGTCTGTGATAATGACCTGGTCAAATTTGTTCCAACAATGATCAACCTATATGGCAGCTACTTGACTATTCCGAGAACATGTAAAGCACCACCTTTGAGTAGCTTCACTTGATAACAATTGATTTTGACACTTTTGGACCATTCTTGACAGGTGTAGCATGCTATAGCAGGGTACATTGACCCATTCTGCACACATGGTACCACCACGTATTACTTAATATAATAAATCGAGGTTCAAGATGTTGCTTCGTACAATTGTATCTATGATGTAAATAAAGGGCGAAGTCCTGACCATTAAAATTTTTTATAGGCAAGGGCGAGAGGGAAGCGAAAAATTCACGAGCGCAGTCTGTTATTTCCATAATATTATCAACGGACCCCAAAAAACCGTCAAATTTACGAAATATTCCCTGGCGAAGGACAACAGGGCCCAAGAACTTGTCAGTGAGTAGTGCCATACACGACGCACTGTCACGCGCGATGAAAAAATTCGCAAATCCGGATATTTTGGGGGAAAATGTGTCTAAACTCGAACCACAAGTACTTCCTTTATTTCAGGATTGATTATGATCATTGTACAAATCACAATCTACGTTTTACCTGTAAAGTTACGATGTTTATGAAAATACTGCGAGTTGTTAATATTATTATTCATATTCACGGGCATATAAATAACGTGTATTCAATATGGGTGGGATGCAGGTACCGCTTAATGTGCAACAGAGACTTTGTAGGCAAGTGATGATAAGCCTGGCTCGTCATCATAACTTGAAGAACAGCAGTGGACACACGATATTCCGATGCCGGCTATGTGGACAAACTGAATTGAGTATTCAAGACCTTTTCAGGTGTAAAGACGAGAAACTGTAGCAGAAGCACAACAAATTAATAATTATATTAATTGTTTCAAATTGAAACACTGGTACATGTGAAACAACAGCAAAAGTGTGAGTTAAAATACTAATCAAATCAGGGCATTAGTGAAATGGGATGTGATGAATTCAGATGATGAAAATGTTGTCACCAAAGGGTGCGTCGAAAAGAAAAGACGTTATGGCACGCCGGGCATGGAAAGATATAATAAAAATGTTGTGCCCGAAGGGTAAGCCGAAAACTAAACACATTCAAGTTATAAGCAGATTTGATTCCAATCTGATGAGCCGTTTTTTGAGATATTGAGCACACAGACAGACAGACAGACACACATACACACACGCACACACAGAGAGACAGACATCGCTGCGACATATGCTCACGTGATGCTCACGTGTGTGAACACGTTAGCAAATAATGGGGCGCCAGATGGTGTGCAAAAAAAGTAAAGACTTAGAGTAACTGTCATTGCATTATTTTTACTTCATATCTGCTGGCAATCTTTTTAATTTTTTCTGCCATCCTTGGCTGAAATTTATTTCCCAGACAACCTCTCGGAATCTTTTTCCCCGAAATCTTCCAGTCCTTCTTGGATATCGAGTAGTTCAACCCTTTGCCGCCTGTGCTTATTACAGGCACGTATCGCTTACTTAACTGCAGACTGCCCCCCCCCCCCCCCACTCGCTAGAGCAGTTATTGTGGGACAAGGCGTTCACCCCACGATCTAAGCACCAGCCAAGCCTGATAGTCTGTTCATGTCCATTCCATCAACTTTTTATGTTTGGACATTTATGTGCCAACAGACTTGAAGCATGGAACTGCAAAATTTCCTTTTAGCTTAAAGCTTCGTACAGTGTAATGATTACCTCGCAAAGTGCTCCCGAATATTGAGTTCATTGATGCGTAAGGTGTGCGAGGAAAGGGCGAACTGCAGTATTTCGAGGTTTGACCTTGGATTGTCGGGGTTGGGGATGGACCATTTGATATCCTGGGGGGTCTGGAAGATAAAAAATGCCAGCGAATTTCGATGAAAAAAATCTGCCAGAGGGGGGTTAGGAAAAAAGATGGCTGACTAAGTTGAAAAGGAAAAAGAATCCATCATAAGTTACTTTCTGGAACACATTTTTTTATTTTCAGGGCGCCCTTCGGGTTAAAATTAAAGACTCTGTCAGATACACAATGGTTCTTTGGCCAAATACACTTGGGGAGTGCTATATTTCGATGTTAATGTCTTCCTTATATAGCTCGATCCCAAGGCTATGACTGTGGTCAGTACATGTAGCAACTTTTGGCTTTTTTATAACTTGTATATAGGGGAAAGTGAGGGCAACTTCACACATCGTTTTCTACCTTTGTTAATGATGCGGTATACTGAATCGGTCAATGTGGTTTTAAGGAGAAACATGACGAGACACCGATGCATTGATGGTGCTTAGTCCCCGGTCATGTGATCTAGGTCCCCGGGAGAACCCGTTACATGTTAGAGTGATTCGTCTTAAGGGATACGTAATTATTTACGGCCTGGGGGTCGGAGGAATGTGAGGGGGGGGTCACTCAAAATGTTGAAACTTCAAGGGGGTTACTCAAAGGGTAGAGAGGAAGAAGAGGGAGTACTCAATTTCTTGTGCGAAATAAATTGAAACACCTCTCAGATTGCACCATTGCACATTATATCAATTTCTCAAAATTTTCGGGGTGTTCTAACAGTTTTCTAGTAAAAAACAAATTGAAAACACCTCCCAGATTGCACCAGACTGCACCATTGCATGCGCACACATCAATTTCTCAAATTTTTCACAGGATCTAGGACAAAACTGAACTGTTGTGAATTCATCCTTTATTATCATAGAAACATATATTTTAATTGACTTCAGTGCAATAACCATTTTGACATTTAACCATACCATATGCAGGCTGGCAGCTGGAGAAATGACACAAGGAGACTGTGACACCTGCATATTCTTTGGTCTTCAATCTCTGGCAAACTGAGAACTGCTTTTACAAAATCTATTGTCGTTGTTTGGTTGTTGAATAGACTCAAACACTGATCATGCAAAAAATGTAATAAAATACCAGTGTTCAATGTCATTTTCTATGAAAGCCCGTAAGGGACATGTTTGAAAGCAAAAAATAAAAAAAATATCTTGTGCTCACGAGATCTTTTCTTGTGATCACAAGATCTTTTCTTGTGCTCACGAGATCTTTCTTGTGCGCACAAGATCTTTTCTTGTGATCACAAGATCTTTTCTTGTGCGCACGAGATCTTTTCTTGTGATCACAAGATCTTTTCTTGTGCGCACAAGATCTTTTCTTGTGATCACAAGATCTTTTCTTGTGATCACGAGATAGTTTCTCGTGATCACAAGATCTTTTCTTGTGCGCACGAGATCTTTCTCGTGAGCACGAGAAACTATCTCGTGAGCACAAGAAAATATCTTGTGATCACGAGATAGTTTCTCGTGAGCACAAGATAATATCTCGTGATCACGAGAAACTTATCTCGTGAGCACAAGATAGTTTCTTGTGAGCACAAGATAATTTATCGTGCTTTTTTGGTTGGCCTAGGGAGTAA
This sequence comes from Ptychodera flava, assembly GCF_041260155.1. NCBI lineage: Eukaryota > Metazoa > Hemichordata > Enteropneusta > Ptychoderidae > Ptychodera > Ptychodera flava. Next base: position 21,688,539 of record NC_091945.1, on the reverse strand, counting down.
AATTCCCGGCCTTGCATTTTTCGGCCATACAGTTTAAAATTTACGTATCTAAGGCTCAGAGGCAATATATGACACTATAATTTTAATTCTCGTGCCAATTATATAATAAACGGAATCAGCGATGTTTTAGTGATCTGATTTATACTCCCACCTGTCAAAAATTAGGTTTGAATGGCTTTTAAACTCGACTGCCGAGATCAACAATAATGGTTTATCAATCAAACAGTCACGTACAATTACTCTATCAGTAATATAATGTGCTACCAGTCTTTGTATATTATTCCTCTTACTTGATCAATGTCAATTTTAAATTGTATACAATCATTTTTACACGTTAACTGATCTTATCATATAGTTAACATTGAAAGTGTGATCAAATTCATTGGCAATGTATAACTTTCAGCAAATTAATTATTCAATATTCAGTATATCTTACAGTGAAAATACAATTGTAAGAATGGTTAATGATGTACTGTTTTACAGTTGTGACTTGCGTAACCTGTGGAGAAAGTCGATCTTCCATGGTTAGTGAATGAATTTATCTATGGATAGTATATGCAACACCATTTTTTTGTATCACAGTATCTGTATTTCCTTGTGTAATTTATATGGACGAATGCTGTCCGAAATAAACAAATAATAAATTATAATAAATAAAGGTCAAAATTTTCGTAGCCTAAGTTTTACTTCATCACTAATCCATCAACTTGATGATTAGCTTTTTGTATGTAAAATCAAACTTTCAAATTTCAGTAAAATATTAGAATAGGTTGATACTGCTGTGAGAAGGATACATTTTGGTAAAAATTGTCTCTCAAACAAATTTAATCTCCATTATGGTTATTTGTCGATTTTCAATTTACATGAAGAAAAGATCAAATTATCTCGTGAGCACAAGATCTTTTCTTGTGCTCTCAAGATCTTTTCTTGTGCTCTCGAGAAACTATCTCGTGAGCACAAGATCTTTTCTTGTGCTCTCAAGATCTTTTCTTGTGCTCACGAGAAACTATCTCGTGAGCACAAGATCTTTTCTTGTGCTCTCAAGATCTTTTCTTGTGCTCACGAGAAACTATCTCGTGAGCACAAGATCTTTTCTTGTGCTCTCAAGATCTTTCTTGTGCTCTCGAGAAACTATCTTGAGAGCACAAGATCTTTTCTTGTGCTCACGAGAAACTATCTTGTGCTCTCAAGATCTTTTCTTGTGCTCACGAGAAACTATCTCGTGAGCACAAGATCTTTTCTTGTGCTCTCAAGATCTTTTCTTGTGCTCTCGAGAAACTATCTTGAGAGCACAAGATCTTTTCTTGTGCTCTCAAGATCTTTTCTTGTGCTCACGAGAAACTATCTCGTGCGCACAAGATCTTTTCTTGTGCTCTCAAGATCTTTCATTGTGCTCACGAGAAACTATCTCGTGAGCACAAGATCTTTTCTTGTGCTCTCAAGATCTTTTCTTGTGCTCACGAGAAACTATCTCGTGAGCACAAGATCTTTTCTTGTGCTCTCAAGATCTTTTCTTGTGCTCACGAGAAACTATCTTGAGAGCACAAGATCTTTTCTTGTGCTCTCAAGATCTTTTCTTGTGCTCACGAGAAACTATCTCGTGAGCACAAGATCTTTTCTTGTGCTCTCAAGATCTTTCTGTGCTCTCGAGAAACTATCTTTAGAGCACAAGATCTTTTCTTGTGCTCACGAGAAACTATCTTGTGCTCACAAGATCTTTTCTTGTGCTCTCGAGAAACTATCTCGTGAGCACAAGATCTTTTCTTGTGCTCTCAAGATCTTTTCTTGTGCTCACGAGAAACTATCTCGTGCGCACAAGATCTTTTCTTGTGCTCTCAAGATCTTTTCTTGTGCTCACGAGAAACTATCTCGTGAGCACAAGATCTTTTCTTGTGCTCTCAAGATCTTTTCTTGTGCTCACGAGAAACTATCTCGTGAGCACAAGATCTTTTCTTGTGCTCTCAAGATCTTTTCTTGTGCTCACGAGAAACTATCTTGAGAGCACAAGATCTTTTCTTGTGCTCTCAAGATCTTTTCTTGTGCTCACGAGAAACTATCTCGTGAGCACAAGATCTTTTCTTGTGCTCTCAAGATCTTTCTTGTGCTCTCGAGAAACTATCTTGAGAGCACAAGATCTTTTCTTGTGCTCACGAGAAACTATCTTGTGCTCTCAAGATCTTTTCTTGTGCTCTCGAGAAACTATCTCGTGAGCACAAGATCTTTTCTTGTGCTCTCAAGATCTTTTCTTGTGCTCACGAGAAACTATCTCGTGAGCACAAGATCTTTTCTTGTGCTCTCAAGATCTTTTCTTGTGCTCACGAGAAACTATCTTGAGAGCACAAGATCTTTTCTTGTGCTCACGAGAAACTATCTCGTGAGCACAAGATCTTTTCTTGTGCTCTCAAGATCTTTTCTTGTGCTCACGAGATCTTTTCTTGTGCTCACGAGAAACTATCTCGTGAGCACAAGATCTTTTCTTGTGCTCTCAAGATCTTTTCTTGTGCTCACGAGAAACTATCTCGTGCGCACAAGATCTTTTCTTGTGCTCTCAAGATCTTTTCTTGTGCTCACGAGAAACTATCTCGTGAGCACAAGATCTTTTCTTGTGCTCTCAAGATCTTTTCTTGTGCTCACGAGAAACTATCTTGAGAGCACAAGATCTTTTCTTGTGCTCTCAAGATCTTTTCTTGTGCTCACGAGAAACTATCTCGTGAGCACAAGATCTTTTCTTGTGCTCTCAAGATCTTTCTTGTGCTCTCGAGAAACTATCTTGAGAGCACAAGATCTTTTCTTGTGCTCACGAGAAACTATCTTGTGCTCTCAAGATCTTTTCTTGTGCTCACGAGAAACTATCTCGTGCGCACAAGATCTTTTCTTGTGCTCTCAAGATCTTTTCTTGTGCTCACGAGAAACTATCTCGTGAGCACAAGATCTTTTCTCGTGATCTCAAGATCTTTTCTTGTGCTCTCAATATCTTTCCTTTTCCTCACAAGATATTGTCAAGTTACTTACGTCTTTGTCAACCAGCTTTTAAATTTCTGTAAGTATGAGTTTTAGTTTCTGTTTACGTGTATATGACTGGTACAATATCGATTTTGGAGTTTTGGGCGTTCAATGAAGGAGTACGTGACGAGCAGGCCTTGATATGCAAGGCTGAATGTACTGTCTGTGAATTTAGTGACCTTTTGACTTCAAATTTGAAGATAACAGACATGACGTTTAGTTCCTGAGACCTTAAAATTTCTTGAAGTTCGTATTCTAGTTTAGGTGACAGTCTGTTGTGTATTTGAGTGGTCGATGAGCGTTGATGTCTATGTTAACCGCATGGTATTTCATAGCGGAATGCACTTGCTGTGAATTAAGGAACCTTTTGAGGTCAAATTGATGTGAACGAGGGACTTGCCGTTTATGTGAGCCAGCTCTTTCTATTTTTGTAAGTATAATAGTTTATGTGAAGTTGCCTGTTTAAGTGAATTGAAGGGTAGAATCGAGAGGTTAGACAAGTATTATGTTTATCAATGAAATATATGAGGCCAGCTTTAGAATTTCGAAACGGAAGTTGTTGTTTTTGGAAGATTGGTTTTATGTTGTGACACGAAATGTGATAATTGATCATCTAAACTCGGTATCAGTTTGTAGGTTTAAGATATCCATGATGTCAGTCACTTCAGAAAATATTACTATTCTTTGCGTTGAAGTACAACAGTTGTAGAAACGCAACAAAATATAGCAATACGGGGAAATGTTATATAGAACATTGAGTTTTCAGTGTACCATGAACTTGTTACATTGGCGTTTCAGAATGCTTCCGCTGCTATTATTACGTCCGGCATTTTCCGAATGTAAACATTCTTCTCGCTGCAATGTACCGCGGAGTACAATTAACCGTACATACCGAGTCCCAACAATGATACATGTGCATTCATATAGTCGTTCAAAGGCGGCTATATTGTTATCGGATGCGCTATTGTGCGGGTTGCGGGCATTTCCCATCCAACATTCGTCGTTGATTGCATGCCGATCGAGTGGTAAACACGGCTATATCCTCGGAAACTTTTCATCGTCACGCTGGATCAAATGCATGGAGTGGATAGCCCTATCATACAGCAGGTGCAAGTGATAAAAAGAATTAGTTCATGATATGGTATTAGGAGATGCTAGGGATAGAGAAAATAGCCAGCAGCCGGCAAAAACAACGGCTGTCAGCTAAATTTGCCGACTGTGAAAATTTGGTGTCAGTAAAAAATCAGGACATTTTGCACAAAGTTTGCGTGCAGATGTATCACTTGTAACCGCCTGTACTTTAATTTTTGCCACCTGTAACGAACATTTTCTACATCCCTGGATACACAACTATCAAGAACTGCAGAACACAAATTCATAATATTCCTATTAGATCGATTCCTAAAAATAATTTGAATCTAAGTCAACGCACCGGCGTGTTTTTCTCGCGGAATAATCGTGTACAATGTTAGCGGGATGTCGCTCTCTGCGGTTGTGACCTTGGGTGAACCGAAAGAGCAAAGTGAACTAAGTACTTTGTTGTAAGTCTTTTCGCACGTAGAGTTTTTTTATATTTTCATGAAAAATACACGGCATTTTAATATGATATCACAGAAACGCTTTTTAATATCAAAATTTTTCTTACACATTGTATTTTTCTATAAAATAGACATTATTGAATTTTCTTGATGTGTTGCCCTAGAACCGATTGTGGATGGATGCATTACAAAGAATTACTTCTTTTGGCCTGATACTAGATATGTCAGAATTTTCATTCCGCGATATCTGGCGACATTTCAAAGAGTGTTTCCGAGGCGAAAATCGTTTTGTCGATCTGGTATTATTGCCCACTCATATCCATGGCAAGAAAAAAGAAAAGTGACTTCAGATTCCCCAATTAGTTGTAATACTGCATAAGGCCAGGCAGGTCGAAAAAAAATCGGTCTTCGGAATCGCCGCTACTAGTCTAGCCGATTTTTATTTTTTCGGCAATGCGGCAAGAACTACTCCCGCATTGCATTTTTTGGAATTTTTTGTGATGGCGCTCTTCAGTTTCTCAGGTTTTCACGCCTGCGGGACTTTGAATGACAATTTTTTTACCGCTGGTTGGCTCTGACGACTACCACTACCGATAGTATGGACACGTTTACAACGTCCGTCGACTTTTCAGCAGTTAATACATGTACCCCAGTTTTACTGGATTGTGAAATAATAATAATAATAATAATAATAATAATAAATTCGCTTCTATATTAAACATCTGGCCATATTTCTGAAACTCGCAGCCCGTACATTAGCAGATTTCAATTATTGTCAACGACATTGATGCGAGTGGAAATATGAAGACACTCACATTTAGCGATCGAGTGACCTTGATTCCTTCATTTGCATTTAGCGAATGAACAATCTGATTAAATCAGATGTAGAGTAAGGCGACGTCTGTACTTAGGCCTTATTCTGATGCCGTCACCTGAGCAGCAGAATACCGCCTACCGCCTAAGTAAAGACGTCGCCGTTCTCTACATCTGATTTTAATGCAGATTGGCGAATGAATTGCCGAGAAGTAGGCGCAATATATCTAGAAGATTGTATTGGCTGTCACGAGTACTGGTAAACTGATCCCCCAAAACTGCAACTTTCAGGACGGTTCACAAACTGCTACTTTGCGTTGCTTTAATTTTTGTTCGGGAACGTCATTGTTGCTTTACAATTTTTTGCTCAGTATTTACTTTAATTATCAACACCTAAATCATCATATTGAAATGCATAGTAATCACTTCATGAATTCAGAGTGTATGTGGGTAAAGCGTACTGTTACTGTTTACATTTGAATTTTAGTCCGGGCTAAAATTTATTTGTCAAACATTATACTGTTCATTATGCATATGCAAATCGTCGATAAGCTGAATGCTCGACATTTCAATGTGTTTTAGAGAGTTGAACAAGAATCTGAAGTAAACATAACATATTAGTCAGTGTACAGATAAGAAACTGTGCCTGTGTCATTCACTATCATTCACTATTATCGTTCTTCTGTATTTCAGACACGAATGCAACATTTACGTCGATATGGCTGAACAGTTATATGACTTTCTTGAGCGCAGACGGGTACCATCACATGTCATTGACACGTTAGAAAAAGAAAAGGTAGTTCCTAAACCTTTTAATATACTAAAAGCAAAACAATGTAGCTGTGTGTAAGGCCAAAGCAAAAAATCTTGGACTTTATTTTTTGTGTGTGTGAAACAGTGCAAGGGGCATGCTCAGTATTTTTATTTATTAAATTGGTTTATTAATTTATTCGTCTATTTTTGTCAACTGCAGTGAAAATCAAGTTGCAATGCTATTTATGATGTCTGGTTATTATTATTGTGGTTACAAAGCGATGATATCGGAACCATACTTCTTATAATTCTTCAGTGACCTTTCAGTCCGAGAAATTTTCGTTTTTTGTAACGCATTGCCCTCATTATTTTGATACATATCAGCACAGACAGACATAAATAATTACTTTCTGCACACTTTTAAACGTATTTACTTAATTACTTTTGGAAAAAATGTATGTGAGCAATACGTGTAGTGTAAATAAAAGAATACGGCAAGATTTTATTCATTTTTCTTGTATTTGCAAGCTTAAGACTACTCAAAACATGGTGATAGCACTCAAGAGGGAATATGTGAAAGAATGGGGCAGTGCACCTTTATTAGTATTTTTTGCTGTCCTCACATTTCCCACTGCCTCCAGTCAGGTAAACATCAATAAAACAAACAACACTGTAAATATCTAAAACGGTTTATAGGTATGTTCGTACGTACGTATGTATACGTCCGTCCGTCAGTCCGTCCACTGCAAAACTTGAAAACCGCTGCATATTTCAGCTTGGCATTTGGTGTGTAGGTGCATCCTGGGATTTAGTTCAAATGAAGATGACCTTGCCCAAATTATGCAAATGAGGTTAAAATAAGAAAATGGTAAAAAATCATAATAACTCAAGAACCGCAGTTCGGATTGCCTTGAATTATAGCATGCAAGTACCTTAGATAGACCTCATACAGTGTCTGCACATCTTGAAGATATCTTGAATTTTCTATTTTTACTGAATTTTTGGTGATTTCTTCATTTTTGGTCAAAAGTATTCTTCTCTGAAACCGCTCGTCCAGTTGCTTTCAGATTTGGGTTGTATATATGTTTGCAAAGGTGTTATCTTTCTAATTTGTTTAAATTATGACAAAATTAGTAATTACATTTTGGAGGTAATTTTTGGTCAAAAATTTATTTTTCTACTGTCGCTAGTCAAAATGCTTTGAAATTTGATTTTTGGGATCTTATAGATATTGCCATTGTATCATACTAATATTATGTTGAAAATACTAATAATGTATTTTAGGGGCCATTTTCGTCATTCTTTGTCCAAAATTTTGTTTTACAACATATACTGATCTGATTACTTTTGAAAACATCAAAAATGTATTTATGGGATGAACTTACATAATTTTGGTAATGTTAATGCAGTTAAAAATAGTTACTATTTATCCGGGTGGCCAGCTGTGAACTTTGTTTACACAAAATTCCTCCACAGTGGCCTGGGAGAAAATGCAAACATAGATTAAAGATTTATTTTCGCTGAAGAAAATCTTGCAAGATTTTGTGATTTCTTTACTTGAAAAGTACACGGAGTTTATGTAAGTTTGGTGCAATATGCAGTCATTAGCTGACACAGGTCAGTTGACACCAGCAAATTGACTGAAACTTAGGAATATTGTATGTGTACATCTTTTAAAGTAGTGATCAAATTTGTCATTTAGAAACATCTGGATTTTGTGTCTCCAAGAAGTTTCAAAGTTACAGATATTGTATTCAAACCCTTGGATAAATGTGAGCTGACACCTTGTCATTGACGGTATTTTTCTTAATTTGTTTTACAATGCAAACCTCAGACTAGCAGACAGACTAGCCACTCACAAATGGATTACAACGAACTTTATTTTTACTGAAGGCTCAGATAAAGTAAAGTGTGTGTGTGTGTGTGTGTGTGTGTGTGTGTGTGTGTGTGTTGTGTTATTTCATTACGGTTAGTATTAAAAAACGCTGTGACTTTAAGTTATCCTTACATTTCAGATCGACGCATCAGTTATTGTAGTGATGGACGATGAGATGTTGGCCAAGTACCTTCCATTATATGGTGATCGTCTCGCAACAGTTGATTTTTGCCGAAGATTTTTGCAAGGTGCTCCACGAAACGAAAAAAAAAAATCAGCACTCTTGAATAAGATTCGGAAAAAATTTGGTCTCCGAAATCGTAACAAGGCAGACTCAGAGTCATCTGACGATGAAACTAAATCAGATGAATCAGGCAGTCAAGGCCGACGTTGCCGCCCAAGGCCATTTGGAAATAAATACGCGGCTAAAGTGGAGAGAAAAGTTGAAATCGGATGGCTGGACTATGACTTCGCACTTAAGTCTTTCAAGCAAGTCCGCAGTAGAAAGGGTGGCGGAACAAGAAGCATAACTGTGAAAAGACAAGTCGAAAGAGCGACCTAATAGAGTTTGGAAAACGATATTTTTTCCCTAATGGTATTTCTCCCAAAGGAAAGGTCGAAGATTTCGTCTTTGATATCAAAGATATTTCAGAAAACTCACTCGATGATGAGAGCACAGTGGGCCAAATATATGACAGAACTGGGTTTCGAATTTTAAGATTTTACATGGCAACTACCAGACGACATGTTCTTGGCGATGCAGATGTGGCAGACATCGCTGATCCAGGAGCTTCCACAAATGACAATAATGGTTCTTCACAGCAGCCTCTTGATGAATCTCCTGCAACAGCGATAGTAACCTTAGATGACACACACATTGTCGCGGAAGTCCCATTATTGACGGATGAGCAAGTAACCATTGATGCTCCAGCGGAGACAGATGATGTTGAAGATTTGACCAGAGATTCAGATTCAGATGATGTAACAATGTTAACCGCAAATACCCAGGAACATGATAGTGGTTCTGGTATTGTCGAGTTGGGTAGCATTGGAAATAGTTTCGAAGATTTAGATGACACTTTATCGCTACCTGTCGACTTGTACTCACCGATGGAATTTCCTGCTATTAGTCTACAATGCGGCACTCGGGTGCTAGTGATACACCGATCCAAAATGCTGGAGGACATGCTGAATGCATTCTCCGATCCAGGTGTGCTGAATGATTACATTGAGGTCAAGTTAGTGTTGCCAAACGGAGACGCGGAAGCAGCAAGCGGTACTGGTGTGTTTCGAGATTGTCTTACAGGGTTTTGGGCAGATTTCTACGAAAGGTGCACGATCGGAAATACTTACCGGGTACCGTATTTACGACACGACTTCACACGAGCTAAATGGGAGGCTGTAGGAAGAATCATCTCCAAAGGCTGGGAGCAGGGCAATTACCTTCCTATTGGATTAGCTCCGCCCTTTATGCAGGAGGTATTGTTTGGAATGCAAGACAACTTACTGGAGTCCTATCTTTTATTCGTGTCTGAAACCGAAGGGGACTTGTTTCGCGAAGCTTTGCGAGATTTCCAGTCTGTTGACAAGGAAGAACTGTTAGAAGTTCTCGATGGTCATCAGTGCAAGAAAGATCCGAGCACCGCTAACATTCGTGACATCGTCATTGAAATTGCCCATAAAGAATTAATTCAAGAGCCGATGTTCGTGATCGAGTCGTGGAGGGCCATACTTCGATCTGTTGCAAATACCATTGGCAACATGAGTTTACTAGACCTGTACGAGGAGAAGAAACCAACGACAAGAAAAGTTGTCAAGATGTTGAGTTTTCCTGATCCTATTAGTGTGGAGGCCACTACCATGGCCAACAATCTTCGCAGATACATTCGAGAAGTTGATGGTCCGACCTTGAAACGCTTCCTACGATTTTGTACTGGGTCTGACATCATGCCTGATGATCCTATTAAGATTTTATTTGTAAATCTTGAAGGCATTCAGCGTCGACCAGTTGCACACACTTGTTCAAACTTACTGGAATTACCATTACACTACGAAAGCTATCCTGACTTTCGCGCCGACTTTAATGCTGTATTGAACAGTGGTGTATGGCTGATGGACATAGTTTAGAGCGATTTCATAAGAGCTCTGAACAAACGTTACAAAATTTTATAGATGGACTATCCATTTTATACTGTTGAGACATTGTCATTGATGTTTGGCATATGCTATAACTGCAATCAAAACTCCAAGCTTCGTTCTTTGTTGTCCTTTTACTTTACTAGATTTACACCATTTGATGACGATTTCTAGTTGTTACTAATGTTAGATTTTCAGCTTAGTTATTTTGTTAATGTTTAATATTGAAGTATGTTTGAATTTGAAAAATCACTCATAACAAATTAATCTGAGCATTTTCTAAAATTTGTCATTTTACACACAAAAGAGTTACTAGTGATAGTGTTTGCTAGTCTTGTTTGCTTATTTGTTATGCTATCCAAAGAAGTTTGTTTTTGATCACAGTTACCTTTCAAAGGTTAGTATTTAAAAACGATGACATATGTTCAGCACATTAGCTTTTTCTTAGTCGATAACTCCAACAATGAAGCCAATAATTTATCTTTGTTTAACCAGCTTTACAGTATTCAGTGACAATGTTCTGGTTGTTGGACTTTGCGATATGATGTTATTTTCCTCAGTATAACATTTGAGTTTGTTGTTGCATTTTCCCAAAACAAGAAATTAACGCATTTGCTAGAGTGAACGTTTTTACTCTTTCCTATCTTACCAAGGTGAACAATGTTTAGTGGTTCCCACGTGAAAGGTTCCATATCTGATGATGTAATCTTACGTTTAACATTGTGTTTGCTTTAAAATAAAGAACGAGTTTTTTATTTACGTAGTGGCTCAGAACTAATTCATTTGCAATAATTATTGAGAGGATACAGTTTATCAACTGATCGGGAAGAAACCCGTGCATTTATTTTTGGCTTGCTATAATTTTAGCCGACCATAGTAGAAACCTTTGTACTGAATTTATTATCATAGTCACGGTATGCTGTAGATTAAAATGGCGTAAGGCTTGCACTATAAATCTTGGAAAGTTTGGCGATTACTGTTAATGCGCGCGAAAACGAAAATTGAAGAAACGGGTGTCTAAGTGGTAAGATGTTATGAGAAAACAGTCGACATAGCAGACAGTCGCAACGAAATTGCAACAATTGCAAACAGCATAAATAATACTTACTTTCGAAGTTAATGAAAATTATTGTTAGGTCAACTTATATCATATAATGATGCCTATCAAAAGTGTGATACTGTCTGTACTCAGTTGTTAAATTGATAAGGCCAAAGTTTTGGAATTCTGTGTTTAGTGTCCATTCAACATTCTAAGTTAGTGTGCGGGTAAGTAATTGTAAAACACAGAAAATTTAACACACAATAAAAAACTCAGTAAACGTATGCAGAGTGTGCCATATTACATCAGCACATGGTTCAAATTGGTTGTAATATGACGTCATATTACTTGCCGCAATTTAAAGTCATGGCTTGGTTTTGCGACTGTATGGTGTCAATGATGGAAATCCCTCCAGGGTAGTTTGTTTGTTTTCCTTAAGGTAGCTTTATATGTTCGCGATGACCTATTTTTAGACGCGAATTTGAGCACTTAAACAGACCGTTGTACCCATGTATTATATATCACCTAAAAGGTATTTTTATAAAGTTTACGGCTATTGCAATCAAAAGTGTGGTCGATGAATAGTATTCACGCTTTACGTCAAAATGTGTGACTTTAAAAAAGTATAATTCAAGCCAGACTTGGGAAAAACGTCAAAATATTGACGGTAAATTACACCTCACTATGCCGTCTACAAAACGTATCTCAGATTTTTTTAAAATGTCTTCGTTTTCACACAATCATTCATCAAAGTTTGGCACCCCATTATTCTTACAACTTCGTCAATTTAATTGGCGATAACTTGTGCGTGAGAAAAGTTATGAAAAAATAAGATAAAGTTTTATAGACCACATGTTTGACGAGCATATGTGAAAATTTGATGGAAAAATGCCTAGGCGAGAAAAACGCTTGTTTTGTAAATCGACCATTCTTTTTCATTTTGAACGGCTATAAACGATATAATCAGTCAATGAATCACCAAGATAAGATAGACCAAGCAATGATTCTAACCCATGTGTGGTTTAATTTCGATGAAAACACTGTAAACGGTCGAAATCTGGCAAAAATGGGTGAATTTTAGATGTAACATGCCCTGTCAGTACCGATGAAACGGTGAAATTACATTCTTAACATTCTTACATCCTACCTTGCTTCATACATACATATTGCCTAGCGCCCTTACATACATACATACATACATACATACATACATACATACATACATACATACATATACATGTCCAACTGTACTTTCTGTCTCGATAATATGAGACAAAATACACAAGTGAGACATCTGCTGCACTGTTAAATTGTTTGAAAAATCGTGAATGGACGAATCAAAGTGATACCTATTTTGATACAGTACTGCTATACAAAGCTCTGTAAATCATAACAACGACAATCTGAATGTATTGGTACCAATTGCGATAGACAGAAATCATCTGATATTAAAAGCTCAATATAATGCATGGAGAGTTCCTGTAAAAATATGAACTGTTACGTTTCACTGCATTGTGAAATGCCTCGTAAAATATGCTTTGACATATAAAATGCATGAACGTGTTACACGTCACCCCCTGCAAATCATGTGTGATCGAGGGATGTTCATTGTTAAAAAACAGACTGTTTCTCTAAGAGAAGATTATATGTTAAAACATAACATAGCTATATTTGTCTTTCCAAAATTGGACAGGCGGGAAAATAGTGTTTATTCGCGGAGTCTACATATTTAGTGCAATATTGGATTTGATGGTATGGTCAAATACGAGACTATGAATTTACCCAATCGAGCTGCTTTCTATGTGTTGTTTTTGTAAGTTAGCCTCTATATACCTTCCAACATGAAACAATGATTCGTTGATTTAAAAAAATACTGTAGCGACGTTGTACCTTTCAGTTCATAGATTTGTTTTCATTGTTCACTATCGCTATCGGACGAGGGTGGTGCATTCCGGATAGTATTTCTTAACAAGACATACAAGTCAGCTGCTGCATAAGGTTCTGTCGGTACACGTATGTCATTATCTTGAATATGCATGCAGCAAAAATCAAAGACTTCCCTATCACATGGATATTGACCTTTCTTAACGCATTCTTCTTTGCAAACATCAATTTCCTCTTGAGTGACAATTACGGAGCAATCTCGACTGCCGTATATCTGTGGTACTGTGAACATTACATGGGGTCTGCCGATTGGCGAAACAGCATTACGTGACCTGCTGATTCTGTGACAATTCCACTCAATCACGGCATCGTCAAGTTCTTCCTGAAAAAAATTGAAGTGGCACTCTTATTTCTTTGTCTATTTTGTTATCACAGCAGTTTTCTTGTTGTGTCCGCATATTTTCTATTGGCACATGGACTAATATTTTGTCTGTCAGGATTTTCTTTTACAAATTTTCATTTCAAGAAATAAAAGATTGATAGATTATTATGTTTTGATAAGGTTTACAAACGTATAACCGAATTAAAAGAAAACGTAATGATAAGGTTTCTTCACACAGTTTGTGCGAAATATTAAAACACAGAAAAGTATTACCTATTGCCATGATATTTAGGGACAAATCGATATCCTCCTAAAATAGGAAGATAAACGCAAAAAGAAAAAATGCAATTGTTGCACAATTAATAGAAATGTTGAAATTGTCGGGAAAATCATACTTTTCATTTCATTACATTCCAGCTTCTAAAGCTATCAGCAATAGACCACACATCGTACTACCCGAGCGTCCAATGAACTTAAGAAAAACAGTTAATGCTCTCAAAAATATTTTTCTTTCAGCAAACACCGTCTACCATTCTATATAGACTGCTATTTCCATATTAATTATTTTACAATTTAATGGTTACAATATTTTAACGTCTTCTATGGGGAAGATTGATAATGACTTTTTTTTCTAATTATCAGCGAAAACAAATTGCTAACGCTTGCTATGATCATTAAAATGCACTTACTCAAACTCATTTTGTCAGTTGCCTTTTCTTCAGTGGAACACGTGTAATGTCAATATATTGATTGATACATCGAGTGGTTGGTTGGTTGGTTGGATTGATTGATTGATTGATTGATTGATTGATTGATTGATTTATAGGCATTGTTGTCTCCACACTTGCATCGTTTTTTATACTCTACAAAATCGCAACTGTCATGAAATACAATTAAGCGAGAGTTAAGAGAGAGTTTGCCACTGTTTTGCCTAATTAATTCGCGTTTGTGATTTCATTGTCCAGGAATCCATCAATCTCCAAATGTACAGAGAAGAGAAAAAGGAATTGTTAAAACTTTGTAATTTCATGACAGCATGACAGCCATAACAATTGGCGACATGCAAAGTGTGCTCTCTAACCGAAATAGCATTGTAATGTTTTTGTCGTGAGTAATCTGAGCACAGTGCATGTATTTACATATCAATCTACTGGGGTAATGTAATTATATTTATTTGGTTTGAAGAAAATGTACGAGGACATTACCTGAATTGTTTTCATGAAGCAGAAACGAACTAAATTTTTATCCATGCATCACCACTAAAATGGCCATCACGTTTGAGACCTTCGAAAATGTCAAGCCAATACTGACCACAGTGAGAGCGAAAAATGCCCCACCATCTTTCGATGCGTTGGTTCAATTGGCTTGTTCCATAATAGAAACAATTTTCATCGTTTCTCATAAATCGCTGCATCTGTTCAACATGTCCATTTTCAGTACCAAAGTCGGCGCGAACTTTACTAGGACAACGGCCTAAGTTTTGCACAGCATCCATGAAATATCCAGCAATAATTCTCGGATCACTATTACTGTGATAAGCTTCTGCCCACAAAACATTTCGCGAGTAACCATCAATGCAGCCATTTATTGCTATTCCATAAGGAGTAAGTTTGTCGTACGAATCTAGGTGCCACATAAAATTTGGACCTGGCGACGAATACTTCCGACGTCGAAGACGGCCTCGTGTTCTCGATTCCACACCTTGAGGGTCAATAACATGTAAAAGCAGTCGAACGGTCTCTCTGTCTATGTTTAGGCCATGTTGCAGGCACTTCAAATGCATCCATCTATATCCGTGAAGCCTACCTGACCTGTCGATTTGATCAGTCAAGAACAAGATGATATCTCCAATGTTGGAGTAGTGTTTACGCCTGAACAAATGGTTCTCCTTCAGTATTCGCTTCAAATGACGACTGCTTATGACGATGCCATGGTTGGAAGACAATAAAGCTAAGATTTCAATGTAGTTTAGCCCCATGTAAAAGTACAAACGAATAGCGTCAAGTCGATCCATTGTAGCAAAGCTTTCAAGGTTGTGAACTATCTTGTCCTCATGAGATATTATCTTGTGCTCACAAGAAAAAATCTTGTGCTCACGAGATAGTTTCTTGAGAGCACAAGAAAAGATCTTGAGAGCACAAGAAAAAATCTTGTGCTCACGAGATAGTTTCTTGAGAGCACAAGAAAAGATCTTGAGAGCACAAGAAAAGATCTTGTGCTCACGAGATAGTTTCTTGAGAGCACAAGAAAAGATCTTGAGATCACGAGAAAAGATCTTGTGCTCACGAGATAGTTTCTCGTGAGCACAAGAAAAGATCTTGAGAGCACAAGAAAAGATCTTGAGAGCACAAGAAAAGATCTTGTGCTCACGAGATAGTTTCTTGAGAGCACAAGAAAAGATCTTGAGATCACGAGAAAAGATCTTGTGCTCACGAGATAGTTTCTCGTGAGCACAAGAAAAGATCTTGAGAGCACAAGAAAAGATCTTGTGCTCACGAGATAGTTTCCTGAGAGCACAAGAAAAGATCTTGAGAGCACAAGAAAAGATCTTGAGATCACGAGAAAAGATCTTGTGCTCACGAGATAGTTTCTTGTGAGCACAAGAAAAGATCTTGTGCTCACGAGATAGTTTCTCGTGAGCACAAGAAAAGATCTTGAGAGCACAAGAAAAGATCTTGTGATCACAGGAAAAGATCTTGAGAGCTCAAGAAAAGATCTTGTGATCACAAGAAAAGATCTCGTGCGCACAAGAAAAGATCTTGTGATCACAAGAAAAGATCTCGTGCGCACAAGAAAAGATCTCGTGATCACAAGAAAAGATCTCGTGCGCACAAGAAAAGATCTTGAGAACACAAGAAAAGATCTTGAGAGCACAAGAAAAGATCTCGTGAGCACAAGAAAAGATCTTGTGATCACAAGAAAAGATCATTTGAGCACATGAAAAGATCTTGTGATCACAAAAAAGATCTCGTTAGCACAAGAAACTATCTCATGATCACAAGATCTTTTCTTGTGTGCACGAGATCTTGTCATGTGTGCTGGAGACTTTTTTGTGTGCTCTCAAGATAGTGTCTCGTTAGCTTATTATCTTTGCCAACACAAGTGTAAAATCTTGTGGATGAGCCCAGCCTTAATTTCTATATTAAGTTGATTATGTCATAGAGAGAAGCAAGAGGGACGGAGCACTGCGGAAAACTCTAAAAGAAGTGACAGCTTCCAATGTGCGATGTCTGTTGGGATTTCGGTCAATAATTGCTTTTGTTTCACACCTTGCGTTACACTGTACTGGCAAAAGTGTACAAATTTAGAGTTCCGATTTTGTTGCAGATGTCAGTTTAATTTTTGATTTCGTGCATTAACAGTAATCGCCAAATTTTCCAAGATTTTTTGTTCAAATATTCCGCCATTTTAATCTACAGCAATCCGTGGCCATGATAATAAATTCAGTAGTAAGGTTTCTACTATGGTCGCCTCAATTTAGAGCAAACCAAAAATAAATGCATGGGTTTCTTTACAGTTGATAGACTGTATCCTCTCAATAATTATTGTAAATAAATTAGTTCCGAGCCACTACGTAAACACATAAAACTCGTTCTTTATTTTATGGAAAACACATGTTAAACGTAATTACATTGTCAAAATTGGAACCTTTCACATTGGGAACCACTAAACATTGTTCACCATGGTAAGATACGAAAGAGTAAAAACGTTCACTCTAGCAAATGCGTTAATTTCTTGTTTTGGGAAAATGCCACACATACTTAAATGTTATACTAAGGACAATAACATCATATCGCAAAGTCCAACAACCAGAACATTGTCACTGAATACTGTAAATCTGGTAAAATCGAAGGTAAACAAAGAGAAATTATTGGCTTCATTGTTGGAGTTATATACTTAGTTAAGCTAATGTGCTGTAACAAATGTCATCGTTTTTTAAATACTTACCTTTGAAAGGTAACTGTGATCAAAAACAAACTTCTTTGGATAGCATAACAAATAAGCAAACAAGACTAGCAAACACTATCACTAGTAAATCTTTTGTTTGTACGATGACAAATTTTAGAAAATGCTCAGATTAATTTGTTATGAGTGATTTTTCAAATTCAAACATACTTCAATATTAAACATTAACAAAATAACTAAGCTGAAAATCTAACATTAGTAACAACTAGAAATCGTCATCAAATGGTGTAAAGTAGAAGGACAACAAATAACGAAGCTTGGAGTTTTGATTGCAGTTATAGCATATGCCAAACATCCATGACAATGTCTCAACAGAATAAAATGGATAATCCATCTATAAAGTTTTGTAACGTTTGTTCAGAGCACTTATGAAATCGCTCTAAATTATGTCCATCCGCCATTCACTATTGTTCAATTCAGCATTAAAGTCGGCGCGAAAGTCAGGATAGCTTTCGTAATGCAATGGTAGTTCCAGTAAGTTTGAACAAGTGTATGCAACTGGTCGACGCTGAATGCCTTCAAGATTTACAAATAAAATCTTAATAGGATCATCAGGCATGATGTCAGACCCAGTACAAAATCGTAGGAAGCGTTTCAAGGTCGGACCATCAACTTCTCGAATGTATCTGCGAAGATTGTTGGCCACGGCAGTGGCCTCCACACTAATAGGATCAGGAAAACTCAACATCTTGACAACTTTTCTTGTCGTTGGTTTTTTCTCCTCGTACAGGTCTAGTAAACTCATGTTGCCAATGGTATTTGCAACAGGTCGAAGTATGGCCCTCCACGACTCGATCACGAACATCGGCTCTTGTATTAATTCTTTATGGGCAATTTCAATGACGATGTCACGAATGTTAGCGGTGCTCGGATCTTTCTTGCACTGATGACCATCGAGAACTTCTAACAGTTCTTCCTTGTCAACAGACTGGAAATCTCGCAAAGCTTCGCATAACAATTCTCGCTCGATTTCTGGCACAAACAGTAAAAAAGACTCCAGTAAGTCGTCTTGGGTTCCGAAAAGCACTTCCTGCATAAGAGGCGGAGCGAACGCAATGGGAAAGTACTTTACTTGCTCCCAGCCTTTGACTAATATTCTTCCTACACTTTTCCACATACAGCTGGAATAGTTGAGTTTACAGTGCGGTACCCGGTAGATGTTTCCAACTGTCCATCTTTCGTAGAACTCTTCCCAAAATCCTGTGTAGCAATCTCGTGTGACACCAATTCCGGTTGTTTCCTCCAAATCTCCATTCGGTAACATGAACTTAAAATTAGGATAATCATGTATGATGTCTGGATCGGAGAATGCATTGAGCATGTCATCTACTATATTGCTTCGATGTATCAGTAATCTTCGAGTTTTATCCAGGTCACTATGATCTTGACTTTGGGTCGATTGGTAAGGATCACTAGATAAACTGCGGGGTCAGACCCATCTTGAAAACCCTCTTGCCCGCTACCAATTTCCTCAATATTTGAAACATCATTACAGGCTTGTGGAGGCATGGTTGAACAATTTCTCTGTGCAGAATTGGAATCATAGCTGTCGTTTTCGATTGGGTTAACGGTTTTATCAGACTGGCCAGGTGGACCTTCATTGCCATCAGAACAGATAAACGGCTCCATAGATATGTCTTGTCCTTCCCCAGACTGCTCCATTGGTGACTGTTCCATGGGTGTCTCCATCAGATCTTCTTGAAGATTTGCAGATAATCCTCCGTTTGCTTCGTCAGTGTTGTTGGACTGTACAGTCACTATACCATATTCATTGTTTAAAGACAGCTCACTAGACGAAAGTTTTTTCTTTGTAGTTACCATACGAAATCGCTGCACCCTGAAACGGCTTTTATCACCCATCTCACCCACCGTAGCATTTTCATCGATATCATTGTCATACTTGTCTCTAATATCAAAATCGAAATCGTCAATCTTTCCCTTAGCTGATATACCGTTCGGAAAAAAGTACTCTGTTGCTAAGTGTAACAGGTCTGATTTCTGAATTGACTTATTTACAAACATAATGGCAGCACTATTGCCCGTCTTGGCGTGAATTTGCTTGAATGCATTGGTGTCATATTCATAGTTGAACCATCTAAACTCAACCCTTTTGTGCGTGTTTTTATCGATCAGACTTTGCTTGTTTCTTTCAGATGATGTAACACCGTCCGGCATTTCTGACTCTTGAGGTTCTACTCGATTAAGTCGTCTCACTTTTTTCTTAAATTTTTGTACCAGTACTGGTTGTTTTTCTTTATTCGGTGCGTCTACTTGCGTCAACAATCGTCGACAAAATTCAAATACAGCAAGTCGGTCACCAGGTGAAGAAAAGTATCGGGATAACGCCATGTCATCCATGGATACCACTACCAAAGGGTCAATCTGAAAGAAAATAAATAACACATGGTACAAATGTCGGCGAAGGACATTATTCATATTTTACACATGTGAACAGCACATCAAAGGAATAAGCAGTCCATTCTCGGGATTTTATTTATTATAAGGGGTATGCTAAACAGGAAAATGTGACCTTAGCCTGGGCTGGAATTTTCGATATAAAACACTCTGACTTGATTTAAAAAAAACACGAAAACTTTACAACTTTCATTTTTCGTGTGATGCTACCACTTTTCACAAACGACAAGCGAGTTCCACTTTGCCCACATTATTCTTCATACTGCTGTTCTTTAACACTTTCATGATGATCTCCACGCAGAAAATTATTATTTTTATTGCCGCTTTATGTTCATTGTTCATCAGATTGTCAACGTAATGATCAACAATCTCGTTATGTATACAGAAAGCTTGTTATCATTGTATCCCAGTAATTTTCAAAAATACAACATAACTGTTAAATGAATGGGATTGAATGGGATTTTTGCTTTCGAACTTACACCTCACATGAACTTTCCCAGCCGAAATTTCTCGGACGAACCCGCATGGTATTTGAGATATCACACTTACTTGGTCATTTCAAAGTCATTAAAGGGCACTGATCACAGCAAAGCTGACTTTGTCACATGTATTTCTTTATGACAAGATAGACAGGAAAATTCGTTTTACCGACCTGTTTGGCAAAGAAAGTTTACTTTTGGGCTTGATATAAAAGGCACTTTTAATTTGGATCATTAGAAAAGTGCCAACATTGGCGCGTTGTGGTTACGTGATTTGGCAGACACCAATTAGGAATGGGTATGCACAATTGCCGTGTAATAATAATAATAATAATAATAATAATAATAATAATAATAATAATAATAATGGTTTAGTTCACCTCAAAATGGTGACCCTTAGGTCAAATTATAAGATGTAAAATTCTAAAATTTGTCAAAAATACTGAGTCGTACTTCAGCAAAAATAAAACACAGATCATCAAAACAACAATTGTATTTTTAAATTTAATTTCATAAGTATTAGTTGGACAAATGACAATAAAAGCAAATGCAGACGGCTTTCAAAGGTTAACTGATTAAACAGTGCCTGTTCCTACGCTAACGTGATTCCTACTGCAGAAATTTCCTGTCCAGTGTCCCTTTAAATAACAGTACCTTTATGGATGAAGCCCCTCAAATGCAATTTTGTCAAGCTTCCTCCCTTTTTGGGAGGTAAATGACTTATTACTGCAAACCGAACGTGAAGGAAACACATATGACAAACCCAGCCTTCATGTGTTCCCCCTTAAATGTGATTTCTAAAAGTTATTGAATTCATGGATACTCATCCTTAAATCTGCATGCATGGCTTTAGGCAGGGTGTCGAAAAAATACTCGCAGACTCCCAACAAACCGACCTGGAATTAGCGTAACAGTATCCATTGCCAATTATAGCTGCTGATTATAAATATTGGTCCTTATTTCAACATGGTCTCAAGACACGCCAGTTTGCATATCTTATCTTATTTCAGTTTCGTCCTTGAAAATGAAATCGAAACTCTATTTCGAGGTAACATGACTTTTCACAAAAACAGTTCATACCTTCTCTGTTTGCAACTTTTCCACGACTTCTGAGGAAATACATCGCGATTTCAAAAATTCCATCAATTTGTCATCCATGATGGCTCGTTCAGTAACTTACACGTCTGAAAAGAAAAGGAGTTAACTTTATCCAAAGGAGAAAAACATACATGGATTTGAGCCACTGATTAGTTTATTGTACCCTTAATGTTTCAAGTCACTGGTGTCATATTCAAAATCATTCACTGTACATGCTAAAATTAGCCGGCTGGTCTTTAGGTGTTTTGCTTACCCAGCTGCAATACTGTAGCTCTATCACCAGAGATGTGTTTACGGTTGCATACATTGAAAATCTTGAAAATATATACTTCAAGTTTGTCGAGTAAGCGTAAATTCCAAATGTAAAAACGCCTTTCCGGATTGGTTTCTGGCTTCCGATCTATGAACATATGAGACTTGAAAAAACCTACATACAAAATTCCCGTTCAAAGGCTGATTTATCACCCCGGGTCGTGGTGCTTTTCTTCCTGGCTAAAACCTAACACAATGCTGTTTTATGACTCATATTAGAATGCTATTTAAGAAAAAAATAATAAAATCTGTTGTCGTATTTAAAAGGGTCACTTTACTAACGCACACTAACAATGCTACCAAGACAAGTTTCTGTGATGCTTGGCGAAAATTTACATGACAAAACATCCAGTTTACATATGTCAGAGCATATAATGGCTAAATAAACTGCTTAGTGACATTAAATACGCATACTTACATTAAAGAAGGGAATGGATGGCGGAGAACACCTCAAAGCAGTCACTCAAAATGGCGGTAGACAAGTTCACACGTGATCATAGCAGTAAAAACGTGTTAGAAACAACCTTCGTTTTCTCGTGAGCACAAGAAAAGATCTTGTGATCACAAGAAAAGATCTCGTGCGCACAAGAAAAGATCTTGAGAGCACAAGAAAAGATCTTGAGAGCACAAGAAAAGATCTTGTGATCACAAGAAAATATCTTGTGCGCACAAGAAAAGATCTTGTGATCACATGAAAAGATCTGAGAGCACAAGAAAAGATCTCGTGCGCACAAGAAAAGATCTTGTGATCACAAGAAAAGATCTTGAGAGCACAAGAAAAGATCTTGTGATCACAAGAAAAGATCTTGAGAGCACAAGAAAAGATCTTGAGAGCACAAGAAAATATCTCGTGATCACAAGAAAAGATCTTGTGATCACAAGAAAAGATCTTGAGAGCACAAGAAAAGATCTTGAGAGCACAAGAAAAGATCTTGTGATCACAAGAAAAGATCTTGAGAGCACAAGAACTTGAGAGCACAAGAAAAGATCTTGTGATCACAAGAAAAGATCTTGAGAGCACAAGAAAAGATCTTGAGAGCACAAGAAAAGATCTTGTGCGCACAAGAAAAGATCTTGTGATCACATGAAAAGATCTTGAGAGCACAAGAAAAGATCTCGTGCGCACAAGAAAAGATCTTGTGATCACAAGAAAAGATCTTGAGAGCACAAGAAAAGATCTTGTGATCACAAGAAAAGATCTTGAGAGCACAAGAAAAGATCTTGAGAGCACAAGAAAATATCTCGTGATCACAAGAAAAGATCTTGTGCGCACAAGAAAAGATCTTGAGAGCACAAGAAAAGATCTTGAGAGCACAAGAAAATATCTCGTGATCACAAGAAAAGATCTCGTGATCACAAGAAAAGATCTTGTGCGCACAAGAAAAGATCTTGAGAGCACAAGAAAAGATCTTGTGATCACAAGAAAAGATCTCGAGAGCACAAGAAAAGATCTTGTGATCACAAGAAAAGATCTCGTGCGCACAAGAAAAGATCTTGAGAGCACAAGAAAAGATCTCGAGAGCACAAGAAAAGATCTTGTGATCACAAGAAAAGATCTTGTGATCACAAGAAAAGATCTTGTGCGCACAAGAAAAGATCTTAAGAGCACAAGAAAAGATCTTGAGAGCACAAGAAAAGATCTTGTGCGCACAAGAAAAGATCTTGTAGTATCAATCTATTGTAATATTTTACAGAATGAAAATTGGCTTTTAAAGAAATAGCTAGTCACTTAGTTGATGGATCTTGGATAAGTTAAAACTTAGGCCATGAAAATGTCGACATTTATAAACTTGAATATTGATTTATTCATTTCCTGAAAGTTATGGATTACAAATAAATGCTAAATTTGATCACACTTTCAATGTTCAGTATACGATAAGATCAGTTAACATTGTGTAAAAATGAACATATACAATTTAAAGTTGACATTGATCAAAGTAAAAGTAATATACAAATACTGGTAGCACATTATATTACAGAATAGAGTACTGTTAACTTATAACAGTCAGTGTACTTCACTGTGTGATTGATAAACCATTATAGTTGACCTCTGCAGTCGAATTTAGAAGCCATTCAAACCTAATTTTGGACAAGTGAGAGTATAAATTAGATCATTAAAGCATCCCTGATTCCGTTTATTATATAGTTGGCATGAGATTTGAAATTGTAGTGTCATATTCTGCCTCTGAGCTTCAATACATAAATTTTAAACTGTATGGCCGCAAAATGCAAGGCCTTGAATTTTACTCCCTAGGCCAACCACAAAAGCACGATAAATTATCTTGTGCTCACAAGAAACTATCTTGTGCTCACGAGATAAGTTTCTCGAGATCGCAAGATACTATCTTGTGCTCACGAGAAACTATCTTGTGCTCACAAGATCTTTTCTTGTGCTCACGAGATAGTTTCTCGTGCTCACGAGAAAGATCTCGTGCGCACAAGAAAAGATCTTGTGATCACGAGAAACTATCTTGTGATCACAAGAAAGATCTTGTGATCACAAGAAAAGATCTTGAGATCACAAGAAAAGATCTTGTGCGCACAAGAAAAGATCTTGTGATCACAAGAAAAGATCTCGTGCGTACAAGAAAAGATCTTGTGATCACAAGAAAAGATCTTGAGAGCACAAGAAAAGATCTTGTGATCACAAGAAAAGATCTCGTGCTCACAAGAAAAGATCTTGTGATCACGAGATAGTTTCTCGTGAGCACAAGATAATTTTTTAATTTTTTGCTTTCAAACATATCCCTTATGGGCTTTCAATGTCATTTTCAAACAATTTTACCGAGTGCAAAATAAATTGAAACAACTCTCAGATTGCACCATTACACACATCAATTTTCAATACGAGAGAGGGATCCCCTCTCGTGCTCTCCCCCTTGGGGTGTTTTAACAGTTCTACTTAGAATTTAAAACACCTCTCAGATTGCACCAGACTGCACCATTGCACACATCAATTTCACGAAATTTTCCATGCAAGATAGGGACAGTCCCTATGACGCTGTACTTTCAAATTCTGTCCAGTCAGATATCCTAGTGAAAACCCTGTCATGATTCACATCTAAATTAAACAATACTATATGGTGGGATACTGCTTATAGCGTGAGCTTTTTATATCTGTATATTGTTGTCACTTTGTGCTGTATTTTTGTATATACATGTATTGGTATTTAACTTTTCTAAGTAGAGTGATCAGTCAACATTTCTGAGTTAGAGAGGGGGTTACCCAGGGGTGGGGGTTACTCGATAATAATGACTGCCCCGTTGTTTCGGAACCAAGGTGCGGTTCCTTCATCAGTTGCTCGACTTTTGTTTTCCAACATGTTCGTTAGATGGTTAAAGGTAAAAGTATGTACAAGTATTGTGTTCCAACTGATCTAATGTGCAACATTTTACTCCGCACACAGTAGAGGACTGTACATTTGTTGTTGGGGAAAAGAGTATCCAAATGAGGAGTGAGAGAAGAAAAGTTACCAGTAATCAGAGAGTGAAAAAAAAATTGAACAGTGGATCAGGTACGAAAAAAAAATTGCAACCTCTTAAATCTTCCAGATCTCCCCGGATATCAAATGGTCCATCCCTTAGACGGATAATATGGTTTTGCAGTCCAGCCCTACAACAAGGCAGCCGAAACTTGGCAAGTTGTTGAAGTGCCCCCGGCCGAAACCTCGAACTTGGCTGCCGCTGGGAAAGGGCGTGACTGTCGTTGGTGGCGATGAAGACGAGAGAACAGCAGGGGGTTTTCAGTAGAGAGGGGTGAAATATGAACTTTGTCGAATCATAGTGGAAGAATAATTACAAACAGCTATCATTTTCTCCTATACATTAGAACAAATGTTTGGATGTAAAACACTTTTGGGTCTACAATTTCCCATGTACGGACTGCGATTTGACTTATGTCTTGTCTTTGCCCATTGCACTGTTCCTGGATTCTCAACAAAATGACTGTGGCCACTGAAATTATCGCAGACGTGTGGGTTGATCACAAGTAACGTACTCGGCATCACAGGTTATCGTAATGTTGCTTGGATAGTCGTTCGAGGTGGGCGGCCGCAGGTTACTTGGAAAGTAAACGGCGACCTGCGGCCGCCCGCCTCGAACGACTATCCAAGCAACATTACGATAACCTGTGCTCGGCATTGCTGTCTACTACACCTACTTGTGATGTAAACAGAAACCTTACATGTAAAACCATGGCGGTACAAGTACCTTTATTGTGCTAAACCGAGACCATTTCACCCACAGTCGCTTGTGGCTAGGCACACGGCGGTTGGCCCCCCTACCTACGGCCCCTTTACCTCAGAGGGGCCGTCTTTCTAATCACAAGCTACTGTGATTTCACCAGGAAAACAGTGATTTGTATAAAGCGCTACAAAATAACCGTGATAAAACAAAGCCCTGGAGAGCCGGGATCTCAAAGAAATAATAAAAACCAGAGTCAACTCACAGTTTAGCTTGACGATGTGTAGTTCGTTGCTCTGCATGCTCTGTAGACAGGACGTCCAATAACGTCAGTCTGCCGCGTTCTGGCGTGAGGATAAAGTAACTAAACCACGGGGGTATTCTTTGTGCTATCTCCGTGAAGGAACAATTAAATGCGTTTGCCAGCTTCTATTCTTCAGATCTAAATGGTATCGCAGTTGACCCCAGCCGTAGATCTTTAGTCATTACGTAATGTACGGTAATTTTGCATCACTGTTGGTGTTGTGCTCGCATTTTGAGGAATACGAGTTGAGGTACCAGTCTGGATCGTAATGCTTTCAGTAAGGGGTGGCCCACTTGATTTTCTGGGGGGGCGCTGGAGGATTTTAGGAAAAAAATGTCACTGACCATTCATATGGAAAAAAATTGTTTCAGGGAAGGCTGCAACAATATAATTGGTGGCCATGTATCCTAATACAGCAGATTGTGTCTTCAGTGGTCTCTGGAGCTGTCGCCTACTGCGGGTAATTATGGCCAAGCTATCATGGATTGGTTGATAATTAATCTGCTGCGTATGGTATGAATGGGTTATGGCAACTCTACGAGTAGAAGAAACCTGTGTTAGACTGGAAGAGCCGTCGCTCGAGGGCGCTCTTTACGCTTCCCTCTTACAAGAGGAGGGCTCCAAACTCTGTTAAAGAACGAAAAAACTATTTCAATTTACTCAGTGAGGAAATTGAAAAAGCCTCACGAGATCATGAATCAGATTCCATAATATGTGGCGGTGATTTCAACTGTGTTGTAGATACATCCAAAGATAAGATATCCTCAGCTAGGTTGTGTAATGATAGTAGTGTACAGGAGATTAAAGCTATGATGAATCAGTTCAATCTGACTGATGTTTGGAGAAAACTACACCCACATCTTCTCAAATACACGTGGGATAGACTTTGCAATGGCAAAAAGAGCTATCAGACAAAAGTTAGACTGGACCGATGGATCTTCACGAACGACTTGTTTACTGAGGTTAAAAATGTGAAATTGTATCTTGTGTTATTTCAGATCATCAACCAGTTGTAGTTGATATGGAATCTTTAGAAGGTGTAAAACGTGGGAAAGGGACATGGAAATTCAATAACAGTCACCTGTCATGTACTCATTTCAAAAACCAAGTAGAAAACCTCTGGAAATTTTGGCAAAGTCAAAAGCCTCTTTTTGATGACATTTCAGTTTGGTAGGACAGAGGCAAGGATAAACTTCGAGAATTGGCCATTAAGTATAGTTTACAGAAAAACAGAAGTAATAAGAAACACCGTAATCTGTTGGAAAAAAGACTGCACAATATGATGACATCAGATCAATCTGCAAGTGATATTGAAGAGGTTAAAAACCAGTTAAAATCATACGAATTAAATCAAATACAAGGACAGCAAATTCGATCAAGGGCCCAATGGGTTGAACAAGGAGAGAAGTCTTCAAAATATTTCCTCAATCTAGAAAAACAGAGAGGTAAAGAAAAATATTCAAGGAGGTCAGAGACAAGAGTGGCAAAATAGTCACTGATATTGATTCTAATTAGACATACAAGCAGAATTTTATGAAGATCTTTACAAACAAGAAAATGTTGACACCCTACCATAGATAAAACCAACATTTTAAGTAATCAAGATAAACAGAGTTGTGAAGGTCAAATTACACAGGAAGAAGCTCTTAACGCTTTAAAGTCAATGGCCAACAATAAGTCACCAGGTTCTGATGGCCTTTCAGTGGAATTCTACAAATGCTTCTGTCATATTTTAGGGTCTGACCTAATTGAAACATTTAACGCTTGCTTTAATTCAGGGGAATTGACGAACAGCCAGAAACTTGGTTTAGTTTCTTTGCTCTATAAAAAGGGAGATAAGTGTAGGTTATCGCCCGCTTGAAACGTAAACAACGAGGCGGAGCCGAGTTGTTTTACGTTTCAAGCGGGCGATAACCTACTTATAGCCGTCGAGCTAACAGGGAACCCAGGATTAGCGTTTATCACTCCTGTCTGAGAATCAAAGAAACCCAGGATTAGCGTTTATCACTGGTGTCAGACAGTGCTTACGATTAAAATGTTTTGTTTTCAGGCAAGCTAATTTTTCCCATCAGACCACCATGGCATCGACTTATCACATCTTGCGTTTATCACTTGTGTCACACTGCTTACGATTTTAAATGTTTTGTTTTCGGGCCACGTAACTTGCCCATCAGACCACCATGACATTGACACGTTTCAAATTAGGGAAAAATTTACCATGCATAATTATAACCCGCTTGCAAAAACCCAACCACACCTGATAAGTCGTCCTGAGCAACAATTTTAATCCTCAAACACATCAAATACTGGGTAAACATTTTGACAGATTCAGGCTATAAGGCAGACTTAAACAATTGGAGACCGATAAGTCTCCTCAATGTAGACTATAAGATTCTTGCAAAAGTAATTGCTAATAGGGTGCGGAAGGTAATTGGCAAAATATGTAGCCCAGATCAATGTGGATACATCCCCGGGAGGGAAATAGGTGATAATATCGTCTTTACTAGAGATATTATTGAATATGCAAATGTTACTGATAAACCTCTTATTGTCATAAGTCTGGACCAAACAAAAGCTTTTGACAGGCTAAACAGAGACTTCCTTTTTCAAGTCCTTGACAAATTCAACTTTGGCACTGACTTCATCAAATGGATAAAAATTCTTTATAACAATACTACATGCAAAATTAAGTGCAATGGCTTTCTTTCTCGCAGTATTCAACTTCATAAGGGTGTGAGACAAGGGTGCCCCTTATCACCGTTACTGTATATCATGGCAGCAGAAGTGCTAGCCGAAAATATTCGTAAAGATGACAGCATATCAGGATTCATACTACCAGACAAACAAGAGGAAAAAATTAAGAGTTTTGCAGATGATACGACTCTTTACTTGAGAAATTTGAAAAGCATTACTCAGTCATTGAAAATGTTCAACAAATATGAAAAAGCAACAGGTGCAAAGCTGAACAAAAAGAAATCCAAAGGTTTATGGGCTGGGAGTTTTATAATAAAAACGCACTGATTCAGTGGAAGGGATCGATTTTTCAAACAAGGTTTTACAGATCTTGGGAGTTGGGTTTGGAAACAGTAACACATCTAGAGAAAACTGTAAAACAGTGATGGAAAAATTTACGAATTGCCTTAAGATCTGGAATACTAGAAATCTGTCGTTTAAAGGCAGAGCAATAGTAGCTAATATGCTGGCTACATCAAAATTATGGTACCTGGCATCATTTGATCACGTACCTAAGGAAATTATTAATGAAGCAAATAGTAAATTATGGAAATTTATTTGGAGAGGTAACGAGAAGTTATAAAAAGGGGTATTTTCATTCAAAGATATGATGACTGTGGCAAAAAAGTTGTCGACATTGAAGAAAAAATTAATGCACTCCAATTAAAGTGGCTTATGAAACTATTTGAGAAAAATCCAGATAAGGGGACCCCTAAATGGGCCAGCTTATCAAAATATTTCATAGCGAGTTATGACAATAAACTTAATAGTGATTATCACTACCTCCATCTCAATTTCAAAGTCAACAACAAACGAACCCCAATGGTGTATGGGGATATGTTAAATACCTGGAAGTCACTTAGACTTACAAGAGTGAATCTGCCAACATCAAAACAGAATCTTCTTAGAGAAGTTCTGTGGTATAACGACAATATTAAGAATGAAGGAAGTGTCCTCTTTTATGACAAATGGTCAAAGAGTGGAATTTTAAGGCTTAGGGACATCTGGAATGATGACAGAAATGACTGGCTTCAACAATGGGAAATAATTGCAAAAATTAGAGGAGGTACAAATAGACATGTGCAAGAGGAAATCAAAACAGAGTATGAAACACTCCTCAATGCTATTCCAGATTCCTGGAAACAAATCATCTCTTCAAACATCCAAAATGAAGAAAACTATGATATTTTAGACTTAGAGAATTATGGTCTGACAAAAAGTGAGGTCAAAACCAAGTCACTTTATTGGAAATTAGTTGATAAGAAATGGCATGCAGTCAGAGGTCAGATTGGTCAAAAATGGGCTGAGAATCTAAGTCTTACTGACAGTTACAAAGCTACTCTATTCAGCCGTCTTAATTCAACAGAAATTGTCAGCAATTCAGTAAATGATTTAAATTGGAAGATTTTCCATCGAGGCCTAGTCACAGGAAGCTTGGCCAAAACTTTCAGTTTAAGTGATGGGAAATGCCATATTTGTGGCCAAGAAGAAACACTGGAACACATCTTATTTGAGTGTAAATATGTTAAAGAAATCTGGCAGAAATGTATTTCTTTCTTTGTCAGAAACCACAACTTTGATAATAATATCAATATCAAAAGATTAGCAATTGCAGGAATCGAAAATGATAATAATGCAACATCTGACATTATTTACTGTATACTTCCTTTGTAAAATATACAGTTTGGAATATTCGAAATTCGGTTACTCTTGATGGGATTAAAGTTTCCCTTCAATCCTATGTCATGCAATTGAAATGTCATCTCTCCTCATGGATGAATACATTGTATTTCACTTATAAGATGATGAACAAAACTGAGGATTTTATCACAAAGTTTTCAAGCCTTGTAAGACTGGAAGGAGAAGAATGCATCCTGAATGCATTCATATGATGATCTTTGTAATCAAACGGCTAATTATTTGTTTTTTCACACAAGACGCATTGTAATTTTAACGCATTCACAGTTATGTAGATTTGTTTTATTTGTGACTATGTTGAAATAAATTTATCTTTTTCAAAAAAAAAAGAAAAAAAAGAGGAGGGCGTAGGGGGCGTCCTTGAGCGACGGATCTTTCAGTCTAAAGCCTGACTATGTATGGATGTGTACTTGTATTGTGGTTACTTGCGAGTTGTTTACAAATACATTGCTGCGAAGAATCAGATAATGTCAGTGATTGTCAAATGTCTGTTTAATGGTACGTTTAATATGATTATGTATGATATAGTTTAACATTTTCTCTTGTCTTGACCGATTTTTATTATTGTAAGAAAGTACTGGTAATGCCAATGCCATATATGTTGTATGTCATTAATAGAGCGTTCCGCCAGCAACTCAAATATCAGTAACTAAGTTTCTTTTGTGACATTCGTCGCACATATAAATGCATTAACTCCGTTTTTCTGTTAAACATGTTGACTTTGACTTGTTTTGAAACCATGGTGGCAATTGTATAAAAGCTGGATGACCTGTAAAAGCTTTCAACATCCTGACAGGTTAAAAAAACGGCATGCATTACTCTGCATCATAGAAGCTAACATTTTGCTTTGTAAAAACACTGGTGAAAACGTTTTAGGCAATGAAAGAACAATAACGTTGGATAAATCCTTACCAATAACCATAAAGTAGAACTCCATATGAAAGCAAATCTTGGCTAAACCAAGAAACATTTCACAAATTAAATTTTTGGAATAAATATTTGAAGAATAAATACTAACTATATAGAACTTTGTTTAACCCAAAAGAACTTTGCAAACTTTCTTAAAAGTAAAAAGCTAACTGTACCTAGCGAAAGGTAAAAAAGGGAGACCGTCCCAAAAAAACGTATGTTTAATTCTATAAACGTTTTGTAAATCAGCAAATTTATTTGAATGCTTGGTATTTATTAAATTAAACTTCAATAAACCGGAAAAGTCTTTTCTGCAGAATATTGTTTTGGTATCTGTAAAGCTAAGCTGATCCTAAAAATCAACACATCATCATTAATTTTGTCACAACTCACAAGCTGAAGTATCTGAATGTGTGTATCTAGTAAAGGAATCCGCACAGTGAATTTTAAAAGAACCATACAAGCTGTCACTTGGAAGATTTACAACTTCCAATTCAAAAAAAAACAAACAAAAAAACAAAACAATGACAGGAAGTTGCAGATAGGTACGGTAGTCTTGAGGTAACATTTTCCATAATTTTATATGTTGAATGATCGCGAACTTGTCTGGGTCTATTTTGGGAAGGCCTGCATGATGCACCTATACGATAGACAACAGTGCTGGTGATTTCTAAATTTTGTGATGCTAAATGCACAGTACTGGAAATATCCCATGATTTATTCTGATTTGTACCATTGGAGATTCCTTGCGGAAGTCTACAATGCCTCCCATGTGTAGACAGATTCACAGACTAGTTTTAAAAAGTTTGAAAACATAATTTTAAAAGCATCGTTCTTCTCTATTTCCATTTAATTGATTTGGAAAATTTTTGGACCAAAAAAAATTGTTCCAAGGTAAGCCTTGGAAAGAAATTATTGCTGCCAGGATGGGTGAAAAAAATTGCTGTAATACCCATTTCCTCAAGCTCCCCCACAAAGCAAATAGTCCACCCCTAACTGAAGCTAACACGCCAAGATGTTGATTGTAACAGCACCACATTAGATCGTTATGACGTTTCCCAACTCTGAGCGGTCATTGACCATCTTGCAATCGCCCTTGCTCTTGAAAGTAGCACCAAGTCCAAAGGGAACTGCATCGTATCGATCAAGGTAGATGACATACTAGCAGAGATGTGAAAGACTTGCACAAGTGGAAGTAGCAAATTTCAGTGACGATCCGTTACTTTTTAGCGTATGGCTGTCATCATGAATGAATCTTTATTCAACCAGATATAAATACAATGTTGAACATAAACCAAAGTATTACAAACTTACAATTCGAAAAATACTGAAATATATCTGGTTTGGACCGTGGAAGTAGTCCCAATGGACTAATCGAGTCCACGGCCCAATATTATAACAGTAATAAAATTTACAAAATAGTCACACAGGGTTGAGGAGAAAAAAAAACTATAAGGAGTACACAGAAAAGTTTTCACAAGCTTGATAAATATGATTTTAAATCTCTTTGAAATTTACGTCTGGATTTTATTTATTTAAGATGATACGGCAGTGAATTCCAGTGTTTGACTGTAGCAAAGACAATGTTGTGTTGAGTAATAGTAAGTCTGGCATTCGGTATTCGGAGATTGCCACTATCAGATGATCGTGTAGAATAAGTATGGGTAGGGATTTCAAAATAGTTAGAAATATTAGTCGGGAAATTATTATTTAATAAAATTAAAGATAAATAGAGAGGAAGAATATTTACTGAGTTTCGGAAGAGGTAATGTATTTAGTTGACGAAATAAAGGTTCGGAGTGTGCTGTGAAATCAGAAAATGTAATAAGACGAACAGCTTTTTTCTGTAGGAGGAGAATGGGATTTAATAATGTAGTGTAAGTGTTACCCCAGATTTCTAGGCAATATGTTAGATGTGGTAAGATAAAGGTGTTATAGATCATGATAAGAATTGACTTTGGTACAAAATGTCTTGTACGAGAAAGGACACCAATTTTGGGGCTGATTTTTAAAATAACATTGTGAATTCCAATTAAGTGATGGGTCAATGGAAATACCAAGATAACTTCTAATGTGGCTAAAATGTGTACAATGCATCAACGGAGGATTTCCGATATGAAAATGATGATGGTAACATCATTAATTTTTATCAATTTCGAATAAAACTGTCCTCAGTCACGTTTTCCGGAGCCTTCAGTTCCGTAGTAATCGTTATTTTCAAGGGACTCTCTTGTTATAATATCGAGCATTAGACCAATAGCAAGATATGAGAAAGTTAGAATCGAACATTACAGAAAAATCACATTTCCCAGATAACTTTAAATATAAATTATTAGATTTCATATTCCAACAATTGGTTGGCCGCAAAATGTACCGCACAGATATGTCTATTCGATATATATATATATATATATATATATATATATATATATATATATATATATATATATATATATATATATATATATATATATATATATATATATATATATAGTTTGGTCGCGAAATGTCACGGATTCATACTTCCTGAAAGTACCTAAAATATAAAATTAGAGGACAAACAGCGTCAATTAGTGAAAATAAAGAGGGCATATTGAAGGAAGATGAAAAAATTACAAATTCGACTCGATAAATTCGAAGAACAAATAGATGAATGTTCTCGTAGGATATGAAAGAACTAATTTAAAGGGACAAAGTCGGCCATTTTTCATGAATTTTGTTTGATACGAGATACTACTTATATTGTTTGACATGTTGAAAGATACTGAATGAATATATTCGACCCCTGTTTTAGACACGATACATGAAACCATCGCGAAAATGAATTAATGGTCATGACCATTAATTCATTATCGCGGGGCCGACTTTTTAAAACCGAGAATTAGTGAAAGATAACGTTTAGTAGTGGCAGAAGCTATACTAAGATCAGGAGGTTAATGGTATGAACAAGGTGAAAGAAAACAGCAAGTATTTTCTCTCTTTTGAAAAACGAAACTTCAACAAGAAAACTACAAAGGCAATAATAGTTGCAGATAGAGAAAAAGAGGACAGAGAGAGAAATATTCAGTGAACTTAAAGGGATAAAGTAGCTCCTTTTTTTTACTTTTTATTTATCATGAATTGTGTATGATATGAAAAGTAGTTTGTGTTGTGTGACGTCTTGAGAGATGCTAGAATTCTGGTTCACTCTTCAGAACCTCAACTCTGCGTCAGCTGGCTCTGCTAACAGCCAGCCAAGATAAACATTCAGTGCGACATTTTATGGTCTGGACCAAAGATTCGAGTTCCCTGCACGACTGCCACCGTCACGGTGCATGGCTGAACATACACTGTTACAAAAGTTTTTACCTTCGTGCAAGTTTTAAGCCTTGAGCGCCAAAGTCAATTTTTGTCGCCTTTAAAAATATATCCCAGTCAATTTTTTAAGGTTTTTTGCCAAAATTTTGATAAGAAACTGTAACCGATAAAATGTGATAACCATTTGGTTCAAAATTATCAAAATAATTACACCAAAATTTTGATAAGAAACTGTAACCGATAAAATGTGATAACCATTTGGTTCAAAATTATCAAAATAATTACACCAAAATTTTGATAAGAAACTGTAACCGATAAAATGTGATAACCATTTGGTTCAAAATTATCGAAATAATTACAGAAAAATTCATAAAAATTGGTAAAATATTGTACTAAAATTTTGATGGGAAAAATTATAGCACTAAAAGGGTTAATGATGAAATCTTTGTTGGCGGTGTCTCTCATACAGATCAAGGATAACAAGTTTTCCTTACATAGTGGCAACATTTTACATTTTTTTGTCACAGGAAATCAAGTCGGAAAAGGAAAAATCAATTTTGTCAAGAGGCCACAAAATAATCTGTTTGCATTCAGAAAAGGGTAATTTTTCATACTTTTGTAGTTATGTATATTCGTCGTTTTGTACACTGAGTGACTTAATGTAAGTATCCCAAATTTTCCTTGATATCACAGAAACCACAGTCCCTCTATCCACGTGGATAGAGGGACTGTGCAGAAAGTAAGGTAAAAGGCCAAAGCGACTTTGTCCATTTAAACAGGTTTACAGAAACTTTTAAGTCAAATAGCCAAAATGTCGATAAAACAGAATTGAACAATTCAGCTAATACATTTAGATTATCACAGTCTCGACAAGAGCGCTGTTAAGGCCCCTTGAATGAAAATGAAATGTATAGATGATTTAAGTTGTCCCCTAAAAACAATGCACCGTCCGGCAGTTATGGGTTACCAGCTGTATTATATCTTAGTATTCTGGGACAAACTTCGGATCAAGCTTGAACATAACCTGAATTACGAACACGAATGAGGACTACTTTCAAACGCTCAAAAACAAGCAGTCAAACCTCTCTTCCCAAAAGCAGATAAAACACCCCTACAATGTACAAAATCGTCGACCCTCTTCCCTGTTAAATTCTGATTATAAAGCAGTAGGGCCTAAATAGAAGTATTGCCCCTATGATGTCTACAATTCTTCCAATAATTATTCATCAAGGCCAAACAACATTCCCCGTGTCAGCAACTTTACTCGTTTTGTCAATCGAATTATTGGCAATCGATGTAGAGAAATCAAAAGATTGTGTAGGAATTACCCTTCCCCCTAACAATCAAAGGAAAATCTCTGGTTTTGCAGACGACACAACTTTACTCTCAAGATGGAACTGCATATTGCCAACATTTTTTTTAAAGGCGGAACCTCCCTTTAAAAGGGTGCCAAGCTATGGCGGCGTTCATTATATAAGTGGACACAAAACAGGCAACACGCGGGCACACGCTCCAGAAAATGCCACTTTTTAGTTTTCTCCGGCCGCAAAAACGCAGACAGACTGCCAAGCGGTCAGCACAAAGCTGCTGCCGATCGAACTCTGTGGTTATATTCAAATTCTTACGCGACTGGAAGATAATTTTTTAGGAAATGCGAGCGTTGGTGGTGGGGAATCAATGACTGTTGGCGATTTGAACCAACCGTCAATGAAACGTTTGTATAAACTATGTTTGCAGGATTAGCAAAAGGTGACAAAAGATTGAGATCAGTTTGTGTAATTAATGTTATAGAAATCAAACACCGTATACTGGCCAAGTGTTTGAATTGGAAGAGATCTCCACAAATGTGAGAACCTGGGATTGAAAATTGCGCCTTTAACGGAATTTTTCTCATCTAAGATGACAAGGAAGCCCCACTCATACTTTGTATTTTCAAAATCAGAGAATCTAAAGTTTAGCATTGTAGCAATAATTTACTCGAAGGATGAAGGGGATGTATATTTGGGGTAAAAAACCTCAATTTTGGTATTAATGATAAAAATTAATTTAGTCAAAAGGTTGATACTATTTTTTTTGAAATGTAATATTTCACTTGAAACAAGAGTATATGTAGCAAAAAACGACTATTTTATTTTCCATTGTGTGCCAAACATATAGTCCTTTTTATACAGTATAAGTATAAGATAGTGTGAAATCTCAGAAAATTTAACCCACCCAGAGTGGAGCTACATTCTTTGGAAATTTTGAAATTGGGAGAAAAGAGAAGCCAGGAAATCGGGTGATTTGCATACATTTGCATAAATTAACACTTTTTATCATGCAACTTATAACTGCTTGGAAAGCTAAAAGATGAACCCAACCGATAATTTATATCTTTGGTTAACAAACGAACATTTGCTAAAAAATGGTAACAAAATACGCTACGTTGGGTGCAGCGCGCCCTTTAAAAGCTATGCCAAAGCTATCCTGCAAGTGTTAAAGGAATTTACTACTGGTAGGATCCTTGACACCTCAATCTAGATACTCGAGTGATCTTCCACCACCTATCTGAATCCCCTACCCACAAAATTAATCTACTTGGAATGTAAGTTGCACACGATAAAGCACAAAATGAGAAACCTAATTGCTTGAATACTCTAAAACCATCGGGCTGAACTAGACACATGGAAAGCTGGGGATCTTACTATTCCGGCAAACTTTCTTCTGTCAAAATGTTTTTAAATTTCAAAGTAGGTGTATGTTTTTAAATCAATTTTAGTTCCGGAAAGTTTCGTACAATTAGCGAATTAGATAAGGGACGTTTGAAAATGATTGATAAGATAGAAATACACAAAGCTCTAAAACTTCTGATAAGCAATTTTCCCTGAAAGAAAAACCTAAATATTCTCTCTCGGAAGCTAGGGGCTCAAGTTTTTATTAAATTGTAATTGTGACGTTAAACGTAGTTCGTTTTTTTAATTCCCATTTTTATTCAAACATTCTGAAATATTTTACTGATCTCCAAAATGCACAGCCCAAGGCGCCGCTTAACGAAGTATAGGGGACAACAAATTTACACGGAAGGCGGAAACGCCATAGTTTACCAAAAATAGTCACAAGAAGATATCAAGCACATTATGTCAGTGGTGGTTCACATTCCTGGCGTGTATTATGAAAAAAATCAGTGTCAATGTGGATTATATAACATATACTTGTGCGGTTTTATCAATTCAAAAAACCTGAAACGAATTACTGAACGAAAGATTTTTCCAGCAACTAACAAATATATAAAAGAAATCTCGAGGGGAGGGGGGCTATTTCGAATAGGCACCACATTACGAAAAGTTTAAAAATAACAGAAAACATTAGCAACCTACTTCAGAATGAATATTTTCCAAAAATGAACTACATGTATGTCAAGAATATCTGTTGGAGTGACGTGAAACTGAGGCGTTTTCAATTTAAAGTCTATCACACGGTATATTGGGGACAAATTTATTTTTGATGAATAATAAAATAAACGACAATTCTTGCTGTTAGTGTAATGGTAACCTTAACCCTTTGAGCGCCAAAGTCAATTTTTGTCAACATTACAAAATGTACCCTAGTCAACCTTTTTTCAGATTTTTTGCCAAAATTTTGATAAGAAATTGTAGCCAATGAAATTTTACGTCCATGTGGTCCAAAATTACCAAAAATATTACAGAAAAATTCATAAAAGTTTGTAAAATGTAGCACTCAAATTTTGGCGGCAAAAAATTCAGCACTCAAAGGGTTAAAGAGATAGAGAACATTTATTCTAGAAATGCAGCGAAACCAGACGTTTTTGGAATACCTTTCAAAACTTTTGTCTGGGGGAAAAACAAACCGATTTAATATCTTGTCGAGATGTCCCTCTTGGTGTGCTTCCCAAATCAGAAAATTTAGTGAATCATTTATGAGTAAGCAAAAATCTCATTTGAGAGCAAAAGCTGTTAGTACATCAGAAGGAACATTTCGATAACAGATGGTAAACAATATTGTCTTTGTACGCATTCTTTCAGTTAAAGCTTACTTCTATTTTTGTCTCGCTGTTAAATTCGCTTGTTTCCTTTTTGTTTAAGTTTTCTGAAGCAATTTATGTTTAAAATAAAATTACTTTCTGTAAAGAAAGTTTCAGTGAAACAATGACCACGTGACCAATGAAAATTTCTATTTAAAACGACCAAGGGAAAAGTTTGATAGTATACAAGGTACAGATGATAAGAATCAATTTGCCATACCTGTCTTCAGACAGTGTTTTGATAGCTGTCACACCTATCATACTTAGATCAGAGATCTGTACGATATGAAGTCATAATGCTAGAAATGCGAAAATTACCGTCACCAATTCCAATCAACGTCATAGTGTGATTTCCTGCCACAAGGTTACCAGAAACTCTCGCTGATGTGGTGGCCTTCCATTTATATTTTGAAGATACCCGCACGCTGCTCGCCCTGTCTCCATCAATGAAAACGTCAGCTGACCCACACTCGGGACAGCCCCACAGGCTGATCGCCACAGTGCAGTTGAGGTTTCCTAAAGGAGGTACGTTGACAGGAAAAATTATAGAACTATTTGCCCTTCCTGATTCCCAGAAACGTTTCAAGTCCGTTCTGTTAGGTTTTTCAGAGTCGGCGACCGCAAGTTTCCACCCGTCGAAATCAATAGGGGTTAGAAGTCTCCTAGCAAGACCGCGTCGTGTGTTCCCCAAGACTGTCCAGCACTTTGGTTTCAGTATCGGTACCTTGGTGAAAATTGGTTTCAAATTCCTTGCCTTCGGGGATGAAACATAAAGGTGTTTCACATCCTCTATTGGCTTCAATGTTAAAGTACTGAGCAAGTTATCCAGGACGCGTGCGAAAAATTCAACAAGGAAAACGCCTGTCATCTTGTGATACTTCGGAGAAGGATGTCCGTTTCTTCTGCTCATAACCAAATCAGTGAAATTACCATATTTTACTATATTACATATTGCATCCGCCGTTCTTATCGATGGTACATTGTAATGTTCACTTAGTGGTCGGCTGCCATTTATTTCATTACTCTCGCATGAATTGCGATGCATTGTAACCCCATGTAAAAAGTTTACATAGATTAACTGGGGCGAGTTCGGCAAATCTAATATAGTTCGGCTGAATTCCTCCTGTGCCCAGGGTCCTACACCTTTAAGGTAGTCATTTACCGCATACTCCCATAGAACGATGTCCAATTCTGTCATATTGACCAGAGCACCAAAGCAGTAGGTACCAAACCTACTATCGGTACCACCAATCGCCCCATTGTGAATCTCTACCGGTACACCCAGAGCAGATTTCATAGTGTCAGCAAAGAAAGACGCGTAGATCTTTCTACCAGCAGAGATAGAGCCACCGGCAACGCCCATTTTCAATGGCCTCTCCTTCATAACTGCATCTATAATTACACGGCTAAAAGCTGATGTCGATGTCGATGACGGGTGTTTGAATGCTTTGCTGACCATCAAGGGGGTCATCTTTAACTCTTCCATCCACATGGTCATGTTTCTCCGAATTCTTGAAGTTGCAGACTTGAAAACCTTCATTAGTTTGACCTCAACACT
Organism: Ptychodera flava; assembly: GCF_041260155.1. NCBI lineage: Eukaryota > Metazoa > Hemichordata > Enteropneusta > Ptychoderidae > Ptychodera > Ptychodera flava. The sequence continues at coordinate 21,648,143 of NC_091945.1, read as the reverse complement.
TGACCTGGTTGAAACTCTGTTGCCCCCGGAGTCAAAGGCAGTTGTTTGGAGTTCTCTGTTGTCAGTTGACAGGGACGCGTGGTAGTCCTTTGGTGTCGGGGGTGCATATAACGGCGTTTGTTGGCCGAAATAGCCGGCACAGATAAACAGCAGAGTTACAACCACCATAGTCATCATTGCCCCTGACAGAGTATAGTTCCTGCCATAATAGTGCGACGACATAGCTGGTTTTCTTATAAACGCAAAGTCTAGAATACAGAAGATAAATTCAATAATTAAGTTATGATAGTATCAGTCATATTGACAACAATGTCTTTAGCGTTAATTAAATGTAACGCAAGTTTATTACAGCAGAGAAATTCATAAAAAGTTATCGTTTGTAAAATTGTTTGGAAAATAATCTCTTTGATCGTGTATGTATGTATGTATGTATGTATGTATGTATGTATGTATGTATGTATGTATGTATGTATGTATGTATGTATGTATGTATGTATGTATGTATGTATGTATGTATGTATGTATGTGTCATGTTTCTATAATTTGTACCGGTTACTGTAAGTCTTCGTTTTCGGGGAATCATGCAGCTCAGATTTTGGCAGAACGACTCGCTTTGCAGCTCGAGACTCGACCAAACACCACATTTGGTCGATATTGCAACCGGGTTTTAGTTCTCCACCATATCAAATTGTAAAGAAATGTTCATGCTGTTCTGAATCAGGATTAAGGGGAACTTCAGACCACAGTACGCGTAGATGGAGCAAACATATAGATCAGGCGACACAGGAATTAACGTTGCGCTCGAAACTTTATTTCCCCAGGTCAGCCTGATGGCTGCCTGGGGCAACTCTTAGCTCCGAGAGCCTGGAGATATGCTCACTCCAAGGCCCCCAAAGTCTAACTCTCAAATTTACAATACTTTGTCGACAAGAAAACTTGCAAACGCTAGTTTCACAATGATTAATACATAGTATGCATGAGACATGTCTCAACACCATTGTTTTAAATCCAGGCTGTGAAAATATGAAAAGCGACACTTGACAGCTACAGTTCTGATAAAAGTTCGACTACTTTGTCTTTCTATTGTCCAACCTTGCGTGAGACATTTCATGCATAATCATAGGTATTCACGAGACACGTGGGTGCCTGGAATGGCACTGCCATTGAATTTAAACAAAAGAGACTTGAAAATGTAATTTGCCGCCAATTTTCAATGAAGAATTACACCTCCGGTAAATCGTGGGAATTCAAGCCCAAGTGGCAAAATGTTGAAATTTGGCGAATTACTAGAATGAAGATTTACAGTAACTGGTACAAATTATAGAAACATGACACATGTATGTATGTATGTATGTATGTATGTATGTATGTATGTATGTATGTATGTATGTATGTATGTATGTATGTATGTATGTATGTATGTATTTGTTTTGCATGTATGTGCGAATGTATTTGCGTACGTGCGAACGTTTGATGTATGTGTGTAATGTATGTGTTCTACATGTATGAACCATGGAGGTAGTAGCTACCTTCATGTATGAACGGATACACTATGTGCGTGTGTGTAGATTATGTGTAATGTACATGTACCCATGGAGGTAGCTACCTCCATGATGTACCATACATATGTGTGGCCAATGTATGAGTATATATATATATATATATATATATATATATATATATATATATATATATATATATATATATATATATATATATATATATATATATATATATATATATATATATAATATATATATATATATATATATATATATATATATATATATATATATATGTATACAATGTGCCCTCCCGGTTATCACCATAATGGCTTTATGGCAACCTCTGAACTTGGGCACACCCACACACACACAAGAAAACTGTGCTGAGACCAATATACCACTAACCTTCGCGTCCACCCCTGGAGTCGGACATTTACGCAAGCCCCTGTGCGTTCAACAACAGAGTTAAATCGTACTCTAGTTAACAACGGGGTCCATACCATCACAGACGACCAAAATTTACCCCAAAAAAATCTTAAAGTGACAGCTAAAATCCGAAAACTTTCGAACCAGTAAGTAAAGTTGATCGATTGTAGTACCAGGTTGGAACCCGCGGTTTGGCATCGCTACTTGATCGAATAACAGTGGCAAGTCTTGCATTGTGTTTTACTTCGTCAGTGACGTAACACGTGAGGCAAACAAAAAAGTAATTGTAAAAGCATGATCAAAAGGCCCTTCCATCTATTGACTGGCCGCCAGTCCCCATTGACTAACTGTGAATCGCTCTGTTAGCCACATCCCGGCCTGGTGATAACATTTATTAATGCAAACTCATGCCATACAACTTTTCAATCGATCGGTTGTCATGATTTTTGGGGGACTGTCTTTGAAAATTTGATTTGTGGGCCTGAAGATGGCGCAGTTCGATCAATCTCATGCAAGCCTACCATGTTTTCCCCAGTGAGTATGAGATTACAAACAAATAGGAAGATTTTTGACGTTCGGCAATGTACTCAATACCAATGTTACTATTAGTTTTTTTCTTCAAAGTAGTAACGTTCCGGCCACTCGATTACTATTCATTCTTTCAAAGGGGAGTTTATGTGTTGAACTCGCCTTGGCTGCCGAGAAGTAACCTGGGGATCTTCAGTGTATTGACTACACGAGACGTTCAGAGTTCGTTGGTACTACATAGACTTTATTTCTCTGTAGACAAGCTTGACAGTTGCCATCGCCCAAGATACGCTTCTCCCATAGTCTAAATGTCTTGGGTCCGCTGTGTTCCTCTCTCAATGTTCCAATCTCCTCGAGCAACTCTCTCTCTATTCCAATCTCTTCGAGCAACTCTCTCTCTATTCCAATCTGCTCGAACAACTCTCTGCTCGTTGTATGTTTAAGGATGGGATTTTAAACGTTATCTTTAAGGCGTGGCTTGGATCATACAATATACATGAATTAAAGATAAAATGATACATCCAATCATAAACATCAGTGTCACAATTAATATTCAAACGTCACTGTGACACATGTTCTTGTTTTCGTCCTGACTTCCGTAAACACCCTCGTAAAACGGAATTAGCCTTATTGTGCGTTTGTCTAAAAATATGGTTTGTATGCATATCGACTCATAATTGAGATCTTGTTGTTTTAATTAACCATTTTACTGGTGTCGATGACCGCTAGGTTCATTAATTTTTGTCTGAGATAAAATATCTCTGTAACACCAACCATTGTATACAAGATATTGAAGCTCGATATGCAGCGGCATCAACGTGCTGGAAACAACACAAATTGATGGTGTTCTTCAATTTTATAGGAACAACCATATTACGGAGTTCCCTATGATCCAACCTTGTCAAAATGACACAACAAACCATCCATCTTTTGAAAATACATATCAAAATTTGAGTGTTCAAAGCAGAAATAAAAAGCACGTCTATGCCTAAGCTTCTGTCATGAATACATTCATCACCAGCAAAAGTATTTGTTGAAATTTGGCGGGGGTCATCATCATATAATTTATTTACTAATTTTAAAAACCAAATTCGTAAATTTACTAACAGACAGGAAAGGCCAGGGAGGGCACAACAACTAACAATCTGATAAAAACCAAATATGAACAGAAAATGCTCACGTGTTTCATTATATAATGCAGTTATGTGTGAATTTGAACCTTTGCCACATGTTTGCAACTTCATTGAAAGTGTTATGATCAACATAATGAACAATCACCACAGATAAATTCTAAAGGTCATTAAGTATTCAAATATGTAATTAGCTGAAATGAAAATACTAAATGCTAAATCATAGTATCTTCACTATACATAGCAAGTTTCATCAACTTTCCAAGTCGATCAAGATATATATCCCTAATTAGGAAAGTTCATCAAATATGCAAATTAGCTATTAACTTTCATGCCACCCCTTTCTTTCGTGGTGGATAAATCCTTGTTTGATCAACAGTTGTAGCACACCTCATCCAATTCTGTGCAGTCGTTCTTACTGTATGTCTGTTTTTTTCTAAAATCAGTAGCGCCTACTCATGCAAATGAGCAGAAATATGCAAGCCATACCAACCAAAAACTAACCAGTTCTTGCCATTCGTAAACAGAACCAGATTTGATTCTGATCCGATAAGATATCACGGACAGATTGACGGTCAAACAACTTGAAGCAAATACAGACAGACACAAAGACAGACATCGCTGCGACATTAGCTCACGCATGTGAAAACGTGAGCTAAAAATCATATATGCCGACAGTTTGGTTGTGATTTTGCGGTGTGTCACCATGCCCGACAACATTCCTGCTTTGTCTTCCTTGTGTCGATATGGAGATCGTGTCCATTTAAAATGTAAAAAAAGATTACGTCACAAAAAATCACATCGCCGCATTAGTTTTAGCGAGATCCAGAATGAGAAACAACAGAGATTCTATACAGCCTGCCTGAATAACAAGTATCATAACACGATAACTTACGTACCGAAAAATTGTTGATCTGCACTTTTTGCGAGAACGCTTCAACTGACGTTCGTTAAGGCCCGTCGGTCCTTCTCTCTTGGTTTGTCAAGAAATAACTACAACCCACAGGGAAACACCGCTTCTAAACGAGCCATAATCCTCTTACAGACCAGAACAAACAAAGGCGATCCCAGCTGAGTTATGTGCGGAATTGTGTCTCTCGCTGTGTTCCTGTTCTAAACTCTGTGTATTGTCAATGGGAGCTAAATAAGCTAAACACGATAAAACACGGCTAAACACAGCTATATTACGATATTTAGCCCGATCTAGAAAGCATTGTAAACTTTCTAATGTAGCTGGAGTTTAGCTCGGCTCTGAGGAGTCAAATTTTTTTCCGACGATATATCCGATAATAACGATATTTAGCCCAATCTAAATAGCGTTCTAAACTTTCTAATGTAGCTGGAGTTTAGCTCGGCTCTGAGGAGTCAAATTTTTTTCCAGTGATATATCCGATAATAACGATATTTAGCCCGATCTAGAAAGCGTTCTAAACTTTCTGAGTTTGCTCGGCTCAGAGGAGTCAAAATGTTTTCCAGTGATATATCCGATAATTACGATAATTAGCCCAATCTAAATAGCGTTCTAAACTTTCTAATGTAGCTGGAGTTTAGCTCGGCTCTGAGGAGTCAAATTTTTTTCCAGTGATATATCCGATAATAACGATATTTAGCCCGATCTAGAAAGCGTTCTAAACTTTCTGAGTTTAGCTCGGCTCAGAGGAGTCAAAATGTTTTCCAGTGATATATCCGATAATTACGATAATTAGCCCGATATAATAGCGTTCTAAACTTTCTAATTTAGCTGGAGTTTAGCTCGGCTCTAAGGAGTCAAAATTTTTCCAGCGATATATCCGATAATAACGATATTTAGCCCAATCTAAATAGCGTTCTAAACTTTCTAATTTAGCTGGAGTTTAGCTCGGCTCTGAGGAGTCAAAATTTTTTCAGGCGATATACCCAATAATAACGATATTTAGCCCAACCTAAATAGCATTCTAAACTTTCTAATTTAGCTGGAGTTTAGCTCGGCTCTGAGGAGTCAAATTTTTTTCCAGTGATATATCCGGTAATTACGATATTTAGCCCGATCTACAAAGTGTTCTAAACTTTCTAATTTAGCTAAAGTTTAGCTCGGCTCTGAGCAGTCAAAATTTTTTCAGGCGATATATCCGATAATTACGATATTTAGCCCAATCTAAATAGCGTTCTAAACTTTCTAATTTAGCTGGAGTTTACCTCGGCTCTGAGGAGTCAAATTTTTTTCCAGTGATATATCCGATAATTACGATATTTAGCCCGATCTAGAAAGCGTTCTAAACATTCTAATTTAGCTGGAGTTTAGCTCGGCTCTGAGGAGTCAAATTTTTTTCCAGCGATATATCCGATAATAACGATATTTAGCCCAATCTAAATAGCGTTCTAAACTTTCTAATTTAGCTGGAGTTTAGCACGGCTCTGAGGAGTCAAATTTTTTTCCAGTGATATATTCGATAATTACGATATTGACCCCGATCTATAGAAAGCGTTCTAAACATTCTAATTTAGCTGGAGTTTAGCTCAGCTCTGAGGAGTCAAAATTTTTCAGCGATATATCCGATAATAACGATATTTAGCCCAATCTAAATAGCGTTCTAAACTTTCTAATTTAGCTTGAGTTTAGCTCGGCTCTGAGGAGTCAAAATTGTTTCCAGCGATATATCCGATAATAAAGATCTTTAGCCCAATCTAAACAGCGTTCTAAACTTTCTAATTTAGCCGGAGTTTAGCTCGGCTGTGAGGAGTCAAAATTTTTTTCCAGTGATATATTCGATAATTACGATAATTAGCCAGATCTAAAAAGTGTACTTATATTTCTAATTTAGCTGGAGTTTAGCTCGGCTATGAATACTGAGCCAAATTTGTTTTCCAGCTATGTATCCAAACAATTGCACTGGTAATTCTCTTTTCCGACTCCTTGTTCTGCGGTATGAGATAGCGGTAACGCGTGTTTCAGGGAACTATAGGTTCGAAGACGACATATTGTAGAACCAAGAAAATTATATAAAATACTTGGAAGGCAACCAAATTAAGTTGATGGATAGTTGATGTGTGATGCGGTAAATGTAGCGGTTGACGAAGTTGGCCGAATTGGGATTTGGGGATATCATAAAGCCTGACGAATCATCGAAGAAGAGAAAATCAACAGTCGTCTTCCGGAAAAGGAAATACGATGATTTAAGCAGTGACGCGAAAAACATCGTGGACTCTCTAGGTTTATCGTAGAAGGAATATAAGCGTCGGAAACCATAAATATTCCTCAACATTGCAAATGTTGTACGTTTAGCATACGCCTTAACACAAGTTTAAGTAATTGTATCATTTCAAAGTAGATCGCGCCAAACTTACTACTTGGTTGTCATTTTGTAACCCTTTTTATGTAAATAGAATTTTCATCGATTAATTTTTGTAAAACTTTTGAAAGTTTTCCGACTTTTTTGAGTTTCTCTCCAAAGTGCTGGCACAGGAGCTGCGGTGAAAGATTCGTACTTTTGTTTCAACTGATTCCGTTTGATTCAGTTTCATTTTGTTTTACCGTGTCATAAACTTTTACTCGTTTATGTAAGAATTAAAGCTCTTTTTAATATTAATTATTATAATGGTGTTGTCTGCTCTCTGTGAGTGTATTAGTGAGTTTGCGTGTAGGTGAGGTGTGAGAAGTATTTGAAAGATACGAACGAAGAATGAATCACAAAACTTTTTACCCTGACGATTAATGACAATATACACAATTCAGAAAAAGAGTTTAAAACGATAGTAAGCTCACGCTAAATATCGTATCGATATCGGATACATCGTCTGCGAACCGACTAAACTCCAGCTAAATGTGCAAGTTCAAAAAACTCTCTAGATCGGGCTAAATATCGTAATTATCGGATATATCACTGAAAAAACAATGTGTGAACTCCTAAGAGCCGATCTAAACTCAAGCTAAATTAGAAAGTTTAGAACGCTATTTAGATCGGGTTAAATATCGTAATTATCGGATATATCGCTGGGGAAAAAACTGGACCCCTAGGACCCGAGCTAAACTTAAGCTAAATTAGAAAGTTTAGAACGCTATTTATATCGGGTTAAATATCGTTATTATCGGATATATCGCTAGAAAAAATTTTGGACTCTTGAGGGCCGAGCTAAACTTCAGCTAAATTAGAAAGTTTAGAACGCTATTTAGATCGGGCTAAATATCGTAATTATCGGATATATCACTGGAAAAATGTTTGAACTCCTCAGAGCCGAGCTAAACTCCAGCTAAATTAGAAAGTTTAGAACGCTATTTAGATCGGGCTAAATATCGTAATTATCGGATATATCGCTGGGAAAAAACTGGACTCCTCGGACCCGAGCTAAACTTCAGCTAAATTAGAAAGTTTAGAACGCTATTTAGATCGGGCTAAATATCGTAATTATCGGATATATCACTGGAAAAATGTTTGAACTCCTCAGAGCCGAGCTAAACTCCAGCTAAATTAGAAAGTTTAGAACGCTATTTAGATCGGGCTAAATATCGTAATTATTGGATATATCACTGGAAAAATGTTTGAACTCCTCAGAGCCGAGCTAAACTCCAGCTAAATTAGAAAGTTTAGAACGCTATTTAGATCGGGCTAAATATCGTAATTATCGGATATATCGCTGGAAAAAAATTCGACTCCTAAGAGCCGAGCTAAACTCCAGCTAAATTAGAAAGTTTAGATTTAGATTTAGACATTTCTAATTTAGCCTTCTAAACTTCTAGCTAAACTTTCTAAAAACGATAAAACACATTTCCGCACCTTACTGGTGTTCTGGGGGACCTCTATGAGTTAGTCAAAATGGGATTTACTCCAAAACGACAGTTTGAAAGTTGAAAATGCGACTACGAGTCCAAAATGGGAGTTCGAATTATGGCCTTTTATTCATAGACGAGATCTGAAAACCGTGACTACAAACCGTACCCTAGTTAACAACGGGGTCCATACCAGAAAAGGAACGACATCATGCTGAAGGTCATCCCCGGGGTCATCCCCATTGACTAATTGTGAATCGCTCTGTATTGTATCTACCCTGCGTTTTCACATATTTCCCTTCTTTTTGTAGCCAGAAGTGCTCCCTAGTTTAGGCCACCCGTGGTTGTAAACCAAAGGCATCTTGAAGAGTTTTGTGTATGTTCATGGAAAAGAAACCAAGCTCTCGCTCATGAGAATAGATTATATATTTAATTTAAGTCTGAAAAATTGAAGCATCTCAACATATCTCAGTTTTAAAATAAAAATCTGGGCTTTCTGTTTTATTTTGCATACTCTCTTGGGCACGAACACATTATTATATTTTAGAATCATCAGTCACTGTATATCTAAATGGAATTCTCGGTAGAACTCAGGAGACATTCTCTGTATTTGGTCATCCTTGAATGGATAGGATTTGCACTCAATTGTTCCCTTGGTGATAAAACCCAGATCACATGCGAAGTAACTGACACTGTATGACATTATCAAAACATCTGAGGGTGTAAATCTTCAAAATCACACTGAAAAAAGTGAACATAAACTGATCTCTGCGGGGATATTTAAACAACCTCAGTACAAAACAAGGATTCATCGGTCTGAATAAGTTGCTGACCATTCCTATTCCAGAGGACTATGCACATTCATAAAAAAACGGCTATGACACACAAATTTTTGAAGGGGTCCTGAAATCCAGAAATGTACAAACGAAGGAACTATCCCATACGGCATCTCAGAGGGCATATTTTTGATAGGCTGATCTACAGACAGGGCAGACCTTCCTATCAATGTCAGAGAGTTCTTCAAAGGCCAACAAACAGGTCTTGTGAAAGACATGTGAACATGAGAGCAGCAAGGTTCTTCTGCCATGACTTGGCCCGGTTTCTGGGGATTTTTCAAGCCCCGGGGTTTCCAGCGGCATTATGCATATCGGACAGTCCATGTTCTCGCGTTGGATGGCCTGTAATGGAACAACGCCGTGAATGAATAAGTTATGAATGTCTTTTTTTGTGTGGACATAGTAGCATTGTAGTTTTAACTGTAATCCTCTGCACTGATGAGAGAAGCGGTGAGATTAATATCGGTCACAAGGTTTTGTTTTTTACGTACACCGTGTCATAAAATCCTGCCAGTCATTATGCCTGGATTAGTCATAAAAGATTATAAAATACATGATGAATGTAACTTCAATAAAACACCAACATCAACTTGATTGCCATTCTCATGAGTGCTACTTATTACATTATTGCCAAGGGAGAGTGAGGCTTTGATTTCTGCATTTACAAATTCCATCCACTTTGCAGTGGCAGATACCATCATTCTCTAGATTTCACCAAATGTATGCTAAATTCTTGGTGGAATCATGGTTCAAACTTTGTTCCACAAGGTCCACTTATTGGATATGTCACAGTTCCACCACCATGTTCTCTCTTCAATGCCCCATTAACCCTTTGAGTGCTGTAATTTTCTCCCGCCAAAATTTCAGTGCAAAATTTTACCAATTTTTATGAATTTTTCTGTAATTTTCTTATAATTTTGGACCAAATGGACATCACATTTCATTGGCTACAGTTTTTTCTCAAAATTTTGGCAAAAATCTTAGAAAAATTGACAGGGGTTTATTATATAAAGGGGACAAACACAGACTTTGGCACTCAAAGGGTTCTAATAGTCTGGATATGTTAGGTTTCCAAACTTCAGTTTCTCATATTTAATTGAAGAAATCACAATCACAGAAAAGACATTCAACAGCATTCGCTTTGCGAAATTACTTTCTTATGACACATATGAGACTCCAATATTTAAATTCTGAGAAAATATTTATCTTACTTTTAATTGTATGGCTTCCCATTCAGCTTCGCTGATTTCCCGGAACGACGATTCTTCAAAATGTCTGAAGACGTCTCTGCTTGCGGCTATCGACCTGTCGATCTCTGAGAGGAAATCGTCGACTCTGGTGTCGTAAGAATTCAGAATTCGGTCCGTAATGTGATGCAACTGCAGGGGAAACAAGGTTCCAAAGAAACACAGTATAGATTGTTGATTGGAAGGAAGAAGCTACGAGTAGTTTTCACTGAAACATCAACCCTTTCAGCGCCATGGTTTGGCCCAAAATAAAGATGGAAATAATACTGATGATATGACCGATATTCATTATCAGACTTAGGCTGACACCATTTGCCTTCAATAGGGTGAACAGGCCTATGATAAAATAGGGTGGGGAAGTTCAACCTTCACTCCAATGTAAATATTGAGAGGTCCATTTCCATTGACCGGGGTGTAGAATACAGCTTGGAATTCTTTTTCCTTTGGGTTTTTATTTATCTGTTCCTTTTCTGTGCTAACTTTATCATAGCAGGACCAGGTTGAAATCTCAAGAAACCTTTCATTTCACATTGAAAATGACAAACCTTTTCTTCGTAGAACTTCTTCCTGAGTTTTGGATCTTTTGGGGGTACAGTCTCTCTCAACTTAAGATACCAACTTCTCACGACATATCCTCGCCAACATGCCTGTATCCTGTATTACAGACACATTAAAGACACATGTATTACACATATCACAGTAAGTGTCAAATATACCAAGCATGGCATATACTTGTTTAATGACAATTCCGTAAATGCACAACAAACACTAGGTCAGCACTTTTTCAACATCTTTTTTTTTGAGTGCCAGGTACATTGAAAATATTGCTGACTGGTCAAGTATGTGCCGGAGGTTGCATCTGTAAGTTCATGAAAATTTGTGTTTGGTTTCTAAGACCATCCATATGGTTTAATATAGGGAAACTGGGAATTCTCTTTGTTCCTGACATCAAGCCGGTAAATTGTTGTTCCTGACATCAAGCCGGTAAATTGTTGTTCCTGACATCAAGCCGGTAAATTGTTGTTCCTGACATCAAGCCGGTAAATTGTTGTTCCTGACATCAAGCCGGTAAATTGTTGCAGTGTCCCCCCACCAAACCTCGGTAATAAATACCTCACCACATGTTCAAATATAAACTTATCCATAATCAAGCAGTCACAGACTTAATCATCCTGTTTAAATTTGATTGTATTTTCACTATACCGATGATTCACTACAGATAAAAAATGTATTTTATTAGCTCAAATTTAATTCTTTTATTGAGACAAAAATCTTCCAGTTCCTTGTGTCATCTCAGCCACGGGACCTAGTTACTGAAAAATGCAACTGTCTCTGATCTCAACTCTCTACTGATCTGTTGAGTACTGCACCTCAGATGAGTACCTACTTGGTGGCACATTTTTGCCTGTGATGTCTGGCCCCTTCATGTATGACCCTGGTCTGATACTGGGCTCTCCGACACATTGGACACGTTTTCTTCCCTGTAAATCTCTCAAATGCCTGCAAGCAGTTCTGTAAAAGATGGAAAATATTTATGTTTCAATTTGGCCAGGGGAATGGATCAATGGTTACTAACAGCATTCTGCATTAATTAATAGTGACCTAGGGAGTCATTTGAGAACAGACCAAAACCCTTGTTATTGACATGCATGGGTATGCTAATCTTCAATCATGCTGATCTACCATTGTTCATGGTTCCATAATGCACAGACTTGGTTCAAGTCTGTGATTTGTAAATGTTTGAGTGGGGTGAACGCGGTGATTTGTGTTGTTTTCATGTGAAACATGTGAGTGGGTTGAACATGATGGGTGAGGTCAACACAATAAACTGGAGTTTCACCCGGAATCATCCGGCAGAACCACTCACTACCACGCAGATTCAGAGGTTATGTGTTCGATCACCAGGAAAATCTGATCCGGGCTGTGAAATTTCAAAAAAGGTTTATATGAAAAGGAAGAGACACAAGAGAAACTGTCGTAGAATATTTTATATTTTGAAAATTCACCGACTTGAACCAAGTCTATGTACATGAATCAGTGCACGCTAGGGTATTCTCAGCACATGTTACTCATAGAACTTTTTAGCCATACAGTATACACAGGCACATCCGTCTATCACATAGACGGATCTTTACCCATAGAACACTTTGGCAGATTACACTCGAACCTATATTTCTGTCACCAATTTTTGGCATGGCAAACTTGTTTCATTCTTCTATAAGAATCCTTTGTACAGCACAAAATCAGTATGGTTTTGTGTTGTTTTGCTTGTGTATATGGTGTTTGATAAGGCCACTTCACAGCAGTGCGCTGTGGGATAACCAGGAAAAGGTCTAATGCCATTGTTGGTGCTTTGAAACTTAACACAGAGGTAAGATATATGCCAGATGAAACAAACTTTTCCATCAAAGTTAGAATTTCTTTTGTACTTTAAAGTTTGTAGGACAGAATTAAACCTTGAATGTAAAGTGTACTGAGAATTATTGAAATTGTTTATTGTTTGGTGGATAGATGTTCTTTTTCCAATTAGGAATACGGAGAATTATGGGGAAGCTTTAGATAGTATGTTAATTTGGATGCAAAAGTTCCATTTACAGCTGTGGTCCAATCTAATCATTTTCAAGTCTGTGATGACACTGGTCCTAATCACAGAGAAAAGAGGTAAAAGTGTTGAGGAAATGGACTCACCCTGTGAAAGACGTGTGTGCATGACAGAAGAACCTGTATGAAAGATAAAGGCAAATAAATTCAAAAGATCACACACAACATATTATTTCGAGGTATACATCATATCAATGAAGTTGAATGTTGTCCATACTGTGATTTTCAAAAGCATTGATATAGGTACAACAGCCTTACAAAGACATTCTTTGATTCTTGAGACAGTTTTACTTTAGACTTTCAGGGTCTCAAACTCACCCTGCAATGGTGAGTTAAGGTAAAGGGCGACGAATTCGGACGCGCACACGCTTTAGAACATTTCTGCGCAGATTTAACTCAAGCCTGCCGCAAATGGGTTATTTTGTAGCGCATGTATTTAAAATCACCTGCCATTGTTGAAATTGCGCTTCTACCTAATTTTTTGACCCAGCCTCTTAGAAATACATGTGACCTTTAACCTTGTCATATTTTGACCCCCTAGGAAGCTGGTTTTTATTCAATATGAGCACAAAATTAACATTCTCTCCCATTTACATGGCTCATATTACCCATTTCCTGGAGATATTGTAAAAAGTAGCGTGGTGACACCCTTTTATTAAAAGTGTAAACTAAATGGTATTATGTCAGGATTTTATTCGCCAAGTTTGGTCAAAATGACACCATTCAAAGCGACAGGAAGAGAGTTCGAAAATTATGTAGTGATATATTTCGATATCGTCATTTTGTAATCGATACTTATGTTAAAATTTATTTACAAACATCATGAAAACTATACATTCGATAGATATGGATCTTAATTCTTGGTATTTATTAAAATTAACTCATTGCTAAGCGTTTTATAATTGCTTTCTTTAGTTTAAGTGAATTATATCATTGTTATTTATTTCTAACGACGCCATTTTAATGTCCGTTTCCATGGAAACGAGCGTGGTGACCCCCATTTTTTATTTCATTGTTGCGCTTGCAACTTCCAAGAATATTTGTGCAAAGTTTCAAGAAAATGACACCACAACCTAATTTTGACGTAATTCGTAGTGCTTCACCTTAAGTACACTATTAAACCATGTGGTTTGACCCAAATCTATTGTTATCAATGGTGATTGTGGACTTGTTTACAGGCGTTTTGGGGGTGAACAGGGTCACTCACTCACACCTACTTATGATTTCATTACCTGCTCTACCAGACCAAAATCTTCTTTACAAATGACACAAGGTTCTTTTGAATCCTCCCTCTCATTGGATTTGTCTTTGACATTCTTCCATTGTTCATCTGACAGCAGCTGCTCTGGAGCTTCAACCAGGCCAAGCTTTTGTGCTGAATAAAAAGAGAAAGAAAGAAAAAATGCAAAAATGATATTGAGCAAGTATAACAGCAACAGCAAGTTTAAAATACAAAAAATCATAATTTTGTTTTTGTTGTTTATTAGCAAAAAGAGTTTCAGTTGATTGTACATCATTAAAGTCAATATCAGTAAGGTTAAATACACCAAACGGAAAAATTCTTCCCAAGGGGAGATACTTCTCCTATCAGGAAATCACCTTAAATATGTTATATGTACTTTGATTCAGTCGTTCTAATCATAATTCTCTTTGTGAAGAAATCTCCTAATGTGGTGACATTTATCCTGCACGTGTACATATTAAAACATTAATTGTTGAATCCCTTGACAAACGTTTGACGTAAAAATGTACAAATGAAGTTGATCCATGCGGCTACAATGCACAGTTCATGCAAACAAAATGTTACAGTTTGTCTTTTTTACGCAGCAGATATCAACAATCTTGTATAAACTTGGAAATATGCAAAGAAAGCAATGGTGAAATTTTTACCCTTAAATTTGATGGATTTGTTGCCACACTTTTGAAAATTTACAAATGTGTATCAAAGTGTGCAGCAGTATTTTGTCAAAGCTAGCCTGGACCCCAGTCTCCGCTTTTGGCCTTCGCCCACACTCCAGAGTGTGGTCGGAGGCACGGAGGCCAAAGAGAAGAAATAGGGTCTGGGCTAGTCAAAGCCGTCTCCATGTCAGGAGTTTGTCTCAAGATCCAAGAGGTAATTTTCTCTCCTCAATGGGAGATTTCTCCTTATCAGGTGCATGTCTTCCTTTTGGTAGGTGTTGCTGTCTATACACCGTTAGCATGAGTGACTTCAGTCAATGCTCCCTACTTTATACATGGAAAGTTTTGTTTTGTGTTTGCATCAAAAGTATTATCATGCAGGGTATGTCCCTCCCTGATTTGAGGGATCGTGACTGGGAAGAGTTCTTGAGATCTTTATGAAACAAAGCAGAAACAATCATTCAAACGCCTTCTTCTTTGCTCCTGACGAGCAATACCAATCATATTACACCAATCAAATGGATATTTCAATGTTTCGGTGAAAGCTATAAATTACTCCTGGAGTCAAGAAGTATTTAGTTGCAAACCTAGAGTCAGTGGTTGTGGTTTGGCATCTAAGACATACTCCTTTTCTTCTTCATCTTTCTTCCCGCTCTTCTTGGATAATTTCTTCAGTCTGGTGTCGACGACTGCCGACACTTTTTTCGGTTTGACTCTCCGTGATGGATTGTAATGAGTTTGTCTTAGTGGGTCGACAAGTGACAGACTTTTCACCATGTGGTCTTGGAGAGCAACAGCAGCCAGGATTGTACTGCTCTGTGTAGGTAAAAAAAAAACCAGCACAAAATCTATTTTTACATCCATGAAACATGAACAAAACAAGTGGGCCCAGTAGGAGGCAGTTGTCAGATGTACAGACTTCGACTTGCTCCAAGTCTGGGTATATAAGTATCAAAACATATAAAAAACTGAATGACTAAACATCAGTAGACCGTCGCACTAAGTGGTAGGCTGTTGCGTAGATCGTGGTATGAACGACTAGTCAGTAACTCAGCTGCCGAGAAAAGCAAGGAGACTGGGGCAAGTCTACTAGCTAGTACAAACTGTATGGGGCTCCCATATCGGGTAGATATTTCATCGCATACACAATGGAGGTCTACCTCCATGCTCACAAAGAGCAAGGCTTTCCCTTCCGGGGTATAAGTATAAACAAACTAAATCTACAGTTAGTCGACCGGTCTGAGTCATAGCGTCCCACGGTAGTCATGGCGATATGCTGCAAGTGAAATTTAACGGTTATTGCTTCACTTGGCGACTGAAAAGATATATACCCTTGCCTTTAGCTTAATGACTTGTAGTTACCTGCCCCGGGGATCTTTGAACTTTCGGTTGATTTGGTCTCGTTGCCATGATTACTTCGGAGTTTCGTACACAACTATGTCAGTTGCAAACGCGCACTGTACAGCGCCATATTTTGACCCCTTCTCAGTATGTCAAATTCAAACAACCTTTGACCTCGAAATCTTTCGGTTTAACAAGAGAGAAATAGTGAAAAGATAGATTACAGTTAATTCTCAGGTAACAAAAACTTGAAACGTATATAAGCTGTTACGTGCATAGACAATCCGAAGAAAACGTTACTCCAGCTCCCAGACCACCTGCGAAAACTACTTCGAATGGAACTATGGGTAGGTAGGTCAACTTGTGACCCCGGTGAAGGAAGTTCTGCGCATGCATGGTGCATGGTGTTGTGTCTGAGGGCTGAGAGAAGGTGTTGGAGCGCTCACAATAATGTCGGGTCCTGCAGAAATATTTTCCTCTTTTAACGAATTCCTATCACAAGACCAAGAGATAAGAGAAGTAAGCGAATCATGATATCTGAGGTTCCAAGTTAATCACCTTGCCCAAATTGTCTGTCAATTGATATTATCGTATGGATGATGTAGATCAGCTGCCTGTGTGCTACCTCCATGCCCCAATGGATGGATGGATGGAGATATAGTCTCGTTCACAGTGGTATAGATGGGCAGAAGTTGGTCGATAGACGACACCAAAATATTCATAATCCGATGCAAATCCATGAGCAGCTATGGCCAACTTCTATGTGTAGTAATCTACTCTTGTTGACCACGAGAGGATGTTACAGGTGTGCGTACCCCCGCGACACGATGAGAGCATAAATGAGAGGTAGCACACAGATGCTTCCCCTAGTCGCTCAAATGGCTTAATAATCAATTATATCAAATCACTCTATTGCTCAACAACTCTCAGGGAGTGGGTTAGACAAATATTATATGTGCTGCCATTGGGGAAGAAGTAAATTACTTATAGTATTTAGTCCGTGGGCTGGAGGGGCCCACCGTGCACCCCCCCCATAAACCTACTACATGGGTATTTTTTTGTTCTTTGGGATCTGCTGAACTAGAAAAAAGATGTTAACATTGGATATTTTGGGATGCACTACCTGTCTGCACTGGTTTTTGATTTGTATGTACCGCAAAAAATGGCGAAAAATGGGTAGGGGTAAGGGGTACTATATCCTCCCCTAAATTGAGTAAACTAGCATGAAATAGCACAAACTTTACATTTTTGGAAAGCTCAGATACTGCTCTTTCTGAGTAATACCAACTTTAGCAAAATTAATTTGTGTACATAGAATAGGACGACTTTAAAATGAATTTTTTTGACAATTTTGAAATTTTTTACCCAAAATACCATGTAACAATTGTGATCTACTTTTTATTAAGCAAAATTTTCACAACTTTTTGTGTTAAATTATTCATTCCGACATATTAAACAAGAAAAAAAGTGTTAACATCAGATATTTAACTATACACTACTTCTCTGGCGTCAATTTGATTGCGTGTATCTGTATGGGGTGTGCAAAAGCTAGGGGTAGGGGTACAACATTCTTTCCTTGATGAAGTAAACTGGCATGAAATGCCATATACCTTATAGTTTTAGAAAGCTTAGATACTGGCCTTTCTAAAATGCATAAGTTTTTAGTAAAAAAATATGACGTCATAGAATTGGATAACTGTAAATCGATTTTTTCTGGTAATTCAGCAATTTTAACCGAAAAAATACGATAACTATTGTTTCCTCCTCCAATGAAGCAAATCAAACAGATTTATGGATGTTATTTACTAATTGCAATGTGCTGAAGAAGAAAATAAATGTCAAAATTGGTATTTACAATCCATTATTGTCCCTGCTCACTCAAATTGCAAGTTTTGCTACATTGGTATATCGTGAATGGGCATTTTATTGTTATGCAATGAACTAATGCACAGCCTTAAAAAGAAGATTTTAAAACGCACACACATAGTCATATTGCCATTTTCTCCTTAAAGTAAATAGATTGTTGATGACTGTCTATTTTTATAATTTACTTTTTAAATATTTTCTATGAAATAATTTTGATAAGACGTATTTGGAAAATTGTGTATGCCTCCTTGTCTTACTTATACAGCAAGCATTACTAACAATCTATTAGGCCGTGGGCTAGAGGGGGCGTCTACGTGCACCTCCCCCCCCCCCCAACCGCACAGGATAACAAACCTGTATTTTTCAGAAGCCTTGGGATCCCTAGAATAAGAAATAGGATTTTAACAGACAAAATATAGGGACTCAATAGCTGTTACGGTCATGTTTTGAAGGGTGCCGCAAAATCACGATTTTGTGACCCACATGGATTTTGTCAAACCTGTCTTCATGTACGTCATCTGCTGAGCTTACTGTTTAACATGACCTGGCTTATGGGGTATCATTAGAAAGGTGATGTATTCTTCTTGATAATGTTATATAGCAATATGCAATATCTTCTATAGTTTTTATGAAATAGGGCCATAATTTACCCCATACCCCAAAGTTTATGTTGCAAATTACTGTCAAAACTAATCTAAATTCTACAATTATTTACCTAGACATAATACAAAGGGTAATGCTGTGTATTAACTTTGTGTTATTTGCTACAGGTACATGTTAGAAACCTGAAATAAACTTTTGACAGAAAAAATATTGGGATCCTGTAGCTGTAACAGTCATATTTTGAGGGTTCCGCAAAATCACAGTATTACTGAATCACATTCGTTTTGTTAAACCTGTCTTCTTGTAAGTCTTCTGCTGAGCTTATTTTGAACATAAAGAGGCATATGCGATATCATTTGAAAGTTAATTTACTTTTCTTCAAAATGATATATTGCAATATGCAATATCTTCTATAGTTTTCATGAAATGAGACCAAAACTTACCCCATACCCCAAAGTTTTATGTCGTAAATTACTGTCGAAACTAATCTTAAATTCTACCAATTATTTACCTAGACATTATACAAAAGGCAATGCTTTGTATCAAATTGTTTTATTTGATACAGGTACATGTTAGAAACTTGAAATAAACTTTTAACACAAAAATATCCGGATGCTGTAGCTGTAACAGTCATATTTTGAATGGTACTGCATAATCACAGTATTGTCAACTCGCATACATTTTCGATAAACCTGTCTTCTTTAAGTCGTCTACTGAGCTTATTTTTTATTATAACGTGGCAAGTTGGGCATCATTAGAAAGTTAATTTACTCTTCTTTAAAATGATATATTGCAATATGCAATATCTTTTACAGTTTTCATGAAATAGCACCACAACTTACCCCACACCCCAAGTTTTATGTTCCAAATTACAGTCAAAACTCATCTCAAATTCTGCCAACTATTTACCGGGACATAATACAAAGGGCAATAATTTGTATTAAATTTAGTTTATTTGCTACAGGTTCATGTTAGAAACTTGAAACGAACTTTTAACAGAAAAAATATTGTGATGCTGTAGCTGTAACAGTAATATTTTGAAGGGTACCACAAAATCATGGTATTGCCAACTCGCATACATTTTTGTTTAACCTGTCTTATTGTAAGTCATCTGCTGAGCTTTTTTTAACATAAGTTGGCTATTGGGGTATCATTAAAAAGGTTTTTTCCTTTGATATAACATATTGTTATATACAATATCTTCTTTAGTGTTCAGGAAATAAGACCAAAACTTACCTCATACCCCTAAGTTTATATTGCTAATTACTGTCACTACTGATTTCAAATTCTACCAAGCTTTTACCTAGACATATTACAAAAGACAGTGATTTGTATGAAATTTGTTTTATTTGCTACATAGACATGTCACAAATATGAGATAGACTTTTAACAGACAAATTTGAATGGTTGCTGCTGTCATGTTTTGAAGGGTACCGTAAAGTCACAGTCTTGCCCTCTCGTATGTGTTTTTGTTAAATGTGTTATCTTGTAAGTCATCTGATGAGCTTACTTTTTACTCTAACCTATCTTATGGGCTATCATTGGAAAGACAATTTTTGCCAGAAAGCGACCGACATATTGTAATATGCAATATCTTCAATAGTTTTCATGAAATAGGACCAAAACTTACCCAATATCCCAAATTCGCAAACTGCAAAGTTTTAGAACAGATGTAGTTTGCAAATCAAACTATGAGCTGGGGTGATGAGATGTTTGCTATTTCATTACAACTTAAGATGATATTACAATATTACATGCATATTACAATATGTCAGTCGCTTTCTGGCAAAAAATTATATCAAAGGAAAAAAACTGTTTAATGATACCCGAATAGCCAACTTATGTTAAAAAAAAAGCTCAGCAGATGACTTACAATAAGACAGGCTAAACAAAAATGTATGCGAGTTGGCAATACCATGATTTATTGGTACCCTTCAAAATATTACTGTTACGGCTACAGCATCACAATATTTTTTCTGTTAAAAGTTCGTTTCAAGTTTCTAACATGAACCTGTACCAAATAAACTAAATTTAATACAAATTATTGCCCTTTGTATTATGTCCCGGTAAATAGTTGGCAGAATTTGAGATGAGTTTTGACTGTAATTTGGAACATAAAACTTTAGGTGTGGGGTAAGTTGTGGTGCTATTTCATGAAAACTGTAAAAGATATTGCATATTGCAATATATCATTTTAAAGAAGAGTAAATTAACTTTCTAATGATGCCCAACTTGCCACGTTATAATAAAAAATAAGCTCAGTAGACGACTTAAAGAAGACAGGTTTAACGAAAATGTATGCGAGTTGACAATACTGTGATTATGCAGTACCATTCAAAATATGACTGTTACAGCTACAGCATCCCGATATTTTTTGTGTTAAAAGTTTATTTCAAGTTTCTAACATGTACCTGTATCAAATAAAACAATTTGATACAAAGCATTGCCTTTTGTATAATGTCTAGGTAAATAATTGGTAGAATTTAAGATTAGTTTCGACAGTAATTTACGACATAAAACTTTGGGGTATGGGGTAAGTTTTGGTCTCATTTCATGAAAACTATAGAAGATATTACATATTGCAATATATCATTTTGAAGAAAAGTAAATTAACTTTCAAATGATATCGCATATGCCTCTTTATGTTCAAAATAAGCTCAGCAGAAGACTTACAAGAAGACAGGTTTAACAAAAACGAATGTGATTCAGTAATACTGTGATTTTGCGGAACCCTTCAAAATATGACTGTTACAGCTACAGGATCCCAATATTTTTTCTGTCAAAAGTTTATTTCAGTTTCTAACATGTACCTGTAGCAAATAACACAAAGTTAATACACAGCATTACCCTTTGTATTATGTCTAGGTAAATAATTGGTAGAATTTAGATTAGTTTTGACAGTAATTTGCAACATAAACTTTGGGGTATGGGGTAAATTATGGCCCTATTTCATAAAAACTATAGAAGATATTGCATATTGCTATATAACATTATCAAGAAGAATACATCACCTTTCTAATGATACCCATAAGCCAGGTCATGTTAAACAGTAAGCTCAGCAGATGACGTATATGAAGACAGGTTTGACAAAAATCCATGTGGGTCACAAAATCGTGATTTTGCGGCACCCTTCAAAACATGACCGTAACAGCTATTGAGTCCCTATATTTTGTCTGTTAAAATCCTATTTCTTATTCTAGGGATCCCAAGGCTTCTGAAAAATACAGGTTTGTTATCCTGTGCGGTTGGGGGGGGGGAGGTGCACGTAGACGCCCCCTCTAGCCCACGGCCTAATAGATTGTTAGTAATGCTTGCTGTATAAGTAAGACAAGGAGGCATACACAATTTTCCAAATACGTCTTATCAAAATTATTTCATAGAAAATATTTAAAAAGTAAATTATAAAAATAGACAGTCATCAACAATCTATTTACTTTAAGGAGAAAATGGCAATATGACTATGTGTGTGCGTTTTAAAATCTTCTTTTTTAAGGCTGTGCATTAGTTCATTGCATAACAATAAATGCCCATTCACGATATACCAATGTAGCAAAACTTGCAATTTGAGTGAGCAGGGACAATAATGGATTGTAAATACCCAATTTTGACATTTATTTTCTTCTTCAGCACATTGCAATTAGTAAATAACATCCATAAATCTGTTTGATTTGCTTCATTGGGAGGAAACAATAGTTATCGTATTTTCTTCCGGTTAAAATTGCTGAATTACCAGAAAAAATCGATTTACAGTTATCCAATTCTATGACGTCATATTTTTTTACTAAAAACTTATGCATTTTAGAAAGGCCAGTATCTAAGCTTTCTAAAACTATAAGGTATATGGCATTTCATGCCAGTTTACTTCATCAAGGAAAGAATGTTGTACCCCTACCCCTAGTTTTTGCACACCCCATACAGATACACGCAATTCAAAATTGACGCCAGAGAAGTAGTGTATAGTTAAATATCTGATGTTAACACTTTTTTTCTTGTTTAATATGTCGGAATGAATAATTTAAACACAAAAAGTTGTGAAAATTTTGCTTAATAAAAAGTAGATCACAATTGTTACATGGTATTTTGGGTAAAAAATTTCAAAATTGTCAAAAAAATTCATTTTAAAGTCGTCCTATTCTATGTACACAAATTAATTTTGCTAAAGTTGGTATTGCTCAGAAAGAGCAGTATCTGAGCTTTCCAAAAATGTAAAGTTTGTGCTATTTCATGCTAGTTTACTCATTTAGGGGAGGATATAGTACCCCTTACCCCTACCCATTTTTCGCCATTTTTTGCGGTACATACAAATCAAAAACCAGTGCAGACAGGTAGTGCATCCCAAAATATCCAATGTTAACATCTTTTTTCTAGTTCAGCAGATCCCAAAGAACAAAAAATACCCATGTAGTAGGTTATGGGGGGGGTGCACGGTGGCCCCTCCAGCCCACGGACTAATTCGTTTAATACTTAAAGGGACATTATTTGTATCTTTTGACCTTATATTGTTGCAAATGAGGAGTTGATAATGTTCGACTTATTAAAAGATGTCTAAAGAACAGTCGACCATAGACAACTTCCATCCCGTTTGCGTACACTGTATAGAAAAACCTTGGGTCAGAGGTTAATGGTGGGCTACCGTTGACCTGCGATCAGACCACACTGCTAACTGCTATCTAGGCCGCTATAAGCATCCGCGTGTAAAAAAATAAACCATACGAGGTGAAAGTCGAGAGCGCAGTGTAGCAGTTTCGGGATTCCCTATTACCGATGCCGTTTGCTCAGTTACATTTTGACGGTCAGTTTTTCATGGAGATCTTGACGGCCAATCCTGCTCTTAGATACACCATTCTTTGCTGCTACAGAGCACATTTTTGTAATGGGCATTTCAAATGCCTACAAGCTGCAAGAAGCCGACGACTCGGACAAGGCCTATTTTTTCGTCTCGTTTGTACCTCCATATGTAGACTTGCCCAAAGCCTGTGGGCATAGAAATGTCAAAACAGAGTACAATGAAGGGATAAACTTCAGTAGACAGTCACGTTATTGTCGAGGTGATCGCGAAATTGAAGCATATACAACAGAGGGGCCTCTACTGTCTATGATTGAAGCTGCTTTGGCGACTGACGCGTACATCATGTACATTGTTGGGTGAAAGCTAGCTCTGCGTGGCAGGGTTGTGCCAAATCGCTGGCAGCACCTCGGTTGCGGCGTGCAGTTTCTCCACCAAAAACAACCCAGTTTTAATCCCAAACTCGCACTGAGTTTCGTTTTCGAGCACACCCGCCTCGCCTGGGTACACGATTAGCCCTGCGTACAGGTCTTTGTGTTCCCGGCGTTATACGACGAGGAGGCCGTATGACGCCGGGAACACTCAGACCTGTACGCAGGGCTAGGTACACAATGTGCTCAGCTGCGCTTCTAAACTTACGCAAACCCACTTTTGGGAGTGGGTCGGAGGCACGGAGGCCGTAAGCGACGTACCGGTATAGGGTCTAGGCAACTGTCATTGCGATGTACTCACTTTTGGTTCGAAATGCGATGCAACTGAATGAACTGATACAAATAATTACATGATGCATAGAGAATAACAACACTCAAACAGATCTTGTGTGTCGAGAGGTGACTCCAATCGCGAGCAGTATCATCGACAGTACAGTACCCGCTCGACGCGGGTCACGATGTCACAGATGCTAAACCGTGCATTGTTCAGTCCGAGTGTGATGTTTCGAAGTTCAACAAGTGATCATGTCGTGTTTGTAAAACGAACCAACGTAATGGCAAGAAAATGCCCTAAAAATCTTAAAAGTTGACGAAGATTTGCTAACGATCAAATGCACAGAAAATGCACTACTCTGTACCTGTTTCACTATCACCACAGCAATCTGACATTGTTTTAGTTTTACCATTGACCCAATTGCGTTTATGGTTTTATTTGTTTCACAGTCCGTATCATCGATACTAAAATCAAACTTACAAGCAAATGCCCTGTTTATTTCACTATTTGACAGTAGTTTGTGAGATGTGCATTTGTTTATGCGCCGTGAGCTCATCGATATGCATTGTGCTGAAGTTACTGTGTAGGTGACGGCCGCTCAGCGTTCTAGCTGTACTTTGATAGTTGACGTATGCGTAGTAATATTGGTCATGTGCTGGGGTTCAATAATGGCGGTTGGTTCAAATTGCGCGGACGCCCTTACCAACATTGAACCTTGCCGTAAAGAGCAAGAAGGTGGTTTTACATATCCTTGAAGCTGTCCATAGTCACAATTTAGGTCTCCTATTGATTTGACCGGGGATTTCAGTCACCGAAAAAATGAAAAAAAAAGTCAAAAGATACAAATAATGTCCCTTTAACCCTTTCACCACCATGGTTTGTCCCAAAATCATTGTTTTCTATGGTAAAGTTGGACCTGTATACAGGGAACTGGGGGTGAAAGGGTTAATGCATGCTTGGCAAGCATGTTTGCAAACTCTATGATTGAGCGTGATTTGAATATGCAAATCGACAGGTAAACTGATCTATCACAAGAGAATATTCATTGCCAAAAAAATGAGTATCATTTTAAATACATCTTAGCATGTATCAGAAATCACATCTTACCTATTGCCACATTCACACGACTTTACCTTTCATAAACTCTGACTTACAACTGAATTTGCATGATGTTCTTTGATAAAATTGTTTGCAGAACATATCAGCAATGCCAAAGCGGAAAGTGGTGCCTCTTCAAGTTTGATGGCAGTTAGAAAGCATTTATTTCAAAGCAAATGAACCCTACTGCAATGAGTGTACAGTCTCAAGAAGTAAAGTACAGCAGAACAGTAAATTAACAAAGTAAAAGGGACAGGCAAATCAGTTCACTGAATAGCGCTTATCGCAAATGACATCACGTTTATCCCTTGTTAATGTGCATAAATAAATATTGTCCGCATTTTCAGCACAAACGACAAAACTAAAACCTGCCAGTGCCACACTTATTCGAATGAATTTTTGTCTCAGACTACAAGCTGCAACAACAGCCGCGATGCAACAACAAAATTTGTCCGAATTTCAGGTAGCGTTGTTCGAAAGTCACGCGCGAGCAGCTATATATTTAGTAACAAACCTGAAATCGCGATCAACGCTAAATTGATGGTCCCGGGAAAAGTTTTAGAACAGGTTCAGTGGCAGCTTTCCTTCAGTGAAGGTGCCTAGTCCTGCATAGATTCTCCATTACAGCACTGTAACTGGTCTTTTGCTCATGGAAATACCACATTCACTGTTCCATGCTAGAATTTCATGGTCTCAAGCCAAAAATTCATAAAAGTTACATTTATGTCTGTCTTGAATTTCCATCAAAGAAAGGAAACAGTTTCAAGCATGTGTCTCTTTCAGATTCATCGTATTCACTTACAGTTTTAACCTTGTTCATAATTGACAAAGTCTCTGGCTGTGTATTTTTGTTTTTGTTCAGGAGATAAGAAATGCAGTGAAAACACTGGAACAGACCGCAAGAGAAATTTTAGCAGTTCTGCAAAGAGTACATCAATCAAGCGGAATCAAAGAAGGTATACAGCTTTTCTTGTCCGAAGGATATTCCATTAAAGGGAAACCTAAGTCCAGCGACTTTGACAGTTTATCCCTTCCAAAATCACCCTTGAGTAAAATGCAGCTCAAATTTGCAGCATAATTGCACGCGCTGACGACTACGGCGCGACGAAAAGAGAAGTTCAAGTAGACGACATTTATGGAAATGAGCCCGGAATACCATGGGCGCGAAAGGGCTCATGGGAGAAGCGTGCGTGACGTCATCGGCGATACAGACGATTGTAGCTTGCAGCTGGAGGAGTACTGTGAACAGTTCAGCGCGTTCGTAAGACGACTATGGAGAGTTCGGACAGCGATATTTCTGACATCGAGTATTACTTTTCCCTGACTGAAATCAAACCATACTAATTTGAACCTGTCCAAGATATGTAATAATTAGAAAGCATCTCAAAACATCGTTCATATCTTGGTTGCTTGCGTTTTGTGTATGATTCCGCGGAGGGAGTCACTGTGCTTGTACAGACCCCGAACTGGATTGGAGACACTGAGTGACCCTGCGATCCTTCAACGCTACGTTTCTAAAACAGAGTTTTCTGTATCAGTCGCTTAAAATTAATTTTTGGTTCGTGAATGATACGGAATGATTGACTGATTGTATGTGTTACCGTGTAAGTCGAGCTTGGCCAGATCTTTAAGGTTGCGAAATCTCCGATAGAAATATTTATTTGCGATTTGACAAATCTATTATAGTGTCGTCTGTTTTTCGAAGCTGGTGTCGAACTTAGGAAGTCGGACTTACTCAGATCTACAAAGTGATGAAATCGCCGATATAATGAATATTTGCCCGCTATTTAAAAAATAGTATCGTCTTAAAGCTTGTTGTAAGGAATGTGTTTCATACAAGACCAGCCCAAACTCCCGATGATTTCCGATATGTCCTCTGTTCAAGTCCCGATCGCCAAGTAAAAATGTTTACATGTAAAGAATGTAATTTGTGCAAGGGCCTCCCGAGTCCCGATGATATCCGATCGGCCCTCTCGACGAAGTCCCGAGGGACATTTAATGAAAAAAATGCTTTACATGTAAAAAATGTATTTCGTGCATTAATAAATCTAATAATGTAAAACATACAGTATTCTTGACTTCCGGCCATGGATGCTATTTTTGAACTAAGAGTCAGACAGAGGTATTCAGGCGGTCAGATCTGTTAGGTGGTGAAATCTCTAATATACATCGGATATTTACCCACGATTTGACAAAGTATCGTCTAGTATCAGAGTTAAAGTCCTAAGTCGCCGATATTTATCGGATAAATATCCGTGATTTCGTAGACCCGGCATGCCAACACCATACAGTGCAAGTAAATCTAGGATCGTCTGGTATCGATATTAGCCTAGGAGTTCCGGCGCAATTGATATTTATCGGGTAAATATAATATCGGCGATTTCTCACACCCGGCGTGCCGATACACAGTAGGCAAAAAGTCATTCCAATATCTTGTAATATCAATATTACAAGGTATAGTCCCGAAATTGCCTATATTTATTGGTTATATATCGGAGATTTGGCAGACCCGGGATGTCAAGATAAGAGACGCTTTGTGTAGTTTCGTCTTCGGATTTTAGAGTCCCGAAATCGCCAATATTAGGCCTAATATTTATCTGGTTAAAACCGGCGATAGTAGGCTGACTCAGCATGTCAAGATACGAACCGCATTGTGTAGTATCGTCTTGTATCGGTATCAGAATCCCGAAATCCCTTATAAAACAATCATCCTGAAAGAATTAGAACATAACGTTGTATCTTTTACAGATTTTTAAACTCGCCCGACTTTCTTTAGCCACTGTCTTCGAAAAAGCTGTTCTGTGGGAAGACGGTAAAAGCTGACTCCGTTTGTTCTTCCCTGAGTGATTTTTGCACTCAACTGAACAACAGTTAACTATTTTTTATGCTATTGAGCATTAAAGAGTCGTAACGTGCAGAACTGCACTCCTGCAGTCATAGACTCCAATGCTTTGGTAGGCTGTCACACACGTTCGTGTATCGCCGATGACGTCACGCACGCTCCTCCCATGAGCCCTTTCGCGCCCATGGGATTCCGAGCTCATTTCCATAAATGTCGTCTACTTCAATGTCTCTTTTCGTCGCTCCGTAGTCGTCGGCGCATGCAATTATGTTGCAAATTTGAGCTGCATTTTATTCAAGGGTGATTTTGGAAGGGATAAACGGTAAATGTCGCTGGACTTAGATTTCCCTTTAAAGGTAACAAAATCAGCCATTTTTCATGAATTTTGTTTTAATACGAGGTACTACTTATATTGTTTGACGTGTTGAAAAAAACTGAATGAATAGGTGACCCTATACATTCGACCCCTGTTTTAGACAAATTAAATGAAACTATCGAGAAATTGAATTAATGGTCATGACCATTTATTCATTTTTTGCGATGGTTTCATGTATTGTGTCTAAAACCGGGGTTGAATATATGCATGGTAACCCATTCATTCAGTATCTTTCAACATGTCAAACAATATAAGTAGTAGGTATCTCGTATCAAACAAAATTAATGCAAAATGGCCGACTTTGTCCCATTAAAAGTAAAAAAAGACAAGCAGAATTCACACTCACCTCTTGTAGTTTGCTTATAGAATTTGAAACATTGAACATTGCAGTTCTGCTATCGTCATAATGTCAATATTTTTGTTTTGCAAGTCACAACATTTCTACTTTCATGAAAATGCCAGTTGGTTCACTGTTTAAAGTTGTGTGCACCTCGAAAGTGAATGACTCAAATTTTTGCTAAAACTTTCCAAAATGAAACTTTCAGCTATATACTCATACCAAACTAAGAATAAAAGTTGGGGGTCACATTGCAAATTTTGGTACTAGAGAAACAAATTACCCAACATGGCTGCCATCCCTGTGTTAACTCCATGGGAAAAACAAAATTTTCAATGTATTGGAAAAACTAAGATGATGAAAACATTTCTTTTTCCGAGAGCTTAAAAATGTGTTTCCAACAATTGGTAGATCAGAAAAGAGTTGTAAAAATTTGGGGTCCCAGAGAAGCATTCTACCTTAATAATACTTTGTTCTGAAATAAATGTGTTCATAGGGGTACAAATCGTAAAAGAGAAAACTCTCTTGTAAAAGTTAGCAGATGAGGCTCTGAGTGAAATATTCTGTTTTTATAGTGTAGATGAGAATGAATGCTGATTATATTTTTATATTTTCATTGTTCTTTTGGAGATAGTTCCCAACCTGTGTAAGAAATCTCGTGAACTCTTTGAGACTGTGAGAACACAGTATTCTGAGCTTTCAACCAAATTCCCAGCAGATCAGTACTACAGGTGAGAAAAGTCCAACATCCTTCTTTCAGAAACCATTCCGATTGGTACATCAATGGTAGTGATTGGTCATCCATGGTCAGTCTGATGGTTCAAAAAAAGCTACATATATAAACATGACTCAGGGGCTGCAAGTCAAAAAGGAAGGCAACGCAACACCCAAAGTCAAGACTGAAAGACTGACGTGCCAGACAATTCTCCTAAATGTCTGGTATGATCACAGTGCATTGGTTTGATCTATGCATATACAGGAAAGGCCACTTGAAACATAGTTGCTCCACAAAGACGGACTGGCGGTTTGGTGGAGGGACTTTTGGTTGAAACAAAAATCATGAAAAAAGCTATTCAAGTTATCTTCAAGGGAAGTTGCGACAAGTCAAATACCGGGGATGGGGTAGAGGGGGAGGGGGGTAACATGTGACCCATGGATTATATGTTTCTTCATTGTGTACTGCCCGATAATCATAAAACAGTTGTTACAACTGCTGTCTTAATAAATTCAATGATATTTCCCCTGAGTCTACTTACAAGTGAAATACATGATGGGTTTCAGAAGATTTTAAGCATTGAAAGTTTAATGTCTGGCCTTTCTTATATAAAAAGATTGTAAAGGGTTATGGTTGACCGTTGTCATTGCTTTTCAGATTTAATGATCACTGGAGGTTTGTTACACAAAGGCTAGCCTGCCTGTCAGCGCTAACGATCTATCTGGAATCGGAGAAGTTCATCACAAGAGAAGAAATGGCAGAGATAATGGGAGGTGAGATTGAATGAAATGTACAAACATAATACCCATTATGCAATGGTGTTTTTTTTCTTAGGATGCCTTTCACGACTCCACAAAGTTGTCCTTGAGTGGCTTAGTTGGCATGCAAATGACATTTGACTTTGCGGTGGGCATTCATGTTGCAATTGAGGAGACACATGATTTATCCAGAATACTTGAAGTGGTATTTTTCTCACCTCTCTTTAAGTACTTAAAAACAAGCCAATAGCATATTTGTGTTTTCCTTATGCCTATGTTGACCTTATTTGCACTAAAACAAAAATGTTGATCTGTATACATAGGTTTTGGCATGGATGTACCGTAAGAAGTATATCTAAGATGGCACACACAAGCCATATGTAATCTTTCACAATAGCATGTGTCCCATCATTTCTTATGGTCAGCTTCTGTGCCAGCAGCGGTATAATTTGAGTATTTATTTTGAATCTTGAATAGGTGCAACCACGGTCCCTCTATCAGGTGCAACCATTATCTTCAACACGGTCCCTCTATGTGTCTTCAAACAAGGTTTTAGACTTTTATAGCAACATAAATCGATTGCTGTCCTCCAAAGTTATAGCATCCTGGCCTTGCCATCTTTGTTTGTTAGCTTTCTTTTGAATGCATGTCTGAGTTTCTCCAAAAGCTGTGAGAATCGGCTGGATAAGCTGCACTGTCTGTTAGCTATCTTGTCTTATTCATAAGGCCGGCTATTTGTATGACAAAATAATTCACTTGGATCTGCTGAGTGGAATCGGCTGGCTTATTCTGTCATGTGTCAAAATTAGCATTCACATTAACAGACAGTTCATTTGTCCAATTAAACAGTTGATTTCACAACCATAGCATATTTTTATTATGGGTAGAGTAACCATGCCGACAGCGATCTCAAGCTAGGAACCTATTCAGTATGTGCATAGGCATTTATTCATATGAGCTACAGTCTATGGTAAGAGGTAGAAAGTTGGCAATTGGAAAAGGCTAGGATATTTCATTTTTGTGTAGGGACATCTAGCATCCTACTGTATTTTGAATGTCTAGCATATGACATTTCAACACTAGCAACTTTGTATTGACAATAGCTTTTGCCTTTACTGTATCTTGGGCTGTGATCATGGATATATTTTCATACACTCGTTTAGCACCACAAACTATATAGATGGTGATATGTCCACACTGTACATCCTATGGTATTGATGTAGAAACCCTGAAGAAATTCTAACTGATATTTGAACAGCGCCCTCATCATGCACCCCAGTACTAACATGCCATCGTTACGAAATAGTTTCCTGAAGCAGTACATTTTAGCGCAGTGTTGGTGAATGAATACGGTACTAAAGGATCAGGTTATAGGATAACTTTTGTTATACTTTCACTATGCATGAATATCATGTCAAAATTTGATATGAAGTCTTTCATCAGCAGCTACATTTTAGGATGCAGCCTACACTAGTACAGTGTTATTTCAAAATTCAAAGTTACCAATACATTTTATGTACAAGTCAAACAAGCAGACATGTATCACTCACTAAGTAAACACAGGTTGGCACAAGGGGCAACCATAGACTGAGGG
Source organism: Ptychodera flava (assembly GCF_041260155.1). NCBI lineage: Eukaryota > Metazoa > Hemichordata > Enteropneusta > Ptychoderidae > Ptychodera > Ptychodera flava. Next base: position 21,616,206 of record NC_091945.1, on the reverse strand, counting down.
GGCAGCGTAGAGAGCGCCCTCGAACAACGGATCTTTCAGTCTAGGTCAACCCCTTTTTTCTAATCACCCTTTTCACATGTTTATAACCATACAAAAGAATACATTTTAACAACAAAAGAATATGCAAATTATGCATTGTTATCAAAATTGGTCACCTTTTTTTTCCCCAAGCTGCGAAGAATACCGAACGAACATGGCAGGACATGACCTGTATTTGGAACTAAACTCATTAAATACAGTGAAAAGATGCACCCACTGAGCTTCCAATCGCTGCAGTATCATACAGCTCTTGTTTATGTGCTTCTGATATTTATTAGCAACTAACATACAGAAACATTCTCCTTTTTTTATCAGTGAAAGTGGAACGAGGTGAAGGAATATATCTTGACCTGGAAGATTATCTTATGGGTCAATTAAACCTGGCAAGTGAATTGGTAAGTGGCACTGTATACTTTGTCAATGTGTGTTTTGGTCATGGAAGTTGAAAATGCAAACATTCAGACTTCAATACTTGGCTGTAATTTTAGATCTATTTGACATACAATTTTTGGATAAACTGATTTTTATTAGTCCCCACGGACACGCCGGGTCCGGGGACTTATAGGTTTGGTCATGTCCTTGCGTCCGTCCGTCTGTGCGTGCATCCGTCCGTGCGTCTGTCCGTCCGTTCACGCAGATATCTCAGAGATGCCTGAAGCGATTTCATTCAAACTTGGTACAAGGATTACTTCATATGTCATACAGATGCACGTCGATTTGTTTTGTGATACGATCCAATATGGCTGCCAGGCGGCCATTTTATTACGATTTTTTCATGTACAGAGCCATAACTCAGGCATGTTTCAACTGATTTTATTCAAAGTTGGTACAAGGACATTGACCAATGTCATAGATATGCACGTCAATTTTTTATGTGATACGATCCAATATGGCCGCCGTGCGGCCATTTTGTTACGATTTTTTCATGTACAGAGCCATTACTCAGGCATGTTTCAACAGATTTTATTCAAACTTGGTACAAGGACATTGACCAATGTCATAACTATACATATCAATTTTTTTTGTGATACGATCCAATATGGCCACCGTGCGGCCATTTTGTTACGATTTTTTCATGTACAGAGCCATTACTCAGGCACGTTTCAACAGATTTTATTCAAAGTTGGTACAAGGAGATTGACCAATGTCATAGCTATACATATCAATTTGTTTTGTGATACGATCCAATATGGCCGCTCTGCGGCCATTTTGTTACGATTTTTTCATGTACAGAGCCATAACTCAGGCATAACTCAACTGATTTTATTCAAACTTGGTAAAAGGACATTGACCTGTGTCATGCACATGCACATTGATTTGTTTTGTGATACGATCCAATATGGCCGCCATGTGGCCATTTTATTACATTTTTTCATATCCAGAACCGTAACTCAGACATGTATCAAGCGAATTTATTCAAAGTTGGTACAAGGAGATTGACCAATGTCATACATATGTACATTAATTTGTTTTGTGATACGATCCAATATGGCTGCTGTGCGGCCATTTTGTTATGATTTTTTCATGTACAAGCCATAGCTCAGGCATACATGTATCTCAACCAATTTTAATCAAATTTGCTACAAGGACATTGACCTATGTCATACATATGCACATTTATTTGTTTTGTGATACGATCCAATACGGCCACCGTGTGGCCATTTTATTACGATTTTTTCATGTCCTGAACTACAACTCAGACATGTATCAAGCAATTTTATTCAAAAGTATTTTTATCACAGACCTAATGAAGAGGACTTTATCCTCTCTGAGGACCTGTAATCAAAGTACCCATTAACAAGTGGGGACTGTGTCATCAACGATGACTTGTTAATCAAATTTTTAGGTATAAGTTCTCTCAAATCTAACCATTCTTTCGTAGTGACCATTATGAATTTCAAATATTGATAAAATTTTGGTGCCTTTATCCCTTTAATGAAACCTTGTCAAGGGACTCGTCTCTCAAAATTTAAAAAGGGAATGGTACAAAGTTAACCTTGAACAAATGATGGACAAAGTAAAATCTTCCTTGTGTTGGAGCAGCCAATTTTAAAGGGCCAGTAACTCTAATTTTTGATGATTTTTCACTAATTTGTTTTAAGTTCAACCATAATGTCTAGTTTTATTCCCCAAAGCATGTTGAGATACACAGTATTCAGCTTGTCAACTCAAGCTTCATAGCATGGATGTTTCAACATGCTTTTTGGAGTAGAATTAGGTCTTTGAAGAATTAGATCTTCTAATTGATATACAAAATACAAATGATGGGGAAAAAAATCAAAATTTAGAATGAGTGGCCATTTAAAATCAGGCACTCAGACTAAGAAGTGTCCTGCTGAAGATGTATTTCCGTATGTTTTCACCAGAAAATGAAGCTGCAGATAGGTCAGCATCATATTCTTGCTTAAGCCATGTACTGCTAAGTTGATTCTAAAGCAAAATATGCTTAAGGTAGAAGGCGCCTCTGGGACAGATATTATGGCTTTCAAACTTTATCAATTCTATTCTGATCTACCACTTGTGGGAGCTCATTTTAAAGCACTTGGTGAAAGAAAATTTTTCACCGCCTTAGTTTTTCGAAAATCAAAAATTTTTATCTCTCCTTAGAGTTAACACAGGAATGGTAGCCATTTTGAATTTCAAAACTCGGTAAATCTTACGTAATTTGTTTCCCTAGTACCAAAATATGAACAGTGACCCCCGATTTTTATTCTTTGTTTTGAAAGAGAATGGTTGAAAAATTCATTGAGGAAATTTGGAGCAAAGTTTTAGTCTTTCACTTTTGAAGCATATTTCACTGTATGGGACAAATTTTAGAACAAAGCATTACATCTATATGCTTTTCTATTGCTTCTGTTGATTCTGTTGGCTAACTTGGAAGTTACTGTCGAAATTTAATTTTCTCTCTTGTTTTCATAAAAATCTAACATTATTTTTTTTTTGGCATTAGCAGTTATTGTTGATTTAACATATTGGTAAAAAACTTTCAATTTTCAGATATTATGTTACCTTATATCAAAATCCTCCTGTACAACATCAATCTCTAATTCAACTAAACATTTCTTCTTTGCAGTCTCGTCTAGCAGTAAACAGTGTCACAGCTGGCGACTACGGCAGACCATCGAGAATCGCAGCATTCGTAGCGGAGCTGGATTCTGGATTTCGACTCCTGAATCTGAAAAACGATTCCCTGAGGAAGCGCTTTGACGCCCTCAAGTACGACATGAAGAAAGTTGAAGAGGTAGTCTACGATCTGAGTATACGGGGACTCAAACCCCAGTCTGAGACCGAGAAACAGGAAGAAACATAACTCATATGACAATCAGAATAGCATTGCAGAATTCTCCAGTTTCATGAGCCTTCAAATGCTATTTCTACCATAATATGCTGTCTCTGATAACCATTTCCTCCCAAATTGGCTGGATGGGAAATCAAGGTCTCCAAGAAAACGCCATCACTCCCCCACAGTTAGCTATTCAGTTTTACTTTGTCTTTTTCACCATGTCATCCCCCTTCAATACATGCAGCCCATTTCACTTCACTTTTCCGTGGTATGGTGTAAGGCATATACACTTTGTGTGTATGGAACCCCTATGTGTTATCTAACGCAAACAACAATCAAGTATCATAGAAGTGATATTGTCTGATTAGACAAATGTTAATGTTTATATGTAGGTCAACTTTTGAAAAATTCTGTTGTGACATAGGGTGTCTTGATTGTACGCATTGTAGGTCTACTTCATGGAAGCATATCTTTTATGAGTGTTTCTGGTGTCTGTGTTTGATGAACACATGATGGGTTCAATGCACACTGTTAGTAAATACCAGACACCAAATCATTGAGGTAGAGTGAAATTGTCTGTAAGGGGCCATGGACAGGTTAAATATCTGCATAACAAACAAATCTCATTGCATTTAGGGCCAGGGGGATTCCTTGAATGTCCCTTTCATATTTTCATTCATTTTGTCTGTGCACAAGTCCAACACAACTCTACTGAAAAAATTTAACTTAAAGGGACAAAGTCGGCCATTTTTCATGAATTTTGTTTGATACGAGATACTACTTATATTGTTTGACATGTTGAAAGATACTGAATGAATGGGTGACCATGCATATATTCGACCCCGGTTGTAGACACGATACATGAAACCATCGAGAAAATGAATTAATGGTCATGACCATTAATTCATTTTCGCCATGGTTTCATTTAATTTGTCTAAAACCGGGGTCAAATATATGCATGGTCACCCATTCATTCAGTATCTTTCAACATGTCAAACAATATAAGTAGTATCTCGTATCAAACAAAATTCATGAAAAATGGCCAACTTTGTCCCTTTAAACCAGTGATTGAATGAGTTCAAAATGCTGCCAATCATCATTAGCAGAAACAGGCACACTTCTCAGAGGTGTAAAAGCTCCGGTGCTCAGTGAGAGACAAGTTGATCGGAGCCAGCATCCTGAGAATAAGCACTATGCCAATCTGGAACCACACTCAGGGCAGCATACAATGGTAGCATGGATAGGTAGCTGTAAACCTTTGAACCCTGACCTGCAGGTAACCAAGACATCAGGTGGAGATTTGCGGTGTAGTACCTCTGGTTGAGCAACATAACATGTATATTGTCTCTGTTTGAAGAATAAAAGATTGTTTTCTTTGTAAATGCCTGCTCCCTTGTCTTTTGTTGATAATGGTGGAAGATTGGAGTCAAGCATATTTTATTTGATGGGACAGCCCAACATGAATGTAGTTGGAAATCTCTGCAAAAAGCAGTCTAGGACTCTCAGTTTATGAAATTTATTTTATTTAGAAACTTATTTTATTTAGTTTATGAAATGGCATCTTCTAAAAGTTTGACCACCCAAATGTTTTCACCTTTCCAAACATACCCCATCTTTCATCATGAATGTAAAGTTTTTCAAATGTGCCCTGATATTGACAATGAGACAGGGCCTATGTTTGTATAATATTGTGAGCTTCTTGTAAAGAACCATTTCAGTTTTGTTTAATGTCCATCATCCCTACATTGAATATGAGTAAGGACTAGTACCACCTGCTCTGCAGTCCACAGCAACCAGTTGTGTTTACCTGCTACTAGGCCAGGCTACACTACGATCTTTCGAAAGTGTCATCCAGAAATGGAAGATTTTACCGGCCACACAAACTTTTGGATCAAAATACCATTGGGAACACTTCCACTGAAGTTATATATGCAAATACATGCAAATATGGAGGGAAAGACCATTTAAATGCCCATGTGCAGTTATAAATCAATCAAACATGAGAGTCATCGCTTTCTAAAAGCTGTGAACAGGCATGTTATTCACAGAGGTTTATTGCAATCAAGGTAGATTTTGAGTTTGTCAAGTTCAATACTGACGAGTTTTTACATGTCCGAATTGTGACAGCACTTTGGAATCAGAAAAATCACAAACTAAATATTAAATCTCTGTGGCCCCTGCGGTATTACTTGGGCTTTTCAACCTAGTTCACGCTGGGTATTGAAAGTTTCTGGAATATAGCTTTATGTATTAAAAATTATATATCTCTACTTGACTTCTACAACATGAGTTGTTTGATTTGAAGTTGGACACATTGCTAGTGTGTCTTGCAGCTCAAAAAACAGTTTTAGCTTTTGAAGCATGACTACATTTATTCCAAAAAAACAAAAGAAACTTTGGAATATGTCTGAAGAGGAATAAGTACAAAGTGAAGAAATGTGATAACCTCGATGTGATAATCTTGATGTGTTAGGCTTCTTGTCTTTCATTGTCATGTTTTTACCCTAATGTCAATCATCAATTTGTTTTACAGTTCTATGACAAGAATGTGCGGCAATGAATCAACAGTTGTTTATGAAACACTATGTCCCAGCAAATATTTTTTTGTTTTATTTGTTTGTTGAAGTAATTTTGTTATGTCCAATGCTACAGGCCTATCAGTATTGCGAATTACTTTTGGTCAAAGAAGGAAAAAAATGAATATCTTGGTTATAACCATGTGAAGATATACACCACCTGACTATGAAACGTATCATGCAACCAACGTTTGAAGAATTATTTTGGATAAAAAGTGGTACCAATTTTTGTTGAAGGTGTCTTACAATGACAAGGTGAAAATTTTACAATTCTTGTTTTAAGGAAACACTTTCCATTTACATATTGAATGCAAGAAAAACTGATACAGTTTCTCTTAGTCACTGTACGATGACCTGCTGTCAGAATAGCTGCTGTACGAGCGGCTTCTGTACCGTCGGTGGCGCGATGGAGTACGACTCGACGACCGGCTGGATGAGTAGTAGCTACTATACGATGAGGAGCGGGAGCTGGTTCGGCGACGTCTGCGTCCATATCTATCCGTGGAATACCTTGAAGACACAAATACACACGGAAATAGCATGTGAATATTTACATGCATTTATGCCATTATAGATAATAATTCAGAGCCACAGTTAAACACAGATTCCACTTGCTGGTTTTGGTGTGTATCGAACATTTTCAAGTTAAGGTAGTATGCACCTTTGAAAGTGAAAGACTTCAACTTTGACTAAAACTTTTCTCAAGGAAACTTTTGAACCATTCTCATCTAACCTGTTCACCCCCAGTTCCCTGTGAACAGGTCCACACTTACCATTGATAACAATGGGTTTAAGGCCAAACCATGGTGGTGAAAGGTTTTAAATCACGAATAAAAATCAGGGGTCACCATGCAAATTTCAGAACTAGAAAAACAAATAGCCTTTAAATTTACCAATATTTGAACTTCAAAATGGCCGCTATCCATGTGATCACTCTTTGGGGAAATTTAAATTCCCTATTTTCACAAAAGAATGTTTGAATATCTGTCCCCAAGGCACATTCTAACTTAAAATATTTCACATGGCTTCATCGAAATTATAAAACTGTCATGTCTCAGCGTTTGGCAAGAGTGAAGAACACTTGGTCCATACTGAGCAATTTTGCAAATCAACATAATCCTAGAGGGTCCAGTTGTTTCACAAAGCTCTGACAGGCCCCTTAAAGAGGCACTCCCACTTGGTAACATTTTTTAAAACACATTTTTTTAATGCCAACGGTGATGTGGTGACTGTGCGCGGAGATATCGATAAAACATGTCATTTCCCGAGCGTATTTTTCACATCCCGAAGTTTTACGATCGTTTCTGATTTTGACCCGAAATCCCCCGAAGGTTTGTTGTTGTGCTGATTGACGATATTCTAGGGAGTCTACAATAAGTTCGAACGACGCAATTAATTTACTTCCCACTGCGAAGACTTTATATACAGCATTATGCCATTACCTCAGGTAAGTTTTGTAAAACTTCTCCTTAGTTTTTGTCATTTTCATTATTCTAAATCAGTTGTACTATATTTTTAACCAATACCACATAAACATCAGTTTTTACGTGTCAAATATTAGCCGCCTCCGATGACTACATTTTGTCGTCTGCCACACAGTACGCCGCGCGCGTGGTATGCATCTATGCATACCAGGCGGCGGCCGCTATGTATCAACCGCACGTAACTGTGCTAGTCACCTATGCGAATTCTGGTGGAATCAAACTTTGTTTTCCGTTTTTTCTCAGAGTCAGTAAGACTCGGCTTTCCCCCAGGGGGCATGACCGATCACCGACGCGAGTGGTACTGTGGCATACAGCAGCGTAAGCGTAGACTCGTACTCCATAGCTTAGGTGACAATGGCCCCAGTGCCGAACGTTCAATGTTCGGAAGCTGAATTTAGGTGGGCCACCGGAATTCAAACTTTTACTTTTTTGAGGACATGTTTTTATCGATATCTCGTGATCCGCGCGCAGTCGCCACGTCAAATATCGACCGTTGGCATTAAAAAAATGTGCTTTAAAAATGTTACCAAGTGGGAGTGCCACTTTAAGACTACCTGGAGATTGAAACAAGTGTTCTTCTGGTGGACCAAACACATTCAGTTTCCAATGCATGGCACAGGTGAAAATTAGCAGACACCAGTCTTTCGCATACAAACTTAGAGGGTTTCCCTGAAAGCTCTGTAGCTAAGCACCCTGACCCGCATCCAAACAACTTCCTCAGTAACTACTGATTACTGCAAAATGATATCTGTGTCCACTGATCTCCATTCCTGGCCAATTCATATTAAATTGCAGAGACACAAAGGGACAGAAGCTGTAACTTTTGATGGTCTTTTCAAAATTTTGTTTTCTTTCTCTTCCCAAAAAAGGCATGTTGAAAGACCCACCATTCAGCTCGCCAATCCAGCCTGTACATGTATACACTGCATTATCATTGTTGAAGACGGAATTTCAGTCAAGACTACAATACTATATAAAATGTAATAAATAACAGAGCACTGTATATGTAACACGTTTTATTGACAAGCTGAATACTGCGTGCTTCAACATGGTTTCTTCAAGAGTAGAACAAGAATTTGCGGTTGAGAAACAGTACAAAAGAAAGCAAATAAAAATCATCAGAAGCTAAAGCTTTTGTTCCTGTAAAATATCTTTCAAGGACAGACAATTAAAAAAAACTGACATACACACAAAGAGTGAGGACATAACACCGGCTACACAATCACATATCTCCTTGTGTATTTACAAGATGGTCTGCATACACTAGTACTATTTAACCCTTTGAGTGCTGTAAATTTTCCTGTCAAAATTTTTGTGCAAAATTTTGCCAATTTTTTTATGAAGTTTTTGTAATTATTTTGGCAATTTTAGACCAAATGGACGTTAAATTTCATGGGTTACAGTTTTGAAACAAAATTTTGGAAAAAATCTGAAAAAATTGTCTGGGTTACACTTTTATAAAGGCGGCAAAAATTGACTTTGGCGCTCAAAGGGTGAAATTTCATAAAACCCTGAAAAATTTGCACAGAGGACTGTATTTATACTCAAGACACTTGTCAATGTCATATCAACAAGTCAAACACTTCACAGGAACTTAAAATTCAAAGTGATGCTGATTATTTATCATTATTTTTAGGAATTTATAAAAAAGTCTGTAACTCAGAATGTGCTGGATAAATTTTGAACCAAGCTAAGATGTGAAAACAGATGTGTATGTAATACTTGAAAATAATGATAATGATTGATATGGCAAGGTGTCTTTGTAATTTGTACACAACAATTGTTGGAACGGCCTACATTCCCTTTGTCTAAATATACCTCTTTCAGGTAGTTGAAAACTTGGAGAAATTATAAATTTTACTAATAATGTACATTGAAGATACACAATCAATTCAGACAGTAGGTATGGATGTGATGTTGGGTGTCACTATGGTGTGCATGTATGTGTGTGCAATATGGTGAGCCAGGATTAAAAATCACAGAGAAGGCAAAGTTTAGTCGTTGAATATTGAAAGATGAGTGAGAACAGGTAAAATGTGAAGTGTGAGAAACCATGTATGTACCATTTTTTCGCAAACCCCATTATTGTAACGCATCCAAAACTATTCTTGTCTTTCACTGCACCAGAATGAATTTTCAATGTATCTGAGTGGATTGGTGTTTTTATCAGCATGTGAATGGGATATCTCGATACTGTGCCCGGTTCAGTCATGGCAAAGTCTGAACGAGTGGAATTATGTCTTGGTGAAATGTGGGCATACTTGGACCAGTTCAGGGGTGTGACTGGGTTCCACTGGCTTATGACTGTATATTTGAACCTGTCATGGAGGAAGTTTTTCAGTCCCAGTGATGGTCCGACAGTCCGTTCAATACCAATATGAAAGGAACTTTACTTATGAGAATTAACACAACAGATATGTTGCCCAAAATGACATAACCCTCATAAGCATGCTAAAAACAGCAACAACATCACTCCATGACAGACTTGAAACTATTTTACCTATGAATGGATAGGTGTCTTTTTTCACTCAGAAGATTCTCAAGTTCATGTACATTTTGACACAGTTGATTTTGATTTCTCAAGAAGAATTAAGGGTGTTGTATGTGCAAAAAACTCTTGCCTGGCCCTACGAATAAAAAGTCTCATTTGAAGGAAGGGGCGTTTCCATTGTCTATCTGTACAGAAAAAGATGTGAGATTTGTACTCAAGTCAATAGTATTGTTGTGTTGTGTGCAGTTTGAAGGTACAAGCAAAAAAAAGAAACACAAAGACTGCAGATAGCGGTGTTGTGTCAAAGTTGCACTGCATGCTCACCTCTTAATGCTGGTGTAGTTAGCTAAAATACAAAATAACAAAAGAATGCAAAAATATTCATGTTGTGAAATCTTTAAACTCATAGTCATACTAAACATTGAAAATGTGCAAGAATTTGAACTGCAGATCTCATGGACTATAAGCTTTTATGTTGACAAAGAAGACAAAAACTGCACACAATTTACCACTCCTTGTTGACCAGGGCACCCTCAGTTCACAATGGTACAGTCTAACAAAGAGCAGAATGCACTTGAAAGACTCTGCCAATTTTTAATCCTGGGGTGCCCAGATTTGATATATTTTGATGGTTAGCTTCACGCAACAGGTGTAAAAATTGTACAACAGTATCAAAACGTGTCACTGCTCAAGCAAAGTACACAACAATGCTACATAATACAAATACTGAACAAAAACATGTGGCCATAAATGTATTTTTTAGTAATTTGGTGCTTGTATGGCCTTAATTGTGAAAAGCTAAATTCTAAAACTTCAGTCGTTGAAATCCATTCACACATTCCAAGAACCTTTCCATTGCAGACACTGACGCCGCCATCCTTAATTTATGATACTGACGAAACTCAAAGCACACCATAAATTTGTCAGTGTCTTTTATTTTTAATTTCGCTCAACTGAAAACTGTCTTAAGAATGTCTACTGTCTCAATAAAGAAGCATTCTAGTAAAGTGAAATCATCAATACCTGGATTTAAAAAAATTAAGAAGGCATCTCAACAGACAGCAAAATTAATTCTGCCGTACAAAGATATATATATACCTCTGACAAGAGATCAATAGAAGTGTACAATAAAAGCAAGTGAGACCACTCTTTGCCAGTTTTAGTGCCAGTTCTTTTTCCTTGGAACTGATTTCATAAGAAAAATGCAAATTTACGCTTTTTTCTAAATTTAGCATCATGCACACAACACTTTTTCTGCCTACAGAGAAATTCAGACAATTTTTTTGGTCCTATCGCAATTTTCTTTTATCGCTGCAGCTCAATCGATTGCCGATCCTTTCATAGAATCAATCATTACAATGATGAAAAAAGTGCCAATTCAACCATTCCTAAAGGTGTAATTCAGAATACCTAGTGAAAAAATTCACACTTTCATTTTAGCATATTGACCCTTTAGAGTGCTGTAAATTTTCCCGCCAAAATTTTAGTGCAACATTTCACTAATTTTTATTAATTTTTCTGTTATTTTTTGATAAGTTTTGACCAAATGGACATCACCTTTCATTGGCTAAACTTTTTTATCGAAATTTTGGCAAAAATCTGAAAAAAATTGACTGGGGTATATAATATGACAGAAACAAAAATTGACTTTGATGCTCAAAGGGCTACCAATTGAACTGAGACTTCAGAATGAATCCCTCATACCGTAGTTTACATTAACAACAGATGGTGACTTCTCTGGTTGTTTTTTTTAATTGACCCTGCAAGTCCACAGTAGAAATTCTACATCTTTGGAAATGGAGGGCTGAAAAGTTTACTGTATGTTCTTGATGAAAAAGATGACATGAAGATGACATAATTATAAGTTAGACCGGATGACATGAATATTCATGAGTTAAATCATATGGTAATAGGTATAAATATTAATGATTTGAATCACCATGCATGGTAAAGATCCTGTAAATTGGCCATTATATTACCATGCCCTGTCCATTGCATTTTAATTGGTCGAGCTGGACCACATGACTGACCACAAATACACAGTAATGGTTTGTTTACATGCCTGTGAATATGAATTAATATATCAACAACTCATAGTATAATAAACATTGTAACTTTGCAGCTAAAACGTAAATTTTGATTTGTGCAAAGGTCATAATCAATCACACTTGTGGGCCAAGTTTAGACACTTTTTCAAAAAAAAATCTCTGGATTTGCAAAATTTTTACAGCGCGTGTGACAGTGCGTCGCATATTACGAGCTCGCATACAGCACAGCACATCATTGTTCAGTGAATACAACATTTATGTAATACAAGTTCTGGGGCCCCGTTGTCTTTCGCATGGGAAATTTTCAAAAATTTTGACGGTTTACTTGGGTTCATTGATAATACAATGGAAATAACAGACTCCGCCTTGATGATTAACGTTTATTTATGGACGCGGGCAGGAGGAAAGCCAAAATTCGCGGGCTCAGCAAGCCTTGCCCATTAATTTTTGGCTTTCATTTCGCCCTTGCCTATAGATCAACATTTATGGTCAGGGTAGCATCCTTTATTTCCGTAATGTTCTGCAAATAACAGTTATCTAGTCCCATTCTTTGCAGTTTTTCTATTTCAATACATCATGACAAGCAAACTTTAATACCAGAATGGTACACAAAGGTTTCTGTAATGATTTCACATATTACAAGTAGTGCTAGAATGGACAACAGCTCGGCATTCAATGCAGCGAACATGTTCCTAATGGAAAGGCTTTTAGAATGGGGTGAGGACAACTGGCCATGTCACCAACACAAACTGGGGAAGTTACAGGAATTATAAGCTGTAAGACACAGACGGACAAGCAATGACAAGAATTCAGTCAGGCACTCAAGCTGTGATACTCATGTGAAACGAGATATTGCATGATTCTGATTGGAATTAACATTTTGATGGGTAGACATGTTCGTAAAGCAAAGCATAATGGGAAGGAGTTGAGCCAAGCAGTCTAGGTTGATCTATGAAAACCCACTGAAGAGAAAAAAATAAAAAAATATATGCAAAACCGAGACTTCCAGGGGGTGTCACTCTGGTGGCACTCCTGGCAGTGAATCACATCTTCAAACATCATAATACACTGTGTCTTTGGCTTATATAACCCAGCACTGATAAACAACACTCAGGTATGTATGTGACTTTTGACCCACCTGTCTCTACTGTGAGACCTGCTGTATGAATATGACCTGCTTCTATGATGTCTGTATCGGTCATGTGACCTGGATCGACTACTGTCCCGTCGATGTTTGTCATAGCTTCTACTGCGACTTCTTTTCCTGTTTTGTAAATAAGAAATGTGGTCTATGGCATTGGTCTATATTGGAGCTTATCTGCTCATACATAGCATATCAGATTCAATATTTTTGGCATGAACAGAATCCTTCATTGACCAGAACAAACACTATTTGATTCAGACATGTTAGGTTCCCATTCTAAAAATTTAGCAGAGATATTTTGATAATTAGAATTGGTGCTTTGATTTCACAGTGAAATCTACCCATGTCAATTCATGGACTTAATACAGTAACAGAGTGTATGTCAAAATTCAGTTTCATATTTCTTCGAACAAACTTGAAGGGTGATAATCAGAATCGCTCGATCGTGCTGCAGTGTCAATTGACCATCGGTAAAATCAAGCTCAGGGTACCAATATTTTATGGAACAGTGTTACCAGCCTACATGTACCTCTGCTTAATTTGCAGATATACGTTGTGTATTTTACCAGTATTTTATCAATTTCAGCATGTTTCAAAACATAGATAGCTTTTGGTTCATCTAAAATCTTCACTGTACCTTGATTTGCGATGTCTGCTTCGACTCCTACGACTATGACTTCGGCTGTAAGACCTTCAATTACAAAGCAAAGCAATTTTGCAAGAATGAACAAGAGATAAAGATAAATGGATGTGATACACACTACTATTCGACCATACCACATATTAAAGTCTAGCATGAAACCTTGCTTTGTAATGTCACAAACTTTAATATTACACTGTTTAATTGAAGGCATCAGCAGTCAATAATTCACAAACACTTTATCCTGTCAAAAACTTTAAAGATGTAAAGAATATCAACTAATATTATATAGGGCTCAGCCCTTGGTGTCGCGCCAGGGGTTAAGATTGGCAATGTTATTTGTAATGATTCATGATAAACTGTAATTGTTACTTCATAAACGTTTATATGACAACTATGCCCAGTTTCCCTCTGATGAAAGTAGTTCACGTACGTACACGACGTCAAACCCTGCAGCAGGGCAGGTATAGATTTTCTGTAGCGTGTAAAAATTTTGGACAAAAATTGGCAATTTTTACAATGATATTAAACAGCCTATTGCGTTAAACAAGAGACGTATTATGCAATCATTATCATTGCAATGGTAACCGCACTGCCCACCTTCCACTTGCAAGCTGAAAACTGTAGCGTCCGTCTAAAATCTGGCAATTTTTTATTCTAATTATTGACACAGGGGGCGCTCTTCTATAATTCCATCCCAGCATTCTTTGCGTATGCCACCATTCATATGCACGACAGTTTTCTCCCTTTATCTATATTAACGATATTTTGTATCAGCGACAAGGTGCATAATAACATTTACTGGCTAATAAGAGAGGTATATTTTATAAAAGGCATGTTACATGTATATAATGGTAATTTGTTTCGTATTTGTTTATTTACGAGTACTCAAAAAAAAAAAAAACATGGCGGCGCCCATGAAAGAAGGGTACACTTCCGGTTACTAGCATAGTATATTATGAATAAGCGCATGCGTAGTCAGTAAGCCGCTGGCGCGACTTTTAATTCACATCATGTTTATGATTAAATATGAATCTTGCCGACTTGGTCAGTAATAGTAGATGATTAGATGTTTTATAAACCTCACTTCAACCACCACTGAGATCCATAGATCTTTATGCCATACAACACTGCATGATTTCACAGAGTCATCGATTCAAACAATCTGTGACAGAACTAACATGAATCAGCTTCTACAATACAAGTATGACTTCTGAAAAAAACAAGGGTTTTTAACTTGCCTTCTTCTTGACGATCCACCTGGACTTCTGCTGTATCTATGTCTATCTCTCTTTGATCGTCTTCTGTGTCTTCTTTCATATCTGTCGGAACTGACCGACCGACTGCTGCTTCGGCTGCGACTGCTGTAAGAACTCTCAGAGTAGCTGCGTCGGTGGCGCCCTCGCGGGGCTGGACTCCTGCTTCGCGAACGAGACTCAGAGCTGTAGCTTGGACTGCGGCGAGACCTGTGATGACTTCTGTAGCGCCGCTGCCGCCGTCGCTTTTTCTTGCGAACTGGGCTCGGACTCCGGCTGCGACTATAACTACTCCGGCTGCTGCGCCCTGAGCTGTAGGAGCGGCTTTCGCTGTCTGACACCGGCTTCTTTTTTGGTTTTGCTGCCTGTGCTCGTTTGACCTTTTTCACTGGTTTTGCGGTAGACTTAACCTGCTGCTGAACAGACTGTGCGTCCTTCTTGTGCAACTTCTGCAATGCTTTCACTGCAACCTGCCCAGCACCTTTCACTAACGTCTTCTGCGTCTTCACAACAACTTTTTCTGGCGTGGTCTGCGTTTTCTTTTCCACCAGCCTTGGCTGTTGCGCTAAGCTAAGTGTTCGCCATTTGATTTCAATAGAAGACTGTGTCTTATCTTTGCTGCCTTCACACTCTTCCTTCACATTCTGCGCATGATTGTCAATAGTCTTTGCTTTGTCATTGTTCTGCTTTGCGGGGGCCTGTTCATTATCTTGCTTTTCAGACTTTATTTCCGGACCGGTTGTGTTTGCTTTGTTTGGGACGCTTTGCACATTTTGAGAACTCTTCTCCTGTTTGCCCTCAGTGAGTTGCGCTCCGTTTGTTCCGTCTTTGCTCGCGGTCTGCACCTGCCCGTCGGCGGTGGCCTTATCTGTGGCCCGTTTGCCATCTTTGACATCTTGTGGCTTGCCACCTTGCTTTGGATCACTCTGAGTGTGAGAGGCTTCCTTCCTCAGGGCCGCTGCTTTCCCCCTCGCCCTTTTTATGGCGTCATCAGTGATCTGGAGAGTTTTAATGCTCAGTTTGTGCTGTGCCGATGCCATCTTCTGAGCATCTTGCCTTGACCCGTACAGGAACTCATCCTCCTCCTCAACTCTTGCCCGCCGTTCCTCTTCCGTCTCCACTTCTTCATCCTCTTCCGGAGGCTCCCACTTGAACTTCTCTTTACTTTCCTTTTTCTTGTCTTTCACAGCTCCGTCACCTGACGGTCCCTTCTTCCCAACAGCCCTGGTCTCTCGATCAGACACGATCTCTCCTTCACTCTGTGATGGACTTCCACTGGGTGTCTGTGGTTGTCTCCTGGGGCTGGATCTCTCCGGTGAGCTGGCATTCAGCCTGTGCTTCTGGGGCAGGTGTTTCACAGTTGACTTGTCGCTCTGTGCTGTTTGCCATTGTGACTGTGCCCCCTTGGGAGACCTTTGTGACGATGTGGTTTGCTGTCTAGAGAGACAGGACATACAGCTTAGTTGGACTTACCATACAAATTTCATATTATTGTAGGTTAATTTGAAAAATTTTTAAGTATTGAATCGTGACCAGTTGTTCTACAGAATTTCCTGTATCAAGATGTAATATTAAGTTGGGATTTTCTGTATCAAAATAAAATATTCATTGGAATTTCCCACATCAAGACATGTTACATTGGCAGACTTGTGAAAATGTGATTGTTGCAAAATCCCTGAAAGGAACAACTCTTGTGGAAAATCATGAAACAATGATTGCCGGAGACTTCATTGTGACAATTAACTTGCTCCAACGAATACCTGACTGATACACAGGGAGTGTCATTTTATCAGAGAACGTCACTTTGCATTTTACAGATGTCCTAATGACACAAACTGAGAGTACATTAAGGTGAGTTATGTACTGAAACAAAGCAGGAAGTCGCTTTAGAAAACAGTATTGTATAGCACAACAACACGTCCATGTACTATGCTAACCAAAACGACACTATCTAAACTGTGTAATCACAAGGTGCACTGTACCGCGCTGTTACATTTACAAATTTTGTCCCAATATTGATTTAATCACGACTTCATTCATCATCACTTTATCGCACAGAGTACATTTTATCACATTTTAAAGATTTTCGACAGATATAACCAACAAACTCAGAAACATACCACCTAAAAAATATGATATTTCGAATATCAAGACTCACTTTTCTGAACGAACTTACTGATTTCTGTCTGCAGAGTCTCTGCTGTAATGCTTGGAATTTTCCAGAGATACTGAACGGCTTGAGCTTCTTTCTTCCCTGTAGTCCTGATTGTCATCTGACTCCTCACCCGGGGATGCCTCTTTCAGTTGTCTGTGTGAAACAGCAGCAAGGCTAAATGCTCTCTCACACTCATTTTGGGTTAGGAAGTCTTGGAATTTGTGTTACTGTATTTCATTACATGCTACAATATCACACTTCTTGTATCACCAGAATTTTCAAATTAGAGTGACATGCCACTTGGCTTGACCTAAGTTAACCTGTTCACCCCCAATTCCCTGTAAAGAGGTCCACGTTCCTCATTGATAACAATGGGTTTGGGCCAAACCATGGTGGTAAAAGGGTTAATCTCAGTCTCGTAAAACCACATATTGGGATAGATTTATTACGTGCCTATTTTTTGATATCAACAAAAATGTATTGAACATTCTTTGACATGTTAAGAGATCTCTTCAACCACACCCCTGGCGATACATTCAAATGTCCTTTTTCTCTGTTTGTATGTTTGCATGTCAAAGCATACCTTCCTGCGTCTTCGTGTTCTGATGGTCTTGGTTTCCATGGTTTCTGGCCAGGTTTCCAGTGAGTTGGTGGCGGGCTGTCATCAGACCTCTCCTGGAGTCTTGGATGTAACCCAAAAAGTACCACAAAATCAATTGGATATCTCCCCAAAATGCCAGCCCTGACAAAGTGATCTGCCCAGTATCATTGAACTCTATTGCGATCAACAGAGCAGCATTAGTGTCATTAAATTAACTGACAATACGCGGTAAAAGCTTGAAACACACATTGATACCGTTATCTTTTTCCCTGTATATAATTCCATCCATTTTATTAACAACAGGAAGTCAACTCCAGATATTACGATATCCAAAACGATTGCTCGTTCTTCTGGTAGGACAGACAGATATATGACACACACACACACACACACATGCATACATACCGGTATATACATACATACAAAGACACACAGGCAGATCTATACAACACGGTGACATACAAAACAAAGTTTTGAAAAGACAGAAACACATGACATGCTGAGAAGGCCTCGTGCAAATAGTATGGTTCCAGTTACCCTACCTTACCTAGTGTTTTTACTTACAGTGTGGCTGCCATTTATTTCCTACACACTATTCAGCTTTTAGACCCTCAAGCTTCACTTGTGTACTGAATACAAAATGTACCTGTGTTGAAGATTTGCTGATGACCATGATTGCAAATTGCGGCAGGGCCACAAATTTCTCAATGACTGATTTGAAAATTTATCCTAAACTGGTTTCATAAACAGTCACAATTGGGAGAATTATTTTTTTAAAACTCTGCTTTTCTGAAAGGTCAACTCTAGGTCATCTCATCTGATAATACACTCCCTTATGCAAATCTGGCTAGTTGACCCCTTAGCTAGACAGTTACATTCTGTGTGAATCGACAATGGGTGGCCCTGCATGTGTGACCTCAGGCTGAAAAGTTGCCTCTGTTGACTTCAAATTTTGAAATGTGACAGCTGACATAGCATAAATCTGAGCTGTAGCAAATGGAAAGTACGTAATACTGGTAGTGGGATCATGTACTCCAGGTCAAACTGCACAGATTGAACGTCATTTTGCAAAATTTCACAAGACTAGAAAAAAATTTAAAAGAAGGGGAACCGCATGTGACTAGTCTGAGAGGGACTTTGTATGATTTTGTATAAGTACAAAATTGCTGTCAATTTCATCAGTTTTGAAGAAAGAGAGAGAAAGAAAGAGAGAGAGAACCTCCCATCACCAGCAATGCCTTGATATTATCATAATTTCAAAGATTTCTAGAGTAATAAGTTATCACAATTATAAGAATGCTTAATCTGCGTGACAGTTTACCAAGGCAACTTGAAAAACATTAAAACGTGATGGATGTTACAGGATGTCTTTTGTCATGAAGTTATATGACCCAGATTTTTCTCAAAATGACCTTAAAGTTTAGCCTTGAGATCCCATTATGTCAAAAGCATGACACTGCACCTCCTTGAATACTGAAATAATTCAGACTAATGCATACGGCTACAATGGTACGAAATGCTTTTATTTTGCGTTTAACATTTTTTGTTTATATGGCAGTTACATTTAAGCAGCGGCTTGTAAGTTTTGATGTGAGTTAGTTTCCGCCTGAAGACTGTGGCTCTTTGGAAAAATCCTAAGTATCTATATCCTCTGAAATTCCACACTATCTACCAAAGCGGCTCTTGGTTGCGTTCATTTGCGTGCCAATTGTGTCGAATGTGTCGCGTAGAACTGGCACTGAGTGAGCTTCAGCGGAAGTTTAAAACTGTGGAGCCAATGTGAATGGAATGTAGGGATGAAGGGGGCAATAACCCATGGTTTTCAGGCCCTACGGACAGAAAGAAAAACAAATTGAACCGTCAGTTTGATATTTTGAAATGATAGAAAAGAATAAAAATGCCTAGCTATTTTATAGCATGTTACTCTGATTTTATTAAGGCCTACCTACCTACCTACCCTACATGTAATTTTTTTGTAACAGGAACCACACTATTTCCGCCTAATCTACTTTTGTTGGCATGTGTGACTCAAACTCACTGTTTAATCCTGTCTGCAGTAACGTCATGAGAAGATGCTGATCGCTCCGATCGGTATTCCCCGCTATCCGAGGAGTCTCTATCCCTCTCCCTGGAGCGAGATTTCCAAACTTCACTTTCTGAGCTCTCCTGGTGTCTTTTACGCCTCTTGGAATCCTTCTTGTGTTTGTGGACCTTCTTTTGTTTTGACCTGTGAACAAGAACACAAAGATAAGTTGCACACCCCTCTCATTCATAACCCCTCCATGAGTTCAGGCGGAGGGTAGAAAAAACTGAACCGTAATGAACATTGATGTTAAAACACACGCACACACAAGAAAAATTCATTAAACACATGCAATACCTGGGCATACCAGCACACGATGAAAAATTGACAAACTGTTTAAATGTGAGTTAGATGCATTATTGCTGGTGTGGGGCAGAGTTCAGAAGGGTATTTGGACATCCACAAGATATAAACTACACTACAGAAAGCAAAATTGTTGTCCTGGTGAGGTTAAAAGTGGTAACGAAAATTGAAAACATGACTTGCATTCCAGTGATCTGTGAGAGAAACTACATCGATCCATTATTGCAAGCAAAGCATGATACGCAACAAAAAGCAAGCCTCCAGTAATTTACACTGTTAACATGCACATGATTTGAATCAACATACCTGTATGCGTGTTTATCCTTTTTGTGTTTCTTGTGATCATGCTTTTTCTTCTCTTTGTACCGTCTGGCGTCCTCAGAATCACTGTAATCATCACTGTCTGAATGCCTGTCATGTCTTCTGCGTCCACCTGTCCTGTAATTATTGAAAAGAATTTCCGTTTGTTTTTGGATGTCAGACCTCAGTAATTTGAGGACTGTTCAACCTGTTCACCCCCAATTTCCTTTGAACAGGTCCACAGTAACCACTGATAAGAATGGGCTTGGGCCAAACCATGGTGGTGAATGGGTAAAATATTCATGATCTCTTTCTTGTGGTGGCATTCAAGGTACAGTCAGCATTTCTTGACTTCTGCCCTTTCACTCTTTCTCATGAAAATTATTAGTTCTTTACAGATCTGCTCGCTGACATACGCCGCACTGACAACCATTACAAGACTGTCCTCAACATGTCTGTGGGCACGACACATGAAATAACCTTCAAGTGCGTGCTTTATCAGGCAAAGGTCAGAAAATCTGTTTAGCATGTAATGATGTTTGTGCCCGAATCATATCACAATCACAGTTTTGTAGATCCTCATCATCAGTGTGCTCTCTAAGCCAAGTTCAAAGGCCATGGACTCAACAGTACTCTGTGTCACAGGGAAATTTGAAGGTATTACATTATATGGTGTAGGGCTGACACGTTCAGCCATTACTGCAGTGCATAATTGTGCTAAGGCTTACGTGACAAGACTAGTCTTCAAAGCATTTAGTATGCTACAACAAGACTAACATGAATGCATTCTTCCATGCCATTAGATGACAATTTATCTTGGTCAAATCAACAGCCAGTGTCAAGTTCACAATTATATGACACATGACATTCAATATCCAAATTCTAAGTTACAGCAATGCTGCAAATACATGTAATTCCTGAAACAATCAATGCCAACGGTAAACTCTTACTTTTTTCCTGAGGAAAAGTCGCCGGGTGAACGACCTCTCTGCCACCTGTCAGGTGACCTGACCCTCTGAGCTTCCTCTACTTCTCTGAAAGGTCGCGACCTCTGCTGTTCTTCTTTCCAATGGGGAGGAGTTTCGCTCCGTGACCTTGACCCTGAGGGTGATCTATACCTCTGAAGATCAGAAAGTTTGATATCAGTTCACTGTTGGTGAACATTTTAACTCTATGCTTCACATCAAAGTTATTACTTGGCTATATAAACAGGAAAAGGAAAACTTCTGTATGTATGAAAACACAGATTGATGCTTCCAAACTGCCAGTTTCCATGTATATTCAGGTACTGTATAAGAAAAGCAAATATTGTACACAGTTCACTAATACTGATTACACATATTGTTTTAAAATGTATTCAACATCGTTTCAAAATATTGTCTGCCGGGAGAAAATTTGTGAAATTGAGCCAGGATTAAGGATCTGTTTTCAATACGTTACTTTGAAACCAAAGGTATTACCGAAAATAACGTTACGGTAAGAAATTAATACAGTTCACTCTGCCAAACTTACAATGAGGCGGAGTTCATGGTGCAGGGACTGTGACTGAGATACTGCTGTAAGATGAGCTATGAAGTGAAAATACTTGACATTAAGGTCCGACTGATAATTGGATACAGAACCTACCAAATAATCAGAGCTAAATCAAGACTTCCAGAGGGTGCCACCAAGGGCCCCCAGGAATTATTCACATTATTTTACTTTGAAAGCGATGATTTGACTTACAAAGGTTCCCCGTCCTTTGACATTGCGTCCAGATTTGGACACCGCCATTGGTTTGTGATATGGCACTGAGCGGATTGGTCTCCCTGAACCGTAAGCTGGCGGTGATTTCACCCTTTGTTCACTGTTAGTAAGTGCAATAGAGAAGGAAAGTATAAACAACATGTTAACAAGATAATGGTCCATCTCCATCTCAAGGAGTTGCCTTTTTGTGATAGAATGACCTGACTGACATAATGACTGTGATTAGGGGAAAAATACATGCACAAACTGAAATATAAGACAAAAGCGAATATAAATAAAAAATATAGACTGATATAGATAAAGTACAGAATGCGCAACTTTATTAACACACAACTGTCCTATAACACCACTGCATACACTGTAGCCTTGGCATGACACTGTGCAATTACAAAAATTTCAAATTTAAATATCATAATTTCTGATAGGCACCTACACCAACAATGTATCAAACTGGGTCATCTGAGAATGTTCGTAGTTGCCCAGATAATGGACAAATCGGCTACACTGTATTTCACTGTTTATGCAAAACCACAGGCTATTCCTTCACAAACTTGATAAGCTCTCAACCCTTTTCTCAATGGATTAGGGTTCTCCACGAGGGGATTTTG
This sequence comes from Ptychodera flava, assembly GCF_041260155.1. Lineage (NCBI taxonomy): Eukaryota > Metazoa > Hemichordata > Enteropneusta > Ptychoderidae > Ptychodera > Ptychodera flava. The sequence continues at coordinate 21,593,449 of NC_091945.1, read as the reverse complement.
AAGTGGGGAGGCCACCCTCAGTTTTTCTAGCAATCTATCCATTGCTTCATAACCATACAAAAAAATACACTTTTTCACAACAAAGGAATATGCAAATTATCATTATTTAATTTATTTCCCCCTGTTTTCCCAATCTGTAGGAAACATTAATGACAGTCTGAAGATGTTGGCCACTCACTTTTTCTCTTCCTTTGGTTTGTTTGGGTCTTTTCTCATCAGGAACTTATTGGCCGGAATTTCTGGAATCTCTTCCGGATTGATTGAACACATATACTGTGGTTCACTAGGCTTCTCCTCGCTCCCACTGGAAAGGAATAAAAGACAGGACTTTGAGGGATGTAATCTTCCGAACAGTGGCATCATGAAGATCATCAAAGACACTTCTTGTAGTCCTTGTTTAATTCTCTTGTCACGAACCAGGCTATAAAACATTTCTGCAGACTTGTTTGGCTCTAAACTTCTATTTTTGAGGAAAGAGTCACTGGTGTAATTAACTTTAAATGGTATATAACTTCTCAGCTTTACTGCCATAACAAGAACCTTCACAGAATGCCATTTGTACATGAGTGATTTGCAAAATTCCATGCTAATTATACGCTAATAAAACTCAAAATCTTGAATTTTTAACCATGAGTAACATTGTAACTACTTATTATCCTGGTATATCAAACGTCACACGCTCCAAAGGATTTAATGGTAACTCGCCGATGACGTTGCGGGCCACATAGTCATCACTGGACTGAAAGTGAACCGGAACTATTTTCAACTTGAAAATTTTTGGTTGTAAAAGTCTTGAAATTTCATGTTTTGCACAGAAAATCCGCTTTTGGAAAATTTTGCATAAAAATATTGATAAACCGCATAACAGTAGTTTAAATATATCAATGCGCCATTCGATGATGAAAATCGTTCTATTTTAACGTTTTTCGTCTAAAATGAAAATAAAGCATTTGACTATAATTTGCCAATAAACGTAAATATTTTGGTGCAAACTGAGTAAGAGAGGCATGTAATAAAAAACATTATAGCCCAAACAAGGAACTATGTACCCTTGGGGCAGGAGACCATTTGCCCTCCTTACGTCGGGCAAATGGTCACTTACCCTCGGGCACATAGTCCCATGTTTGGGCTATAATATATGTTATATACACTGAATACTGGAAATTTCCAGCACCGTATTGACTTCCCATGTACCTTCAGTGCTGGAAAATTCCTGTGAAATCATATGTATGTTCACGGAATATTTGGTGCAGCAAATTTACCTCATTAGATATGCAAGACGTTAAATCTTTTTCCTGTTCAGAACAGATTTACCTATATACTTGAAAAGATCATTTAAGACGCTCCATATCAGCAGGAGTCATTCTCACTGAAACATGTCACATGTACCCAAGGTATATTAAGGTAGAATGCGCCTCAGGGACAGATATTCAGACTCAAAAATGTTTATAACTGTTTTGTGGTCTATCACTTGTGAGGACTCATTTTGATGCTTGCGGAGTTAATAAAGTTTTCACAAGCTTATTTTTCTGAAAATCGAAATTTAATTTCCCCCCACAGAGTTAAAACAGGGATGGTGGCCATTTTGAATTTCAAACATCTGTAAGTGTTGGGTAATATTTTTCTCTAGTATCAAACGTTTCACGGTGACCCCTGATTTTCATTCTTGATTTCAAAAGGTTATAGTTTACAATTTCCTTAAGGAAACATGGAGTAAAACCTTAAGTCTTTCAACTTTGAGGCACATGCTACCTTAAACACATACGTTAGTCGTCATGAACAAAAAAATAACAAACCTTCCACCCATTTCTTTCTTTCTGTTTTTCTTTCTCTTCTTCTCCCTCTTCCGCCTCTTGGCTTCTTTCCTCTTTGCTTTCCTCCTCTTCCTTTCAGCTTCACTGTCTGTACTCTCACTGTCGCTGTCACTGTCGGAGTCTGACGATGAATCCGAATTTTCGGAATCACTGCTGGAATCACTCTCTGACACTGATGTACTGACTTTCCTTTTCTTGGCTGAATAGACCAATGAGGATAATTGTATCATATCAGCATATTGATGGCACAGATACAGTAAACTGATTGGTCAAGATGTAAAAATAACCATGCAATATTCAGGATATAGCACAGTTAGAATATGCGCAAGCTCTATGCTAGAAAAAATCCCAATTTATACTTTTCACACCAAAATTTCAATATACTGTTGTGATATAATAGCAATAAACTATCTCAGCAACAGGTATACCATGAGATTTTGACCAGTTCACTCCATATATGCACTTGCTGTCGTGAACTTGTCAAAACCTTGTGATATACGTGTACTATTGCTGGGTGTGGTTTATTGCATACATATACAAGTTGGGAACATGCTGGACAAAAATTCTCTTAAGGTCTTGGGTTCAGCCACTCAATCCATTCTTACTGATCCTTTTTTCATTTTAAAGAAACGTTATTAGTTCCTCACCTCACTTACTGGGGACAGAACAAAGAAAGTGAAAGCTATCTTTGAATAAATTGCAGAATTCATTTCTTATTACATTTTCTGCGAAGAAAACTGCTCAGCAAATCATGAATTTTTAAAAAGGGTAATTAATCATGTCCATGGACTAAATATATAAATAAAATATCTTAAACATTAAAGCAACATTCTGTCTGGCTTACCGTACCTAGAAGTATCATATCCTTGTGTTAACATTTGTCTACACGTAATGCAATTTAGAAATTCACATTTTATGACACAAGGAGCAGTCTCCTATGCATTACTAGAAGGCAAAAGTCATGACCTGTGTCACGAGACACTGAACACACATAAAGCTGTTTGAGGTTCAAGCTCACTTTTGGTTCTCTGTTTCAGGACCAGCTCCCCACAGTTGGCTATCCTGATGTCTGCATAGGGTCTGCTGTTGGCGTCAGTTTTCTGGGATTCAATATCTCTGACCAGCTGCATTCCGTCGATGACACGACCAAAGACCACATGCACTCTGTTTGACAAATGAGAAAACTGGAAATTCCGCACATAGGAATCATGGAAGCCCTTGGCACAACTCTATTATCAACAGGTCCATACACAATAGGTGTGGCCAAAACCAGTAGACAAAAGTTAAGGTAGAACTCGCCTCGGGGACAGATATTCATACTCTCAAATTTCGACAATTTTTTTCTGATCTACCACTTGTGGGGGCTCATTTTAAAGCTTTTGGAAAAAGAAAAACTTTTACTATCTCATGTTTTAGAAGAGCCAAAATTTAATTTTTCACCCATAGAGTTAACATGACGGCCATTTTGAATTTCAAATATCTGTAAATGTTGGGTTATTTGATTCTGTAGTTCAAAAATTTGCATGGTGACCCCCAATTTTTATTCTTGATTTTGAAAGAGAATTGTTAAAAGATTCCTTAAGGAAGGTTTTAGCAAAAGTTTAAGTCTTTCACTTTCGAGGTGCATACCACCTTAAATGGAAAGAGGTTATTCACTGTTGGACTGACACAGTAGCATCACAGTGAATGTTAAATATTTAAATTTCAATCATGGCAGGTATTCCTCCAGTTACATACACTTAGCTTCCTGTAAGAATGCTGCCTTTCTAAGTTTCCTGTTAAAATGTTGCCTTTCTAAGGCATACTCAGCTCTTTTACTATCTCACAAAACGGAGTTAAAAAATTTTCTTAAAATTTTCAACTTAACCTGACCAACCCAACACTTCAGTGTTTAGTTCTTACCCTACCAATTGTCTGGTGTATGGCTAAGTCATTCATATTTTGAAAATGATAGTATTCCCTCGACAAATCGCGAGTTCATGCTCACTAAACCTTTACAACTGTGAATTAAATTTAACCCTTTCACCACCATGGTTTGTCCCAAAGCCATTGTTTTCTATGGTAAAGTTGGACCTGTATACAGGGAACTGGGGGTGAAAGGGTTAAAGGCATCACTGAAACTGGCCTAGGGTTAGGTTTCCATTAAACTTACCCATCCAGATGTGGCGCCGGTTTTGTGGTACTGCAAGGGTCAGATTAGGTACACACAGAGAGGAGAGACGGCACATGGAAAAAACAAGCAACAGGGTTGAAATGTTAGCGGTGACATTGCAAAGGAATACAAAACAGATGACCATCACACAAACCCGTAATCAAAATGACACAGTTGGATTCAGATATACATTCTTGCCACATATGTACAGTTCATTATTGACCTGTAAGCATTTTTTTCTCAGAGACAAAAATCACTCTTCTGGGTTTTTTTGGCAAAACTTAGTAATCGGTGATACTTTGAGACATATCAATGCCTTGGCAATTCTTTAACAACACTGTGTAACTTGAACCACTTTCTTTACACATACAGACAGCAGCTACGCTTAGCTTATAATTTGAGTGTGTCACAACATAAGAGACTGTTTTCTGTGATTTCAGTCTTAGAACAATCTAAAAACTACATTGCCACAATAAACTACAACGTGAAGGAATTCTGACATGAGGGGTTCTCCCTTGGGGAGTAAGCATGTTGTGGGATTTAACAAAATAGGAAAGGAAAAAAAAATGGTATGTGAGTGCTGGCGTAGACACTATATTGTTTGGAGCCAATTACCTTCAACTTTCTGGAAAGGTACATGAAATTCTGTAAATAATTTTATATAAATGGCAAAAAGACAAAAAAGGTCATACAAAACTGATACAAAAGTTACACAATCATAGGTGGTTAGTACAAGACCCCCTAGGCAGTGCTTTAGTATCAATAGCAAACAAAATCCTTTGAATTGAAACACCTTGCTGCTTCCCCCTGCATCAACTGATTGCTATCACTAGCATCGCACCTCGTGACAGAACAGTTGATGGAGGGGGATTTTTATGCCGGCCCAGGGGGGCTCACTCCGAATGTTGTGAGTTTCGCTTCCTCTCTGGAAGTAAAAGACAGTGCTGGTCAATTGTGTGAGTGCAATGAGGTTATATTCAAAGCAGCGGATGTTTTATAGAAGAGATACTAAAAAGCAAGTTATGGATCGAGCACTACAAGAAAATGAGCAAAGACTGCAACCATTGATTGATGCAACATAATTAGTAACTTGGTTTCAAGAAGGAACACGTCTTGAAGTACAAAACTTTTTTTTTACATTTTTTTTTTTACTTTACAGATTTAATGCAAAGATAGATCAGTATCATCAACAAAATGGCAAAACCATGCAGAATAGCTTATATCGTCAGTTAGTGATGAATTCCCAAGCCCCAAAGCATGATTCACTCTCATATCTTCTCTCTCTCTCTCTCTCTCTCTCTCTGTTTCTCTCTCTCTCTCTCTCTCTCTGTTTCTCGGTCGCTCGCTTTCTCACTCACTCCTTGGCTATCTCTATCTCTCGCTTGCATAGCTTGCCACACGCCAGTATTTCACCGCTGTGAGCTCAACTGAAGAATACCCAGCAGCTGTAAGCAAGCTAGACAGACCCTCCAAATCTCAGACCCATACACACAGGTAGAATTACAAACTTCTTTTTCAATGAATACTTACATAAAGAACTGAGATCCGTTACTATCCTTGCCACAGTTGGCCATGGAGAGGAGGAACTCCTGCTCATGTTTTAAGATGAAATTTTCATCTGGAAAAAGTATATCGTCAGGAAACAGAGAAAAGGGATACAGAACAATTAATGAACTGTACGGAGCGTGTGCGCATACACCAACCGATTCAAAATTTGTATCAAACATGGCCTCAAATGTATCAAATTTCTCAGAAGAGCATAGAATTTTTTTTGAAATCATCTACGATTGTCAATAGATGTTGCAGAAATTACTACATGATGATTCTAGTGACATATTTTATGTTACAGTCACTCAATCATCTCACCATTCAGTGAGGTTTTTAAGATCACTACTGCAAGCCTGAAGTTTGCGAAAAGTAACCGTGGTACTTTATGGACTTTTTAATTCAAACTGCTTGCAACAAGCTCAATTCAGTTTCCTGTGTCACCTGTTCAGTGCTCGTTGATATTAGGACTATTAATCAGGATTCTCCATAAGGGCATACTGTGGGGTCAACTGCCGGTGTTTTTTGACATATCTATTCACATGCAAATAACAACAGACACTAGCTCATTTGCATAACATAAGAATATCCAAATTGGGTAGCATTATGTTTATTTAACAACCGCAGTTTTTCAAAGCTGTTGAAAACACTGTGGAAGGTGCAAAACATAAAAAGTATGGTTAATATTGAGTGTTGTTTTTGACCTTGTACTCATAATATTTGTTTCAGGGTCATGACCTGAAAATTGGTGTCAAGTAATATCATGGCAATGTCGGCTGAAGAGGATACAACACCAAATTCAAGTCAGAACAAGTAGCTTGTAAATAACATTCCCACCACCTCTATTATACTCCCCCTGCACATAATAGAACAGCCCAGCTGTCACATCTGTTCAAATCACTCCCATACAAAAGGTAGCATGTCAAAGCAATGTATGTAATCACAAAGATTTCCTGAAATTCTCCTTCATACATAGTCTCCAAAGCTTTCAAGAGTATTTATAAATTTGAGTGAGAGATATTATATCTGTTTTGCAAACCACATGTATCCTTAGAAAGAATGTCAGCAAAAAAATTATGATTGAAAATCTTCATGGAAAATATTGGTAGTGCAAATAAGACAACCATAAGACATTTGTGATACACAGTCACTTAAGCTAACCAAGGATTCAGAGACCCATGAATCCAGTACCATCTGTTTTACCTTTAAACATCCCTCCATAAATAGATTCTCCTCCAGTACCATTGCCTGTGGGAATCAAAACCAAGAAACAGTACGCCATGAATGTGTGTGGTATATCCCCATTGTCTTCTGTAGGGTATGACTGATATCAATAGAACAGCTGTGAAAGGGGTTTAACCCTTGCTTTCCTTGAAAAATTTTAACATCTAATTGTTTTTATTCATAAACTATTACTCTTTTTATGTGCAACATAGATTGTATTTGTGCATTCATTATGTTAATTTATGAAAATCCATTTATGACTTGAACATATGATTGAATTTCAAACAGTAAAGGACCGTACTGTTCAGGGAAAGATGGTCATTAACCCTTTTCCTGCCGAGCGCCCTTGTCCGTTATCCTCCCAAGTCAGTAGAAAACCGCCCCATAATATGTGCCTGCAAAAGTGGCTCTCCTGCATGTTATCCTGCCAGGCATTTTGGCAGAAATCGCCCTTTTTCAGGGTAGTTTTAGCCGTACTTATACGTGTTAGACTTCGATAATTTCTACATGCCCGTAGACAGGGGAAGGAGCTCAAGGGTTGCTGCAGAAAAAAATTGAGGTCACCAGCTTTGTTTGCCCTGGGAGTGCGTCATTTTATTGCCGTTTCATGTTTATTTTTTCGGAAATAAACTCCTTCAGTATTACGCACGTCCGCTAGGCACAAACATCACCTCACTCGTCTGTTAGTCAGAGACCCTGAGGGTCGTGCTAGGGTGCAGAAGCACCGTCAAACCTGTCCTGTTTCCCCAGGGTAGGGTCAATTGAATACGTACCTTAAACGACTTGGCAGTGTAGCACAAAAACTACGTTTTTGCTGTTGTATTAACGACATGGCTGAGCCATTGAAGCACAGCTCAACGTAGTTTAGCCAGCTCAGTTGGGAGTTGGCTTACGAGTGTTACCGTTCATTACTGACTTAATGGCTTGGGCTGCAGCTAACCAGTGATAACCAGTCACTACACCCAAGTCTTCAGTTCACTTTTGCGATGCACGGGTGCAACGCAATATGCTTCCATTGTTCTAGCCATCGACGTGTCCACATGCCTGGCAGCCATATTGTACTGCTAGCTGGTTTGCATAACAAAAGCAGTCCCTGCTAACTGCAGGCGGTATCCCCGTAGCATATTGACCTTATGTCACCTTTTGAATTCTCTGTACGCAAACAGCGTACGTAGTTACTAATGCGTCGGCAAGAGGATACGTTTGCCTACAAACCAGAGCCAATACTTCGGACGATGGAATAAATAAAAAATCCAAAGCTACGTCCATTGAATGGCACGGCCAAGGCGGTGAAGGACGTTGCCTGGCTTGAACTTGCAGAGCTGAAGCCCAGCTTAGTACGTCGGACACCAGTTTGTAATGGTATTTCCGAGTCGTTCATATCCGTTCCATCGGAGGAACAAGTCGAGGCGTCCCGTCAAAAATACGTTCTCATTTTCAGTCACGCACAACTGAATAAGTGACTTTCGTCTCGCACCATCGGCATATCTGCCAAGTCGTTTGCAAGAGGTAGCCTTCTAGATTAGCATTGCCGAGTTGGTCAAGTTCGGCAGCAATCTCTATAGTGCCAGGCAGCCAAGTACGTCCAACTCCGCCAGAAAACGTCACCATGCTATCCTGCCAAGTCCGCTAAAAAGCGGTAAAAAAAACCCAGCCCCCCTCGGGTGTGGGGGACTGGCGGACAGGTTTCTGCATCTTTCCCTGTCTATCGACTCCCTGCGAACCCATTTCGAGGGGAAAAGGCGTTCCTTGTCAGAAAACCTCTCCTCGGATGACCCCTAAACGCACAGGGGATAGCAAAACGTAGTGCCGTCGACTTGGCAGGAAAGGGGGTACCCAAAAAGGGCCCGATTTCCACCGGTTGGGAGAATACGGTCACCAGTGCTTAGATTCTGTCTACACCGAATTTCAAGCGGATTTTCACCGACTTGGCAGGAAAGGGTTAAAGCATGCGTATGGCAAGTGAAATTCACCAAATGAGTGTTTGAGAGTGTAAAGATCACTCTTTCAAACACAGAGCATTGCTCAAATAGGTTGCTGGAGACATTTGATATGCGCGCCTTTAGAGTTTTTCAGTAGCACTTTTGAAAGCATGAATCCGACATGTGCCATCAGGAGAGTACACATGCTTTCATCAAACCACAGATTGTTTTGACGGATTGTTGTACATTCTAATGTCATGCCCAGCTTCAAAAATAAACCACTCCTTGCACTGTGCGAGGAACACTACGAGAAGAATGAAACATTTTCTTTATCAGATGTTCGTACCTGCGGTGAAATCCCCGCCCTGAATCATGAAATCTTTCACGATGCGATGAAATGGACTGCCTTTGTAGTACAGATGCTTTTCTGTATTCTTTCCGGTACCCTTCTCTCCTGCATTTCGTGAAAGGGAAACACAAGTATATGAAAAGGAATCAATCTCCTGACGTGAACTAGTTTATGCTGTATATAACACACTTAGATATCCAAGTTGGATATTAAAATATTCGAAGTAAAAAAAGATGTCAAAATAAGATTGTAAAATTTTGTATCTTTCCACGGTTCAATGCTCAATACTGAAATGTGAAATGCAAGGGTATAGTCTCTGAGAAATGCAGTTTTGCAAGAAATGTATAGCTTGCTTACTGAAACACATACCGTTTGGATCCACAGCCCTGGCACAGTGAAAGAAGACAGAAGTGATATGGTGACAGGAAAAGATAACAAAATGTACAATATCGGCATCACAACAGCTAACTTGGCAGCAAATAGTCTTTTCAGACAGATTCCTATAATTATGGAATACTCTAGTAAAATCATCATTATAAAATTATTATTTGAAATGTTGCAAACATTAGTATAAATAAGACAATAAATTTAAACAAGTATAGAGGTAGAAGTTACGTTAATATCAATATTTGTCACACAGGAAACTAGACTTACCGGTACACAGGGCCCTAAAATTTTCACATGTTTTAGGGCAAACGTCTGCATAGAGTTCGAAGATGATCCTCCCAACTGAAAAGAGATGAGAACATTGTTTTTGGTTCTGTAACCCTCTCACGACCAATATTGAAACAACCAGTATTTATTTCAATGGTGTGGTTGAGCCTTTGCACTGAGAAATAGGGGTGGAAAGAAAGTGATTAAACTGTTTACACTACACCATTCTCACAGGTGAACTAGAATTATGAATGTTGGCCATATTGATTAGCATTCTGACCGAAACATTGAGGGTTTACATCATCACAGATTGGGTCAGGCAGAAGCCTATGGCTCCTAAAGAGTGGTGAAGCTTGTACAAACCTGATGTCCTGTACATTGTACAGTATGTTTTTACACACTTACCTCCCAGTAGCAATGTTAAAGTTCACTGTCAAAAACAATGATACAGCACTGTGTAATACACAAATCAGTGAAGGTTAGATCGCTGGGGACATTTCAGAGCAGGAAAAAATTCCAATGCAGCAAGGGCACCATAGGTCAAGTGAAAACAAATATAAATGGCTACCTAAAGGATGAAAGGCACTCGAGGTCAAGCCAGGTCAAGCTATGACATCATGCCTGACAGATCAAAATCATGATTTGGAAGAAATCTGCTACTTAAGTCTTCAAATAATCCTATCATTAGTTCCCTGACTGTGTCAATTGTTTGTTTATGTTGTTTGTTTGTTTGCAAGACTTTTTACTTTATTTATCAAGAACTAGAAATTTTATGAACCCACCGCTAAATTTGCAGAGACCAACCTACCTGAGAGCCCATTGAGCTCTACGTCGAAGAAACAACGCGGCCTTACCAAGGTGGCCATGGCAGGTTACTCCCAGACACTGCAAAACCAAAATATCATAACACCAGTTACGAAAGTTGATACGACGAAACCATCACGAGAGTTAGAGTGAATAGCAGCTTTATGAGAAACAAATCTTGAACTTTGCACAGTTGTGTGGAAACACAAAACACTCCTGCACAGATTGGTTATGGACACACACTTCCTGGACTATAATAATTTGAACAAACTGTTCAGTATACTTTTTCAAAAATACATACTTTACCTCTTCTTGCCAGAGTACAGGTAATACGCAATAAACAAGGCACGAGACAATATAATGGACAATCATACACTCTTGAAAGAGCTGTACCAGACAAATGAAAACACAGGAATGGCACACTTGATGTGACTTATAATATAATAATCTGAGGCCTGATCCCATACGCTCGTGCAGCTATGTAATTTTAATAAAGTAACAGTTTACAGTTCATGGAAGTTGGGCTTTTGACATTTTTAGATACTCCTCTTCGTCACAGGTGTTGATGGTCTCGCGTCCTCGCTGGCAGCTCACTGACCCGACTACTCAACACTCTGCAGCCTACTCTGTGCTTTGGCGATGACCCTTGGACACAAGTAACGATGCCTACCAGCACACACGTGGCAGATGCTATTGAACAGCATATTAATATATGTCTCATCCCACAAGAAAATACATTGATGCATTTTAATTTAATTTCAAATTGCTTAGGTTATCTTAGTAACTTTGAAACTATTTCAGAGAAGAAACTTGAAGGTGGGCCGTGACCTGTGATGATGTGATCACAAGCATGATGGGAGTGCAATGGCCATGACTGTGGCCAAGGAAAGAGTTCTTATCGTACAGCAGTGACATTAGCGCATCGGTGATCCGTTTGCACCAGCTAATAAATGTTTTGCTGGTTTGAAGAGCTTTTAGGGAACAGTAACAGCTGTTGCAGCGGCACTGCAAGGGATATTAAGTTTCTCAACGGCATACTGGACTTGGTGACATCAGCACTTGTTGAATTACTGTTGACAGCTATAACATAGATGGGACGCAACAGTTGCAATAATGCAAGCAGGGATGAAGAAAATTTTGGTTACACGTGGCAAAAATAAAAGTATAGGCAGTTACAAGTGGTGTGTGAGTGCACAAAGTTTGTGCAAAATGTCTTGATTTTTTACTGAAACTAATTTTCACAGCTGGCAAATTTTAGCAAACAGCAGGTTGTTTTTGCTGGCTGCCAGCTATTTTCTACATCCCTGTGCACGTATAGTAATTTGTGTTCAATCAGAGTCCTGTCATGGAGAGACAAATAGTTGAAATTTGAGTGTCACAATCCAGAAGAGCTTCAGGAGAAAGTATGTCCATACAATAATCAATAAAACCTTTTTTCAGCTTCAATTTTACAAGCCACACACAACGTGGGCCTTGACTTTCACTTTCACATTGGCAGAAACTGCACACTATTTATAAATCACAGATCGCTGTTTTTATCGGTCACACTCACAGCAAACACTGTGGAAGATCAGGAATTAATGGTAGGCTGCACGCTTGTTCGTTCGATCAGATTTTGCGACATTTTTTTCCTATATTGACAGACATATAACCAAGTCACATGATCTATCTGTCTGGCACTTTAATCGCTCTATGCCGATTTTCTCGATTTTGTTCCGCAATGGTTGTGCGGCGGGTGGGAGGGACTCGCTGCTTTTCAGCGCTTCTGTGATATCAATCTAGGGGCCGTTACTAACCTGGTTTACAAGGAGCTGAAAGCACACAAACAAATGTCCGCCCCATTCAAGCTGAACAAAAGTCCACCATATATTGAACATTTCTGCCTTCGAAAGTATCAAAGGTCGTTCCCGGAAATTCAAACGGCACTTACATTCAAATGAGTGGCAACGCCGCGACATCCGACGGCAATAGTATTGCATGACACGGAATGGTCGCCTTATCCGATGTACAAACAGGGAGAAACATTTGTAAAAAAGATAGTTCATCGCTTATTAGGGGGCCATGCGATTGTTCAAAACTTCGCGAGTATCGAAAAAATCCCAGCATAGTGACAGAAGGACTGGACAAGTCTCGCTCAAGCTCAGAGCATGCAGGTCGGTCTCGGAGTCTCGTCACTGACGGACGCGCAGGCTTTCTTTTGTAGCAGTCTTGACGAATTCGGTGTCTGTAACATGCACTTCCCACTAAAATACACACATCGTACACGAAACACGATGACATTATGGTTAAAATATTTTACTTTCAGCGATACTCACCCGACGCTTCTCTCCCCAGATATCAGGCGTCCCAAAGATGGCGCACGCGTCACGCCAAATAAAGCGCCCTCATTTGTAGTGTCTATAAATCAACGCGGTGTGTTCAGTGGCTCTAGGCCAGGCTGACAAAAAAGCTTTTGTGTCAACCTACATGTGACTGTTCTATAAACCCAATTGACATTTGCACCTCAAAGTTAGAGCTATTTACTCCTCATTTTGTAACTTTGTGACGGAGAAAGCAGACGAAATTTTCCCTAAAATTTCAAAAACATGCAATTGTAATTATCATACATGCATATATATACCTACACACAGGCACATAAATGTATGTATGTATGTATGTATGTATGTATGTATGCATGTATGTATGTATGTATGTATGTATGTATGTATGTATGTATGTATGTATGTATGTATGGTATGTATGTATATATATATATATATTATATATATATATATATATATATATATATATATATATATAATATATATATATATAATATATATATATATATATATATATATACATTAATTAGCTTATTCATTTGATTTATTCATTTCATGGTTAGTGTTAATTCATATTACACTCATCGATTGGTCAGTGGTCCTACATCTAATGTATCCTGGATTACGTTAAGGGAGTTTTGTCTCTTCACAAAGTAAAGACATATCGAAGGAATAACCTTGGCATATGGTGCGTAATCAAGGCCAATATTCGCACTCAACATTTTTGATTCGTAAACGCAATTAACCTATAGCATGGACTTTTGAAAGTTCTCGATTTGTATATAATATAAACATTAGGACAAAATTATGTACAAACATATATCCGTACTGATCAGTGCTCGCGTTCATGGAGCTTTACCTTGTGTATGTACTACTAGATGTGTTTTTGATGAGTTTTGAACTTGCTAAACCAATTACATGTAAAACTTGCCAACCTCGTTTCCATTCATATGATATCACACTTTCTCTGTGGAATGACCGCTTGTCCAGCTTTGTATGCCCTGTTGTGCATTATAATGCGCCCTCAGGGACAGATTATAAATTTTCAAATTTCAAATTTTTAACATTTTCTGCTTATTTTGAAACTCTAGGAGTAAATAAAATTTTTTGTGAAAATTCGAAATTTAATTTTCCCCAGTGAGTTAACACATGGATGGCAGCCATGAATTTCAAATGTCGGTCAATTTAAGGTAATTAGTCTCTCTGGTACCAAAATTTGCACCATGGCCCCTGGTTGTTATTATTTGATTTTGAATAAATTTCCTTCACGAAAGTTTGAGCAAAAGTTTAAGCCTTCCACTACCTTTAGACACACACAAAAGTCCATACTGAACGGTATGTCCCCTGGCAGCCGTTGCTCAGCAACTTGAGTAATTCGATTTTTCTGTAAATGATGAGGTTAAAGTTCCAATAACTGTAACTTCGATGCAATTGCCGTTATCTGCCTTCATTTTTGTTTCTTTCCGAAATGCATGCATGGGCTTTGTGTCTAACTCGTCAACATAGTCTCTCTGTGTCTCCGCGTGTGTCTGTATGTGTGTGTGTGTGTCTGTGTTGTCAAATTTTACGGTTGGAAAATGACTTGGTGTCGGGACAAAGATCAAATTTAAAAACAATAACATTGCATTGTACAAAATGCATATATGAAAAGGCGAATACTATCTTCAAACTTCAAGGAGAGCAAGGTAAGAAGTTACTTGTTTCGTGTCGAACACCGAATATATTATCAAAATGTATTGCTATATTGTCTGATTATGCGATGGCAATATTAGATGGAACAGGCTGCTGAATCCCATCATTCGAATTTTTCTTTTCTTTGGGGTATATTTTCAAAGCAGCTGGGATTTATTTTTCTTTAGACTGAGTGTTTCCGTACAAGATGTGCAAGTAATATACGTCCATAGACAGTAGACAAGGATTGTCTAATGTCTTACATAAATGTTTAATTTTCTACCTTGCCATAAACTCACCTCCGTAGCTTGTAGATCGCGATATACAATATCTCTTGTTCAGATTAACGTACAGCGCTGAGCCGCTAGGTTCAAAATTATTCGGTAGAGGTAAGGGTACCCTTACCGATAAAAAACGTATTATATTAGTTACCGTTGTGTTAATACCAGGGAATTTTATGACGTCATCCCTTACGATTATTACTGATATTAAATGTATCCGATTGTCCAGCATTGTGGCCCCGGATGATTTCTACATCTATAGGCCTAAATTCACTGGCATTGCCAAAACTTTAAAATAACAGCATTTTGGAGTGTAAAGTTTGCTTGAGTTTATTATGGGCCCGGTGGGGGCGTACATCTCATGAAAATCAAATGTTTGGATCTTTTTATCATTTACTTTCAATGCATTGTTTGCCTTTTATGTAACTACGTTAACCTCACTATGGATGCAACCACGACAATAATGGTGTTCTAAAATGAAAACGTATGACGAAGCAAAGAGGAAGTGACTGGGCCAATCTCTATGTACCATCTGTTATTGGAGAACGATTAAACACGGAGAAAGGTTTCATAAGCTCTGCCGCGTTGACGTTATTTACAGTATGTTGTACACTTGGTTCAAGTCAGTGAATATTTAAAGAATAAAAACATTTGTAATAGTTTTTCTTATGTCTCTCCTATTTCACACCAACCTATTTGAAATTTGGCAGCCCAGGTCAGGTTTTCCTATCGATCGAACGCGTTACCTTTGAGTCTGCGCAGTAGTGAGTTAGTTTCTGCTGCATTCTGCTGTGACTCGGGCCGGATGAAACTCCCCTTGGATACCGCATACACCCCTTTCATCACGTTCACCCCACTCACACGTTTCATATGAAAATAGAACACAAATCACCGCAATCATCCACTCAAACACTCACAAGTCACTGACTTGAACCAAGTCTCAGTATGTTGTTCTGTCTGTGAAATACACTCTATTGTTGACAACAAAATTTCAGTCCGGACTAGAATTCATTTGTCAACAATAACATTACATAAATACATAGTGTACAAACTGTATTGTGGTTGCATGTTGTCAAGACTATTGGTAAGCCTAATTTTATACTTCAACGTGATTTAGGGAGAAGGGTAAGAGAGTGTGAATTTATTTCACTTAAAGCTTCATTCACTTGAAAAAAGTGTTTGACTCATAAACATTTGGAGTGACCGGTATTTTTTATATTTTAATATTAGTTTGTGATTTAGAAATAAGCGTAATGGTACTTCTGGATAAAAGATTGCGGCCAACGCGATGTCTTGTTCATTCACCAGCCCGACGTAAATTGAAAATAGGAAATACAATCCATTTTCTATTTTCAATTTGGTGCAGACATGCGCATTGACATGCTGCGTCGCTAACCCGGTGACATCAAAGACGCCTCGCACGGCAATTGTTATAGTTACATTCATCGAACCATCAGCCGGTAAATGGATTCCAGATTTGCTCTTGACAAAGGGGTTATAAACCCAACGGTGATACGCTCATGGAAAATGGATACCCAAGCGTGTTCCGAAGTCATAGAAAAGCCGGAGTATTTTTGTTATCATCTGGGCCCGTGAAAACATGAAAAAGGGGTACTTTTTGCAAAAGTTCATCCATGAAAGGATTAGAATAGCACTTTGAAATATGGTATATAATTTTCTTAGACGTACAGCCATTTCAGCGCTTAGCTGAAAATGTGATTAATTTAATGGGAACGTCATCTTTTTTATCATCTTTTTCCCCAAAAGTTGTCTTGTTGCTCCATACCGTAATAGTGGTCAGCACCGTATTATTTCACCACTTCCCGAGCTAAGAAATTATGTAGTTTTTTGTACATGTATATTTCTTACAATAAGGGTGTCTTTATGTTGAAAATCCTGATACAAGCAAAGGGTGTTTTTAAATTTAAAGAACAGGTATGTGTTGCTAGCTTTTACTATGAGTGCAAAGACCGCGTACCGGGGTTATAGTTAGCTTAGTTCGATCTTATATAAATTAATATTGGAAATAAAAAATAGAAAATCAAAAAATCTTATTTTCAAGTTCCTTTATTGAAATCTCTTTGTGGTACACAGGCTGGCCGCAATTTGTCATGGATTTATGGACCCACAGCTAAGCCATTTTATGAAGGAGATAAAACGCAGTGTTTATGTGCCCGTCTGTCTAAATCACCTGCCCCCGTGCCTTTAATCAGTTGTGGCCAGGTCTACTAAATTACCTTTTACAGTATTGTTTGCATGTATATCCTTCCCAGGCCAGAATGAGCACAGAATTTACGACGGGAGGATTTTTGTCTGACGTCAAATGTCCTCATGACGTATAGGCCCGTGCTCGCCATCGCACGGATCATGGAGGTCCAAATATGCGAAGCGCTGTGGTGACGCCGTACCTGTCACTATTTTCCCCGCGTTTCTCGAACCGTGACCCGTCAAAGGTACCGATGTATCATCATGATCATCGCCCAGCCTATGATGAGTCACTGTATAACCTTTAACCCTTGACCAACTTCCAAACTCTCGGCGGAACAGATAACTATTTTAGAGCCGGGTCGTGCCTGCTTCGGATCTGACAGCTTCAGTTCTGAACCGATGACATCTTACAGTTGGAGTTCGTTGAAAGACGAACTCGAACTTGGCGCAGTAATTTCAAATTTGTGATAAATATCGTATTCAACACAAGAACGTTCCCCGCCATGAGCTTGTTGTCAAGGACGCGCTTGTGCATTTGTCTCTCAAAAACGATATACCTCTCAGGGAGTATAAGAGAAAATATTGACCTTCAATGAACTACCTAATACTTTAAAGCAGCTTTGGTTTTATTAGCTATAGACAACTATGTCATCGCCCAAGTATAGTATAAGACGAGCGAAAACTCTGTAAATTAAGTTTCTTTAAGTCAAAATAACACGACCGCTCTAGTATTTTTTATTTTTATATTTATTTTCAATCAGTTGGTTTGTAGTGAATGACTGACAGTATACAATACAATACGAAGCCAATTCACAAGATAGTGCAGGTCATCACCAGGTCATAGTAAATTTACAAACAAAATGTGATTAATTGTTAATGTAGTGGCCGGATCACGATACTTAAGCGCGTGCAATTTGTACTATAGGTACTTAAGATGAGCAAACGATTTTACAGTATTTTAAATAATGTTTGAAATGGAAACAGAATATAGAAAAATTCAACAAACCCTGCTGGTTATTCTCTGTACATTAAAACATGTAAGACACACAAATATCCCGATATCTAAATCCTATGAGGAAATGTTTGCAAGCTTTGACGCCTGCCAGTGAATGAATACCATGCTGTGCTAACTTGACGCGAGGACCACACGAATGAGGTGAATGATTTAAAACTGGCCCGGTATAGCTTTAACTACTGTTTTATTAATGGAAATCTGCTCTTTTCATCGAGAAATTGGAAAACTTGCTTCACCATTCTTTCTGAACAGGTTACGCCTGCGAAAGTTTACAGCCGTCGTCCAGGTAAAAAAATTGCATGTTACCGATTAACCGAACGGACATTAAAACAAGTTGAATCAAATTCAGTCCAGAAATATAATTAAGAATATCGCGAAAAAGTAATTAACACAAACACACTTTCGCCATCAAAACCAATATAAAAGCCAATTATTTAGCCGACACAATTGAAATCACATTTAAAAAAACACCCATTAATAACAATAATAAGGGAAATGAAAGTGCTACCATTCAATTCTTTGTTCAAAGATTGCAAAATAGTGGAAGAAGACAAACGTATATTATATATACTTATATAAATACAGAAAATCTGATTGAAATTCTAACTTTTTGTTAAAATTCGTGCATGAACCAATTTGTGAGACAACTTTCCGATGACCAGCTCTCAGAAGTGCATTCGTATTGCCTCGTCACTAGGTTGCGGACTTCGTCATCGATCATTTTGTCAATGAAAACTTTGTCTTCCATGGCTGTTTTATTCCATACAAATACACAAGCTCTACCCTATTCATTTTTGTTACACAATGTAATCGCATAGAATGTCTTTTCAACGTCAGGGAAATTTCATTTTAAGTCTTCATCCTGCAGTTACAACTGTGGACATTCCCCATTTGTAACGTTGTCGGGCGCCCTCCGGCCGGAGAATAAAAGCCGACAGACAACGTAGCCGGGATCCTTGCAACATCCTTATAGCATTGTTTAAATTATTAATTCTACAAGTCACGTCTAGGCAAGTTAAGTATGAGCCTCTACGAAATATATTGACTAATTTGTACATGTCGAGCGATATAACAAATTGGTACCGTGGACGTGGATTACCTAGATACAGCATTAGTTCGATCAAGTTGGGGAATAGGAAAATTTAACCTCAATTATTTATTGCAGAGGTAATTAATACATGTAGTAATATTTCCTTGCGTGGATTATCAACAGCATAAAGGGAACTTTTAAAGTCCCATTAGCTGCATCTTTTTGCATTTTACTTACGAAAATATGTTGTCAAATATTGAAGTATATTTCAAGTAAATTTACGACGGTCGTATTTAAGTCGCAACTTGAAAACTGTTTAGTTGTAAAAGTTAAGTTTTGCGTTCGTCGCTAATGTTTGAAAAACGTGTGATCAAGCATATATACGTAAGTTATATTTGATTTCAAACCATCTTATTCGAAAAATGCAAAAAAGTTACAGTTAATTGGACTATTAACCCACGCCCTCTGTAAGTAAGGGACCCTATAGTCACGGTAGCATCTTTACTTAGTAGTCAGTGTTGCGCACCCTAGCGTTGTATCTGTCCATTTCCTTACTCTCCATGATACACTGAAATAGAAAACATGCAAATAATGTCACACAGGGAACAAGAGCATTTAACAAAACCATACAGAATCATAAAACCAAGAAAAAATGCAAAAAGATATCAAATGCTGTGACAATAAAATCTTAGATCGTAGTAGAGGAGAAGTAGTTAAGTATATTCTTGATGACGAGTTGAATAAATAAATGAATATATACGTACATACAAACAAATTCATACATACATACATACATACATACATACATACATACATACATACATACATACATACATACATACATACATACATACATACATACATACATACATACATACATACATACATACATACATACATACATACATACATACATACACACACACACACACACACACACACACACACATACATACATACATACATACATACATACGTACATACATACATACATACATACATACATACATACATACATACATACATACATACATACATACATACACATACACACACATACATACATACATACATGATAACACTTACCAGAGCGCACCATACGAAGAACCAAGGCCAGAAGATGATACTGATAAGACAATGTAAACAATGGTTGACCCTTGGGGGTGGTCTGCAAAATGAGGAAATGTTCAAAATATTAACTTCGTCAAGAATGAAAATGTTTTGGCAGTGTACTGAAGTGCACTGTGCTGTGCTGTTCTGAAGTGAACCGTGCTGTACTGTATAACAGGGAGGGCGAAGTGTTTGTGGGGTGATTTGAATAATACCAAATGCATTTTATGTTGTTTCCAAGAAGAAAGACTCCATGCATAAAATGACTGATAAATCTTGCCAATCATTTATGTATGAGAAAAGTCACAAGATTCTGGGTTTGATATTCACAGGTGATCCACAATTTGGCTTCTTTGTTATGACATTGTTTTTCTTTTTCAGATTTCACAGTTTGGAAACGAAAACCCTGTGACGTCTAATGTATAAGGAAAACTCACGGCTCAACATCTTTGATCACGTAGGTTGTCGTCGTCGTTGCTTGTCCTGCTGGCGCTGCTCCCGGCGGAGGTCCAGCGGCACCGTAATACATCCCCGCGGGTGGCGGCGGGTACGTGCCGGGCATGGGCTGTGTCATAACGGCACCCGGCGGTGGTTGCGGGTAACCGCCGGGTGGTGGTTGCTGGTACCCACCATGAGTGTACGGCTGGTGATGATAGCAAAGAGATGATATGAGACAACGTTAACTTTAGTTTCGAAAGTCGTACAAAGGGACTATTAACCCTTTGAGCACCATAATTTTCTCCCGCCAAAATTTTAGTGCAGCAAAATTTTACCAATTTTTATGAATTTTTCTGTTATTTTTTGATAATTTTGGACCAAATGGACATCACATTTCATTTGCGAAAGATTTTTCTCAACATTTTGGCAAAAATTTGAGAAGAATTGACTGGGGTTTATTTTATAATAAAGACAAAAATAGACTTTGGCGCCCAAAGGATTAAAAGTGTAGCACAAAGAATATGGAAGAAAACACCGCACTTTCGATAACAAACGGCGCTATCCCGCTGTATGAACCAACTACAGTTTACTAGTATACCACAGATAGAGAAAATGGCACAATGTAAGGTAGTTCGCGCACCGAAAATGAATTCGCATGAAAGACTGAAGCTTTATTCAAACTTTTCTGAAAGAAACTTTCAACCGTTCCTTTTCAAAATCAAGTATACAATCGGGGTTTCCAATATTTGAAATTTGAATTTTTTTCGTTTAACTTCGTTACTGAACCAATTTGTATGGCAGCTTTCGCTGACCAGTTCTCAGAAGTGCATTCGCATTGTCTCGTCACCAGGTTGCGGACTTCATATATTTCAAAATTCAAAATAGCCGCCATTCCTGTGTTATCTCCTTGTTGGGAGAAAATAAAATTCCAGATTTTCACAGACTAAGCCGGTGAAAACTTTATTCACTTCATAAGCTTCAAAATGAGCCCTTACACAAGTGGTAGGCTAAATTTAAAAGAAGATTGTAAAACTTTGAAAGTCAAAAAATCTGGCGCATTCTACCTTAATGGTAGAACAGACTACGTACGATTTTTTTAATTATTTTCTGCATTTGAACAACAACAGTATAAATCACTCTATTTGTAACAAATGTGAAAATTTGATTTATCTTTTGAAAGAGTCGGCTGGAACGAAACTAGGTGTGTCTTTCTCGTTTGTTCACAACTTTTGATTGATTTTGTCATTGGAAAGTCAGCCAGCATTAATCATCTTATCTAGGTTAGTAGGTCGTATTGCAGAAACACATCGAATACGTTATCGATGACATGTACGAAAACGTGATTACGTACTTTGGCTTTGCACAACTTTCATACTTACCGGAGGCGGACCGGCGGGATATGCTGCGGCTGGCTGCTGTGTTTGTTCTGTCTGGCCTAAGGCATTCACTTGGTTCGGGTCTTTCTCTTCCTGGGTGTTGGATGGAGGATTGGGCTCCTGGTTCGCCCCCTGTTCGCCTTGGTCGCCGCTCGACATTTTATGCAAATTATTTGGTCCTTCCGCAAAAATTCTGAAAGAGAAGTAATTAAATAAATTGTTTTTTTTTGTTAATGTGCATTTACTTCGACACCGCACAAGGAAAATTCCACAGTCTATACCACAGTCCCTTGGTGGGCTATTCAGCTATGGGACTATTCGCCCCATAGACGAGTGTACAGATGCGAGAAACACCTCTCGCTTCTGTACACTCGTCTATGGGGCGAATAGTCCCATAGCTGAATAGCCCACCAAGGGACTGTGGTCTATACCGTTGCATACGAAGTACAGTCCCGCGATGTGTTGCTCTGTACATTCAGTTCGTGTAGCCGGCAAAATCATGGAAGCCGGTAATAAAAGAAGACAAGGGCGCCCCCGGCACCCTCTCAAAGAGCATTCCGGCATGTCACCCACAAACAAAACGTTGTTGCAGTGTGGGCAGGTTGGTAACTATGACGGTCCGATGAAATATTACTTAGAAGCAGATTATTAAATTACTTAGTGACAGTCTTTTCAGAATTCTGGATATCCTGAGCCTAGAATTCACTTAACTTATCGCAATCTTAGCAAATTTTCGTCTCCGTCACAGTCAAAGAGTATTGATAGTCAATCTCTAACAAAAAAAGTCATCCGACATATAAACATTCGACGAATTTAAAGATTGTTGACTGGGGAGATATAGGGGGTAAACGTGACGTTGAATTTCAAATTTTTAACTCAGGGTTAACTAAGAATTGTCGTTGTATGAGAGACCCTAGGTAATTTACAGTCCTTTTAAATCTATCACCGTTATCTCCACTCAACGACTCGCCACAGTTTGAACTGTAAAGAGGCAAGTAACAAAGACAGTGCACCGGGTTTAAAGTCTACGCTATTTGCCGTGTCTGAGGCAGGCAACCGCTTAGTGGCGGGAAGCCCTTTGTGATGTGACGATATCGAGATCACAGAAATTGCCACCTGGAGGTTAAAATCTCTCGCACTGATTTCACCTCCCAAACAATTAATTTTATGTTCTGACGGTGCAGCGCTTGGGTGCCAAATGGAAATTTTCTGACAAATGTTACAATTTTCATAAACATACGTTGAAACGAATGCAACCAATAGGCGATGAAATCACAGTATTTACATATCACCATCAGCTGAGGTCATGTTGATGCTCATTTGTTTTGAGGTCGTCTCGATGTTCTTTTGTTTCGGGGTCACCCGAGTCGCCCTCCGTGTCCAAGACTGCGATAACTAAGTAAACGACAAAGACATTTTTATGGTCTTTATAATATTTCGATGTTTTCAACACCCGCTCCAGTCAGTGATAATCACCACCATAAACTATGGTATGTAAACGACTACACCTCTCATCGTGCATTGTGTATCTTGATATCCCCCCCCCCCCCGATAGAGCACAGGTCAAATTTCGTAAGTTTATCGGCCACTCCGCCGAACAAGAACAAATAAAAAGAATGAACCTTGAATTCTGTGCCTTCTACTTTGCCTGACAACTGTTTTTTAAACAGACTACAAACACTGAGCATATGGATAAACAGTCAGTATACGATGACGTCACGTTTCAGAGACAACTTGGGTCACGGTGTTTCAAAGTGTCCTCATGTCACACATCCTAAATCATGAGATAAACTCGATTGCAGAAATCATATATGCAATACATAAAAATTGTTGAGTCCGCAGTCTATATTTATTGTAGATACATGGTCATATGACATCATTTTTCTTTGTCTGCGCTATCCGTAAATCGGAGCTAAAGGGATTCCCGTTGAATTTTTTTTTCAGAATTTTGAAAATGCCGAACATTTAATGTAACAGATGTTTTACACGATAGAATTTGAAAGAAACAATATTCAAAGTCTTTCAGGGTAGAAATAGATGATAATTTCAAGCCGCGAGGACAAAATTCAGTCCGATTTAATGTTTTAATAGTACACTTTTCTTTGTGCTCAGATTCGCTTTGTAATTCACTAGATAGAAGTCGAAATGTATCTTCGAATATTCGAGTTAAATCAGACAAAATGTAAATATTTGCAAATTTTAGCGAGTAACTTGTCATTATGTGCATCCAAAATAACGTTATCAAGGCGTTACGTAGTTTCTGAGCGGCAAGAGGTAGGTCGTTCGTGGTTGTGTAACGCGTCGACACCCGTTCATGTTATCACGGCACAGAAATATAATGATGTCGTTCTCAAAAATGGTGGCCACTCGACGATTGTTAGATAAGTGCGTCACAAGGATGAGTCCTTGTGTTCTCATTTTAACATTTTTTTTCTGTTTCAATAATTAACACGGCATTATAAGCTAAAGATAGCGGTTGCTTGGAAAAAGGCGCGATCGCAAACACTGGCTGATTTCTCGCTCAATGGATTCGTCATCATTTTCCTGGCGATATACCAGCTAGACGTCGAAATAGACCACAGTTTAAGCCGTCAGCAGAAGTACAGCCATTCGTGATGCAGGCACACATGACAATGACGGTACCCATCAGTGACATCGCGATCCATCGATTAGATATAAAAAATGTTGTATCTCACCTTTTGTTGCGACTAGCTCAAAATTCTAAATCTACAAGAATATTCCTTCTCTGGCGTCCAATTGTTTCCCCCTTTTTGTCTGAGTATCGCCGCTTCTCAATAATCTTTCCTGGGAGTTCTGGCTATTTTGGCTCCTCACGCGTACACGTAGAGCACGATGAAAAATGGCGTCAAGCGGGATGACTGTACCTGTATCTGATCTTCTCTTCAACCAGCAAGTGACCCTATAAATCTGAAACATGGGTTAAAGTGTTACTAACATCAATGACGTCAGAATTTGATTGGAAGGGTTGGCCGGCCGGGCTGAAGTGACAAGGTCCAATGTGCAATCGCATGACATGGCTAACCATACGCCTGACGCACATCACAATCCCAAGAGCATAACTCAGTGACTGCATCTTTTCTACTTTTATCTGGAGAAAAGTTGCCACCATTAAATTAAAACAGTTGAAATGTTTATGTGATGTGATAACAGCTGAAATAAAGGATATAGCTGTGGCAGACACACAGACAGACGAACATACACAGACAGGCAAATACAAACAGACATGAACACAAAAAGATTGCGAAGTTCGCATGACCAAAAGGTTCTCTTCATAGGCGGCCAGATTATAGGCGAGCGGTTAATATTTCGCGCCAAATATCCAATAGACAATAAAATTAAATTACACAGAAGAAAAAACAGATTTATCATACAATGAAGGTTCAAATTGATATTTCCATTGAATGCTTTACTGCAAAAACGACCAAGCCGCCAGTAAAAAAATTACGAAACTTTGGCTCTTTAATCTTCTCATTCAGATAAGAAAATGCCGTTTGATTTTTCGAATCATCATTTCGACAGTTTAAAGTCGGACTTGGGCATATATAACGTGAGCGGTAGACCCGAGTCTATGACTCAGAGTTTCCGCTCTCGAAGTCAAAGTTTAAAACTTACACAAATTAACATCACCACCAGCAGCAGTATCATGACGATTCGAAATCAAAAATTGCGGAAGTTGATCAACCCATATCATGGTTGCTTATTTCCCAATATCGGTTCGGCTGGCGTGTCATCCTTCCTGATAAAGATAAATCGGAATGTAGAAAATGATACAGAGAAGCGCCGCCATCTTTCCACCCACAGAGGGTGACAGAAGTCAAACAACCCCTCGGGTGATGCTATAGAAGTTATGAAAAGACAAACAAATAAACAACGATCAAAAATTTATCTATCCGTTTTGTTGGATGCGCAGACGCAAAGGCTGTTGGATTATATTCTATCAGTCAAGAGGAACTCAAAGATTATTGTAGGATTACCTTGGAAAACAAATAACACAGGTGTGAGGTCGCGTGAAAAATTAACATAACATCGTCTCGTTTTCTTTCCCATAATTTCAGATGATAAAACTCACCGCCTGTTCAACCCCGGTAAGTTTCACCTTCAGTGGTGATGTCGACAAGAACCCACAAATATCCGTATCAAAAATAGAGATAACAATTATGGCCTAAAGTATGAAATGGATAATTATAGTTGCCACAGATGATTGTAATGAAATTATAGGACACCAAAACTGAACACATCAAAATAGAATTGATTTATGTACTATACTTATTTTTAAAAACCATTTTCTTCAGTTATGGTCGATGGGGATGTATAAGTTAGATGTTGTATTGGTACATTTTCATATCATTAGAATATTAAAGCAAGGCATTCACTAAGGGACGGACCATTAGATCTTGAGAGGGGGCTTGTCAAAAAACAGAAAAAATTTAAAGCAAATAGGCAAAAATCTTCAGACTACTTTGCAAAATAAAAAAAATAAAATCAGAACGCAAAAAATTATAAATCTGGCAGTTTACTTAGAAAAAAAATAGCATACCATGACTCACTTGGAAAAATAAAATTCAAAAATTTACAGTTGTAAAAAAGCATATTCACAATCTGTTTTTGACCACCCCACCTTCCAAGATCTTATGGTCCGTCCCTAATTATAGACATTCCCTTTCCCCGGGATAAGGCGTTGGCGCGCTGTGACATCATCAACATCTGTCGTCTGCAACTGTTATTGCATGAACACTTTCTCGCAGTCTCACTGTAACTGTGCGCGGTAGTTTCCTCAGAAAACATTGTAGAAATTGTCGGACGCTGAAATAATTAGGCAACGTGAAAACCCATCATACAGACATCGATGGACGTTTGGGCTTCAGTCGTTCTCTCGATCGCTTACTTACTGGGTAACGCGACTGGACAAGGTAGGCAGTCTGCCCTGACATTTTGCAAAAGTGTGCCCTTTTGTGTTTATGATTTTTTTCATGTACTGAATGGATTAGAGAATTTCAGCGGTGTATTTATACCTTGAACTCTCCCTTCAACGTCGAAAGTAAACCAGACTTACCATTGTCCGGTCTTTAGATTCACGTCGAACATTCCGTTAAAGCGTCAAATCTGTCGTAGATTTTGGTAGAATACCTTTGAATTCTGAGACATTAAAAAAAACTGTTTTCTAAATATTATGTTTAATTACTCTCAAAGGAAAAGTTGGTATGATTTTACTAACACTCTTTATTTATTCTTGTCGCAAAATGTGTTCTGCATTTCATAAGTACGCCAGCCTCCCCCCCCCCCAACTTGTTTTTACACGTCATTGCGTTATAATTACATTCACGATGCCTCAGAAAAGCTGAATTTTCCTGTGATATTCTGTAGCTATTACTG
The DNA here is from genome assembly GCF_041260155.1 of Ptychodera flava. Lineage (NCBI taxonomy): Eukaryota > Metazoa > Hemichordata > Enteropneusta > Ptychoderidae > Ptychodera > Ptychodera flava. Next base: position 21,566,141 of record NC_091945.1, on the reverse strand, counting down.
ATAATTCTAGCAAGCCCTGCTAAACTAGAACTTTCGGATTAACTTTGTCTTAGAAATTCAGAGAAATCACCTCATTTCCCCTTTGATTTAGCGTTCACTGTATGAAGGCCCAGTAGCTGTAACGTTTGATGTTTTTTTTCACTATTTTTTGTTGTGTATGTCAATTGCTAGTTTTTGTTCTGCTTCCCAAAGAATGTTGAAACACCTATTAAGCTTATTTAGCTTGTCAACACATCTATACCTGTAAAATGCGCTGCATGTCATTGTTTACATTTGAATTATTATCCAGACCAGAATTAACAATGCATCCTGCACATGTACACGGTGAGTTTACAAGCTGAATACTGTGTATCTCAACACGCTTTTAAGAGTACAGCAAGAAAATGTAGTCGATACGAAATCGTCAAACGTTACGGCTACTGGTCTTTTAATTATTTCTGGTTCTCTATGCTTAAAATCTCCAGAGACCGTGCCTACGATGAGTGGCCATGAAGTTTTAGGTGGTCGATATGTGATATCAAATGAGAGAATGATTTGGCAGGATGCCAAAGATCACTGCCGATCATACAGCGGATGGCTAGCCTCTATAAACGACGAAGCAACAAATACGGCACTAATTGCCGCTGTCAATGAAAACGTCAGAGGTAGGCAGTGATTACCCCATGATGCATTTCGGCGATTGCTCCTCAAGTTGATTTTAATAAACAACGCCACCACGCGCCACGTCCCTTTACTCTTATTATGAATCGGCAATGCACTCTTCAGATTGTTAACAACACGCCCTTGACAATATCCACTGACGCTAGCTGACAAATACTAAAGAAACTTTCACATTTTCATAGGAAATTAATGTTATCGACGGGTATGACACATATTTTAACTCTTTCCAAAAGTCGGAGTATAGATTCATGTTAATCATGCATGAGAGCTACCATCATTTTCTGTATTCGGAAAATCTTTATGTAGTTGTTGAGAGAGAGAGAGAGAGAGAGAGAGAGAGAGAGAGAGAGAGAGAGGGGTAGATTAATGCTGGACTACTTCTCATGCATTTTAGCCAATGTATGGATCGGTATCAATGACAACGACGACAAAGATGGCACGTACACAAACGCTGATGGATCCGATATGGTTTACACTTTCTGGGCGGCTGGTGAACCGAATGATCAGGGAGGCTTGGAATTCTGTGCACTCATGGAGTAAGATATGCAATGATTTTCTGATATTTTAAAGCTCCCGTATTTCTCTCTCTCTCTCTCTCTCTCTCTCTCTCTCTCTCTCTCTCTCTCTCTCTCTCTCTCTCTCTCTCTCTCTCTCTCTCTCAGTTCTCTTGTTTGATTTGAAACGCATACCTCGTAATTGCAGTGCGTTAAGCCTTGCATTTCTTTTCGATTTTTTCTTCCGAAGCTCAAGGAGCAATAACAAGTGGGCTGTAGACGTCTGTGCACGTTCCTACCGTTTCATCTGCGAATTCGGTAGGTATTGACAGTTTAAACAACCAAACCAAGCAAGAGTAATCTTGTTGTCCTCTTGGTTTGAATTTTGTGCATTAAAGGCTGGGGTCTCTTGATTTTGAAGTTCGAGGTTGAAAGTATGGCGGTTTCAGACTTTTTCTGTCAAATCTGTTACGAGATGGTTTTGAGAAAGTGCATGTGATGTACACGCAGCACGTTTAACGTGTTGCAGCAAGGTTACTATCGTGTATGTTTACGTCACGGTAAACTTATCTACCAACGACCACGTCTTTGTACTTGGATGTTGGACCACAGTCCCTCAATTGGCGTTGGGTGGGGGGGAGTGGTCGTACCTTCCCGTAATCTGAAAATTATCTCCATGATCACAGATGTTCCGGGCGATACAGCTACTGATGTCATGACAACAGTGATCGCAAACACTGAAGCTGAAACGACAACCATTCCGAACCCGACAACGGATGGCGAAACCACTGAGTCCATCCTGACTGAAAGAGCGGCGACGACGACGGTTGAAGATACTACAAAACTGCCTCCAACAACAAGAGCTGCACCACAACCACCAACAACGACGACGATCGGAACCACAACACTGCCACCAACGACCAAAGCTGAAACATTACCACCATCAACCACGGCGACGACGGATACCGCATCAACCAAGGCAACGACAAGGCGATCAAGGAATGACGGTGGGAAAATATGGCTTAAAAATATTACGTAGGACCTCCGATTTTCACAGATTTATTTCATATGGTTACAAATAGGTCTCCAGTGTTGTCAATTAGCATGACAGATTCAATTAAAGGGAGGGGCTCATCATCGACTTTCCTGTTTACATTCCACGTATTTCATGCACTATCTCAGATGCATCATTTCAACAAAGCTGCAACATTTAAAGTTCACGTTGTACATTACGACAAACATGTTTTAAAGGGCCAGTATTGCTAACTTTTGATAATTTTTTCACGACTTTTGTTTTTAATTTCAACCATAATTCATTGTTAAAGCATGTTGATACACAGTGTTCAGCTTGTCAAGTAAGCCCATACGTGTGAAAACCGCATCGTTATTGTTAAAAAGTGACTTCTGGTCCGCACTAGAAGTCAAATATAAACAATAATAATGCATTTTACACATATAGACGCTAAGTTAACAAGCTAAATAGTGGGTGTTTAAAGATTCTTTGGGGATAGAAAAAGAAGTTGCAATTGATATACAAAATAAAAATGGTGAAAAAATTGTCAAAACTTAGCATTACTGTCCTTTAACTTTCATCAACTTGATAACAAACGTATCTTGCACACAGTGTCCATATTTGCTCGTATAGGTCAGAGAGCCTTTGAGCGCAGTTCCAACGACTTCTTTTCTTTTAACATGAACAATGAGCTCAAGTTAGATGAAAAATTGTGAGTTCATAAGCTGCAAGAAGTTGTAGTATCGACTTTACCTTTGAGACTCCACACCTGCGACAGGTTAACCCTTTGAGCGCCAAAGTCAATTTTGTCACCTTTACAAAATACACCCCAGTCAATTTTTTTCAGATATTTGCCAAAATTTCGATAAAAAGCTGTAGCCAATGAAATACGATGTCCGTTTTGTTAAAAATTATCAAAATATTACAGAAAAATTCATAAAAAATGGTAAAATATTGCACTAAAATTTTGGTGGGAAAAATTACAGCACTCAGAGGGTTAAACCTTGAATGTGACGTCGACCCTAAATTTAAGTCAAATCGAGGCAGACGCGGCAATAAAAGGTCATCCCTGGCATGAGTTTAATTGTTTACCACTCTGGACAAGAAACTTTAAAATGAGAAAACTACGATCAAGACTGTATCCGCAATCCAAATAAAAGTCACCCACGGTATTGGTCTGTTTGTACCCCTTGATGAAAGCTACCGACAAGTCATCTTCGCTCGCCAAGGTCTCTCGTCCGGGCAGCTTGATGCTCCCCGAAATCTGGTAGTTAGGTATAGGATAAAGCCCGAGTACGAGGGCTCTTCTGGTATATAAAGTCCAACTCAACGATAAAATGTCGAGGCCGCAGGCCGAGACATTTTATCGTAGGGTTGGACTTTATATACCAGAAGAGCCCGAGTATGAGGGTTTTATCCGACTTAAAAACTATTGCCCCTAACTGATATATTTTCGTTTTCAATGTGTTTACGTCAACCGTCCCCTTTGTCAATGTAACATGTTTAGGATATGAATTAAAACTTTTATTTGTGAAATAGCCTTCCAATGTAATGGAACATCCTATAAATGCCCTAGGGCACATTATATAAATGCCCTAGGGCACAGCAGATTTTGTGTTGCAGTTTTGAATATTAAAACGTACCAGATGTCTACAGAATATGACATGTTCACTTTTGATTGGACAGTACTTTACTACGGCGCTGTCATTCGTTTCTGGAATTTGGTGACCAGGGCTTTACGTGTAAATAAAACACCCTGAATTGAGCACTCTGATTGGTCAATCAACAGTGGATAGTTTTTAATGGGAAGTAACGGACCTGTGCGAGCGGATAATGACGACAAGTGGAGGGGCTAGATCGACGCGGTAGAAGTAGTTTACAGAAATTGGAAAGGGTTGTTTGTTGATAGAATTCCTTGCACAATGTGTGGTGTGGCGTTGACAGTTATGCAAGATACATAGAAGTTCCAGCTCAGAATTGTACGTTTGACTCGACGCAATTGAAGTCACAAAGGTCGCGATGTAAAATGTTGTTTTCCTGATGGGATTTGGGTGAATTTGATACAGTCGCCATTCCGACCAAACCCATGAACGTTTTTCACTGATGCTTTGCAATAAACAAAATTAAATTGATTGAAAATAAGAGACATATATTCTACAGAAGGATACTAGTCCAATTAATGGTCAGCCTCTACTACATGGTATCTCAGCCATCTTGAACGAAATAACACGTTTGACAGAGCTAGTTTGACATCACATTCAAAGGGGTATAGTCGTTGGAACTGCGCTCAAAGGTCTTGTGGGACCCTACGACCAATGTAAACACTGTATCCAAGGTACGATGGTGATTATTAATGAAAGTTAAAACATGTTTGTCAAAATCTACATTGTATAATTTAAATGTTGCAGCTATGATGAGGAGGTGCATCTAGATATCGTGCACGAAATACATTGTTTATGAACAAGTTACTCGCACAGGCGCAGTTCCCAAGACCGTTTCCCTTTAAAACTCGTATTCAAGACTTTTAGTGGCGAACAAAACAGTTGTAGTTTCTCATAACAGCGAAATTTTCTTTCATTTCGTCACATATCTGATCTGTACTTTCTGCTCCGTCTTTGTCGACAAGAGAAACAAATGTAATTGTAGCAATAACCATTGTCGTTGAAACGCTTCGTTTGCTGTAATACTGTCAAAATATTTGAGTGAAACAGTTTTGTATTGGCGGAAGTGGTATGTCTCCTAACATGATATCAAGAGTATAAGCGGAAGTCGAAAACTTTCTATTTCCAGGTGCGTAACCCTGTTAGGCGCGATGTTGTCATATAATTGTTTTTCTGGTTATTGTTACAGCCTTATTTGAAGCTGTCATTAATGATGACCAAACTACCAACGCCACTGTTACCTCTGAATATTCATTCCAAACAAGTAAGTTATCCATTTAATGTTTATATAATTCCGAACATCGACATTCTATTCTTCTGTTTTTCGTTAAACACACGCACACATACATACATACATACATACATACATACATACATACATACATACATACATACATACATACATACATACATACATACATACATACATACATACATACATACATACATACATACATACATACATACACGCTGCGTGCATGCAGACACACAGACAGACATTCAATTCATAATGCAACATTGTAGTTCTTGAATATAAAAGTTAGGAGAGCAAGGTCTTTGCCCATACATGAGTAACACGATTGGAACTAAATCGGGATAATTTGATAGGGGAAGTAAAGTCTGTTTAATCTGCAAATGTAAGCTCACCTGCTTTTCTTTTATGTTATACATTTGTTTTTATGAGTAATTTGTAATATTGCAACATTCAGCTTTAGAGCACCTAAGATTTTTGAGAATTTTGAAAAATATGAAAATCCAATTATTCCAAATTAGTTCCTATCGTGTTAAATATTTTATCATCTTACTTTTCATAATCATCTTTTGGTTTTTTTCATCACCAGAGTTCATCATCACAATGATTGCACTGTTTACTGTTTTTCCGATGTCAGTTCTTTGGGGATACGTAATATTTTTGATCAACAGGGACGCGGCTTTTGAGAATTTCAACAAGCTGACAGGAAAAGGAACGGAACGCCACAAGGTAGAAAACGATTATCAACCTGGACCCGCTGAGACAACCCCCTCCTCCGATCCTCACACGTACGAGGCGATAGACGAAACCAAGCCGTCAGTGGAAGCAGGGACCAGCCATCCCGGCGAGAACGATGGTGGCAGTGCCAAAGACAACGATACCGTGGTTAAAGATAGAGATGACGGCAAAAGCGATAGTGCGCCAACTGTCACAAAGAGTGAAAATCAAACCGAGGGGAACAGTATCGCCGTAGACGCCGAAGTTCATGAAATTGGTTCCCATGGTGACGGAGGAGAGGCCACCCCGACAGATGGAAGCCAAGAAACCGTGAATGAGGAGGGAGAGGCGTCTCATGAGGAGTCGAGAGGAGAAACAGCGAAAACAGAAAGGCCGCTGACAAAAAGCCTGACAATGTTGGAGAGCAACCTGAGACGGAGAAGGTTGCTACCACCGAGACGGGACCAAACGACGGCGGGGATGTAGACGACGGAGCCGGCGAGGGGCAAGGGACGGCGGACGACGCCGTTCACACCAAGACAGGAGCAAACACCGACGGGGGTACAGACAACACGGACGGTATAGGGCAAGGAAAAGAGGGCGAGTCAGACGACAAGATATATGATGGCGATCCTGGATCCGGAGAAGGAAAAAGGGGTGGGCATGACGAGAGCAGTGATACGGAAAGCGAACGCAATCGATACCTCGGAGACATGGCTGAGAGCGATCGTCAGTCGGGCACCGGTGAGGCTGGTTCTCTGAAAGGAATGAAAATCGATGAAGGCGATCCCGATCTGTGTACGGAGAAGACTTCCGTCGAAACTTAGTTGTTGCATCTTTGAATTGTGGTGAAACAACCACAATGCATGTCCGCACTGTGTGACATCACTTATAGGTCGTGATTTTTTAAATCAGAAGTCTTAGATTGAAACGATTACAAAACACATCATTGTATTGTATTGTATGTCAGGAGACGAATAGTAAACACGTATTACCTGGTCATAAGGGCTATAGCGCCCGTCTATTACCCCGAGGGGCCGTGCGTTACCAGAAACACATCGCTATTCCCCGAGGCCGTAGGCCGAGGGGTATGGCGATGTGTTTCTGGTTACACACGGCCACGAGGGGTAATAGACGAGCGCTATAGCCCGAATAAAGACCAGGCTATAGGTGTTTTATAACACACCACATGCTCATGTTGTATTGTTATATAGTTTTTAATGTGTTTTGATATTTTGCACCGCAACAATCCATTGTGACAAGTTTACTGAGCGATGTACAGCGGTTTCAGTTGTACGTGGTAGGCCTACTACTTTCTTTCAAAAAATATTCGAAGCATACCTAGCGACATCCTTAGTTGCACTTTAATCTTTTCCGTCGATGAGCTGTTCAAGTTCCTACGCTGTTGGAATGTTGGAAAATGTTGGAAAATCTGTTTTAGAGAATGTGTCGTCACCTATCCCGGACGCACATCACGTTCCAGTCACCCGCCATTGTTCCAAAGCTGCAGACGACACTCCGCCCGTGACGGTCACGTGACCGGGCACTTTTCCAAATTTGGTCAGAACTATTTCCCTAGGGAAATAGCTTTTCAAAAAATACCCTCTGACGTCACTTTTTTCGATCCGGTTGGGACTAGACGTATCTATTTTCTCGTCACGTGACGTATTCTGGCGAATCGCGACACGGAATGAGCATGTGGCGTGTTATAATAAATACCTACTATAGACCCAGTTTATTACCCCAAGGAGCCGTGCGTTACCAGAAACACATCGCTATTCCCCGAGGCCATAGGCCTAGGGTAAACTTATAGCTATGTGTTTCTGGTAACGCACGGTCACGACAGGTGGGCGAGGTATAGCCCGAATAAAGACCAGGTTATAGGTGTTTTATAAGACGCCACACGCTCATGTTGCTTCATGTTAGCCTATAGTTTTTAATCTGTTTAATGTGTTTTGATATTATGCATTGCAACAATCCATTGTGACCAGTTCAGCCTACTTGGCAATTTCTCCACAGCGGTAACAGTAGTACCAATTTCTTCACAAAAATATCTTTAGTATACCTGGCAACATCCTTAGTTGCACTTGAATCTTTGTCGTCATTGAGCTGTTCAACTTCCTTGGCTGTTGAAATGGAAAATCTTGCTGGTTTGGAGAGAGGCCCGTCGCCCATCATCCCGGGCGCTCATCACATTCTAGGCACCCGCCATTGTTTCAAAGCTGCAGACGACACTACGCGTATGGTCACGTGGCTGGGCACTTTTCCAAATTTGGCAAAAATTTTGCTTCAATGTCTGTCCTTCAAAAATATCCTCTGACGTCACCTTTGTCGATTCAGTGGCGACTAGACGTATCTATTTGCTCGTCACGTGACGTATTCTGGGGAATCGCAACACGGAATGAGCATCTGACGTGTTATAAAAAATATTGAATCTTTTCGTAGCACAAAAACAACCATCTGAGATGACTAAGAGGCGGACATTGTCGTGTTTTTGTCCTTTATAGCTGCATGAAGTTTTCTTGATTTTTGTAAGCTTATGGTCCACACATGTCTGCGGGCTTTAAGACAGTACGCACCTCAAAATTGAAAAACTTACACTATTGCTCTGACTTTTAGTATGGAAACTTTAAATCACCCCTTTCGTAATCAAAAATAAAAATCAGACGTGTGTGATGACTTCAGTCTCTTCTCGTTTGTCTCTCCGTGTATTATCGTGTTTTGTTTTCTGTTTGATCAGTTTCTATATATGTGGTGTGCCTCCCCTCGTTTCCTGGCACACTCAGGTTGCTTCAATGTCTGTCTGTTTCGTTATTCATTTTCTACTTTGTGGAATTCTCTCAATGTTAACAAGCAATGCCTAGTATTGACACTTCAAAACAACATTTTTAAGGTTACCTATGTTGGGGGAAAACGTCGTGTACAACGTCACCACAACTGTGATGGAGTCAGACATCGCCTGATCTTTATTCGGTGATTTCACGATGAAAATTGTCTAGGCTATTAGGCCAAAGGAAAAAAATTGTGCTGTTCCGATACCCCGACCTACCCAATTTTTTGCCTGCCGACCCTAAACTTTTTAGAGCGACGTACACACAGAGGTAAAAAAAAAAAGAAAGAAAAAACCCGTATCACGTGTTCGTTACCTGGCATTTGATTTTTGCTTGAATGAGGACGTATTTTATGTTTTTATTCCTTTTATATGTATGATACGTTTAACTTTTTCTGAAAATGTTGTGGCTAGTGTTTGAACGCACTGAACCCCTGAAAAGTGCATATTTAAAAATAAAAATATTTTGGAAAAAAATCTCTGCCGACCTACCTACCCTATTTTTGAAAACCATGTTATCGGAACAGCACAATTATTTATTAATTAATTTATTTATTAATTTATTTATTTTTTTTGCCTTATACGAATTTTTTATCCCAGAATCAGTTGACTGGTTGATTTTTAAGTATTGTCTTCTATGTGATGTACCGGTATTTTCCTCTTCGATTTACACACAAGTCAATACTCCACCTAATGGTGGCGCTCTGTCAAGTAAGGCTTACACGATGAACTTGCTGAGATGTGATATACCAAATTTGCGTATGATCGTGACGTTACCTTAATTTAATGCAGAAGATAAATTTGCATTTATTCATAATTAAAGAATATGCATGATATTTGTTTTAGCTTGAATATATCATAAGTTAGTAAAAAATATAATCATGGTCCTAATTTTTCTGTGAACATGAAAGCATCTTATTGTTAGACAGGATGAAAACATTGATGTTCCTCTATCGTGCCTACTGCTCTGTGGTGGACGACGGGCTGACATTTTTTCCGTATAAGTAGGTAGAGAAGGGTGGGCGGGCAAGTTGTTTTACATCAGCGACCCCGGGCGGAGAAATTTCATTCTTTTATTTATTGGGTGACTTTTAAAATGCCCGAAGGGCGGGCAGGCAGGATACATTATCTGTTTTCGGGACTTTGCCGATATGAGGATGGAAGTTGGGACCCATGCAGCGGGGGAGAAGGCAAAGGGTTGAGGCGATGGGGGAGATTTTCTAGCTCAGTGTACTGAAACATACCATGTTAGACCAGATAAATCACAAGTGCAGCATTTATTAGAGTAGTCTGTTACCTGTCCGACGATAATCACAGGTAAGCCAAGGCGGGCGTTGCTCAGAGTGCAGAGTTCACACTCGTCCGCACACAAGCCATGTGACTTAGGAGCGGGCTGCCAGTTACGTCAGCTACCGAGGCATGTTATCCGTGGTCCACGTTAAGCCTGTGTAAAGGTAGTTCGTCTCCTCAGATATGAAAAACAACTGCCGTTGTTATTGTCGGATTTAAAATGAACTTACGCGACACAGGCGCATATGGTATGCTGAGGTGATATAAAAAGTTACCGCCGACCGCATTCAAGCGATCTCCACTGCAGCAAGCGTTGTGTCTCGAAGTATACCGTGAGCTGATGACATCGGCAATGGCCTTTTTCGGTTAAAAGATAACCACGAGGTTAGTTTTATCTTTGTTTATGTCGATGGTAGCTTGTTGTGTGTTCGCCATTTTGAATAGTATCGAGGTCTTTTAGATTAAAGTAATATATCGTTTTACCCATATTACCCGCTGACATCAATTTGCTATGGGAGTCTCCTACAGATATTCAGAGTTGCCTGACACACATCCAAGGGTTCTTTCACGGTATATTCCCTAAATATTCTGAAAAATAATATCAATTTCACAAAACCACCCTACAAATTAGCTCAGGTATGTCTGTTTTGTATTTTTTCGTTATTTCTTACTATGAAACTACCAAATACGAAAACACATATGTCGACCGTTTTAATGTGTCAGGCTTCAGAAATACCTCGTGCGGGGATCGGTCACCTGGAAACTTGGTGCGGGTAACGTTTAAAGTACGATGCATGCATCAAAGGAGTGCTACGTACGCCTTGACCGATCGATCGTAAACTGTCATGGTAAGAGTGTCTTATCTTGAACCCCTTCAGCGCGATTAAATGTAGTTTCGCCTGTTGTTTACCATTGTACTGTTAGAACTATAAATAGAATACAAGGGGTAGACGGGCTAGGCTTGAGATAACGGGAGGATATGGCCTTGGCTGTTCTCACGAACTCGCAGCTAGCTGGACATTATTCAGATAGTATCATATTTCATTGTTGTTTCTGAACCTGAGGTCCATGTGGGCACAGAGGTCATTGCTTACCGGTACCTGTGTGATGTGGGTAAAATTAGCCACATGTGAAATATCGTCACATTGAAATATCCTATTGCTTGGGTTTTTAAAATAGACTACACTTGTTTACATGCAAACTATCTGTTGCACGTTGCGGCTAACAAATAAAAATGCTCTGATTTCCAGAAAGTTTTTTCCTCTAAGCTCTATGACCTATTTGAAAGGTGAAACTTTCAACTGCAATCGTAATATGAGAACTCATTTTATGACAAGTCAATATTTGTACAGGTTAAACGATTCCGACAGAATGCACTTTGTGACCGTCAAAATATCATTTTGATGAATGGAAAACGACATCGTATCCTACCATGTTCTTTTTAACAATGCCATGAACTAAAATGTCACCAAATGAGTTCTAAGCAATTTTAATTATATTTTCATCGACGTGCCAAGATCTATTCCAGATCTGTCGGTGAGCAGTGCCAAAAATATATAAATCCCCCAAACCTATATCCCTTTAACGGCCAGCAGAATGTGTTGCATCAATCAATATTAAGGTAGTATGCGACTCGAAAATGAAAGACTTAAACTTTTGCTCAAACTTTCCTTAAGGAATCTTTCAACCATTCTCTTTCAAAATCAAGAATAAAAATTTGGGGTCACCATGCAATTTTGGTACTAGAGTGACAAATAATCCAAGATTAACCTATATTTAAAATTCAAAATGGCCGCCATCCCTGTTTTAAGTCTATGAAGAAAAGTGAAATTTTCGAATATCGAAACGGTGAAACGGCGATGTTTTCTTACACCAAGAGCTTTAAAATGAACCCCCACAAGTGGTACATCAGAAAAGAATTGTAAAAGTTTGAGAGTCCGAATATCTGTCCCCGAGGCACGTTCTTCCTTAACAATCCGAACCTCGCGAGTCGCATACTACCTGCTACAATTTAAACCCGATAAACTGAGTACAAAAAAACTCCCTGTGGAGTATACCTTTACAAAAACTATTTTTTAAAACTTGTTAATGGGATTAACAACAGCGATTACTAATACATATCTATTAAAAGAATATACATTTCTGGAAGCATAACTAGAAACAAAGGATAATCTTCAGTTGTTACATTCAACATCATAGGGAAGACCATTTCTGCAGATGAAAACACAGTTTGTCATTCGCTGTTGCAATCTTAAGTTCTGTTACATGGATATTTTTGAGCTATAAAACAAACCCAGTAGCAATCGGGATTTGGTTATTTAACTTACAGTAATAAATATACACACGAATTTGCAATGCTATGAAGTTAACAATAAAACTCTGATTTGGGTCGCCTAAAACCGCACTCAGTATGGATGGTGGTTTACCAGAGACCCTCGAGAAAAACTCGCCGGATCTATGGGTATACCGAACATTAAAAGAAGATCCCTTCAGAGCGTGGCAGTACAATTACAACTGTGAAATAAATAATCAACAGACTCCGTTCCAACCTTGCATAAAGCGCAAAGTGCGGTTGTAAATTTCTGTAGTTAAACTTGTTCAGCTGTTTGTTTGTACACAAAATATTGTGGAGTAGTTTAAATTCGAAAGCTCTCGCCTTACAATCTAGTGATAACTTGTATGTAAATTGATACATTTTCTCCCATTTTGATTAAAACTATTAATCATTTCTCCAAAGCTGCTTGACTTCTTGGAACATCTACAATACGATCACTCAATTTACTTTTCAAACTCTTTTTGGTTAGAGAATCACATGTAAAGAATTCAATTGAATGGTAGTATTTTTAAATTTATATTTTTTAATCACAAACCAATGTCGGTAGGGTAGCTTGCCTTCAGCTGATGGCACATTATGGATAGCAACATTGTCTACAGTAATTTGCTACTTTTAAGAGGAAGAAAGTAAAAAACGTGCAACTGATAGTTGGTTACTGAGAAAAATGTTTTTGTAGTAGTCCTTCCTGAACTGTGCTCAACATAATATTTGAAATATAGCTTAATCTTCTCTGTTTCTCGCCCTGTGTTTCGTGTTCGCATGTTCGCATGTTACAGATTTGTGGGGTTTTTTTTGTTTCTGACATCCGAAACCTATAGGCCAAGGAAAGAAGTAACACAAATTGTAAATGTATTCTTTTCACACGAGATTTTGCGATAGTTTGTCGTCACTTTTGAAACAAAGTTTAGAGTCGGTGCCTTTGAATCATAAACTACATTTGTATGGACGGCGGGAACACATCACTTTTTATAGTGCTTGCTACGAGATAAATGGCGATCTAGGCCAATAATTCTCGATAACTTTCCGCCTGATTTCGGATGACCTTTGACCGCCACATTAATTTGCCGCGGTACTCCAAGTTTATTTGATGTTCAAATTACGGACACAGGTATATTGAGCAACTCCGGTATGAGGTGGATCCGCGGCGTTAAACGTGGTCAATCAATAACTCGGTTGAACAGATTGTGATAGCCCCGGCTATGATGATCACCGCTGTGAACGCTTTTATTCATTAACTTTTGTATCTGTCCGTGGAAAGCACAGGAGACGGAAGAATACGATCTTCTGAGCAGAAAATTGTGGCCAACGTCCGACGACCAATGTCTTCAGATCCATGAAAGTACCACACAGTTTAAATATTCAGCTGTCGACGCCCCAGGCCAGTTTACCGCTTTGTTTGGGAGAGATGACTTCGGTTGGATGCCCGGTGAATTAGAGTTTTGATATGTAGCAGGTATTCTGTGTTAACATTCATTATCTGAGCTGTCAATGGTAAATAACGCATCGTTTTATCTCTTGACTGCGTGTTGCGTATTTGAATTTGTTTACGTCAGTCGAGTCGAGTAGGCCTGTCTTAATATCTGCGGCCGCCTTTTCAATTTCGGCAGTAAGAAAAGCTTCGACGCGACGGCCGACTTTATTACGGATCGCTGGGGACGACATCGTGGAGATAACAGTTACATTTCGTAAAATTAACCAACAGAAAAGCACTGCAATATGGGGTCAAAGGTCTTTTTTTCTTTAAATTGATAACTCGGTTTAATTGGCCAGTTCGTCGTGATGAGCGCCAATTTCTGTTTGGTTTATACCATAACCGATCAAAAATCCCTCGCGAACATACCCTAAGTTCTTTTTTCGATTTAAATTTTAGTATTATTTGAAGCGACAAACAAATTGACTAACATGTGGTTAATGTTCAAATTAATGAAACTACTGTTTTTTTTCACAACATGCGCAATGACGTTTTTAAGGTCACGCCAAGTGTGCTTGCCGTCCCCGACTTGCAAATCCTTAGAGACCCTGTGTATGTTCCTCAGTGGATTTGCTTAACTACAGGTCCTGGTGTCAACATTTATGTGTATAGCACTGTTGTTGTTGTTGTTGTTTTTGGTCGATAATGGGTAAATATTCTATGCGACATAGAGCATCAAAAATAAAATAGACGATTCGAAAAAAATAGCGTCATTCTGGTTGATTCAGACGCGAAGGTAGTTGTTCACACCAGAATGTGTTTCTTAAAGAGGCACTCCCACTTGGTAACATTTTTAAAACACATTTTTTTAATGCCAACGGTCGATATTTGACGTGGCGATTCCGCGCGGATCGCGAGATATCGATAAAAACATGTCATTTCCCGAGCGTATTTTTCACATCCCGAAGTTTTACGATCGTTTCTGGTTATGACCCGAAATCCCCCGAAAGTGTGTTGTTGTGCTGATTGACGATATTCTAAGGAGTCCAAAAACGTTCGAATGACGCAATTAAATTACCTCCTACTGCGATGACTTTATATACATCATTATCAATGCCTTTACTTCTGGTAATTCTTGTTTAAAACTTCTCCTTAATTTTTGTTGTTTTCATTATTCTCATCAGTTGTATTAAATTTTTAAACAATACCACATAGATATCAGTTTTTACGTGTAAAATATTAGTTGCCTCTGATGACTACATTTTGTCGTCTGCCACACAGTTACGCGTGGTTCGATGCAGAGCGGCCGCCGCGTGTGGTATGCGCGCACACCACGATGCATACTCTGTATCAACCGCACCTATCTGTGCTAGTCACCTATGCGAATACTGGTGGAATCAGCAAACTTTGTTTTTCGTTTTTTTTTCCGAGTCAGTAAGACTCGGCTTTCTCCCATGGGACATGACCGCTCACCGACGCGAGTGGTACTGCTGTGGCGTACAGCAGCGTCATGTCAGCGTAGACTCGTACTCCATAGCTTAGTTGACAATGGCCCCAGTGCCGAACGTTCTATGTTCGGAAGCTGAATTCAGGTGGGCCACCGGAATTCAAACTTTAACTTTTTTGAGGACATGTTTTTATCGATATCTCGCGATCCGCGCGCAGTCGCCATGTCAAATATCGAACGTTGGCATTAAAAAAATGTGTTTTAAAAATGTTACCAAGTGGGAGTGCCTCTTTAACTGTTAGTGAAATCATTCAACTGTGCGGAATATCGCAGAAACGATAGATCTGTGAGTTGAAGTAGGCGCAGCCCTAACGCTTTATCTTTTGTCAGTTTTGCTCATATTCTGTTGACTTTTATCTTATTTATAGAAGCAATTCGTGTTGTTGTAGCATGGTCGTGCCATATTACTACACTGCTAACTTTTACAAAATAAAGACAAGCAAAAATAGCATGCCTATAAATACCTATAAAATCCCTCGACTTTCTTCGGATGGAAGGTAAAACAACTCGGAAAAATATTGTTGAGAATTTACAACTCGCCAATGTTCACTTTTCCACACGATGCGACAACTCTTCGTGCAATTGATATGGAGACAGTTTTCAAAGAGTTGGTTTTGTTCTGTTAGGGTCTATGGATCTTTTGAATGAATTCATGGGAAGGGGTCGGCACAAAATTTTCATATGGGGATGTGCCACCCTAGGTGAAAGTATCTACCAATGAATATTAAAAAAATATGACAGATTGTAAGCTAGTGATTAGAACGAAAACGTTTGAACGTATTTTTTCTGCCGAGGAACATTCATAACATTTTTTGTAACGAGAGACAGTATGCGAAGTGTGCAAATATTTCTTTTTAGAATTCAGCATATTTCTACCTTCCGTCAATATCAGTGTTTTAAAATCGTTTAACACTTTTCTGTTCGCATAGTATTTCCATATTTCATCCGCCTCTCTCCCATGTTAAAACGGTCCATCCCTTTACGCTGGGTGAGACGGCAACCAATCAAATAAATTGTATAATACGAATATGATCTACCACTTGGAGCTGTTACAATATCCTTTGAATTTACCGTCTTTTCTTCTGAAACTGACAGGCGTCCAATCAGAGAGATTTGCTAGACGAAATTTACATTTAATCAACAAAAGTGTAACAAATTAGAATATTCTATAATGTTTATCAACCGTCAATTTCTAAAGTTTGAAATTTCGGATCTGGTCCATCAGAATGGAATGCATCCGCTTCTGACTGTCTTCATATCTGCGTATGTCAATGCAACGGGCAATACCAAAAACTGCAGACACCTTTTCAAAGGTACTTTCTATGAATAATCCAGCAGTCGATGAAGTACACTCTCAATTTAAGCGACAATCGGGAATTTCGATTTAATCGTCTTTGATTGATTGATTACAGGTCAAATTCGTAGTCCAGACTGTCGAAAGTCCCATTCATAATACTCCAGTGTTTCACCAACATGTCCAAGAACAAGATCTCGCCGTTTCTCGCTCTCGTCGTCATGATGGCAGCGCTCCTCTCGTTCATCTTCATCGTCGTCGTTATCTGGGAGTATTCACCTGTAAGTATGTTAACGTTTAGACCTGTTCTTGATGGTTGAAAATGAGCTAATGCCTCGCCAATGTCTCCAAATATAATCAGCGCAGATCTTCAATCTTGTTTTCCTTTTCTCTCGAATATCGCATCATGAAGATTTTGTAATATTTTTGCAAGAAGTGAGAGTTAGTCGTTTTTAAGCTGGCATTCCGCTCGTGAACATCATATTTGACTACACTTTTGAAGTCAGTAGGTAGATATTGTATTAAAACATCCACTATGAGATGTTTCGAGGGTTGACCAAATTTTAAAAAATGAAAAAAATACCAATAGTCTGAGGTAAAGCAACTAAAACAATGCTGGCCGCCATGTTGATTTAAAAAAAAATATTCACATAAAAAAAAGCCGAAAGAAAATGTTAATTTGGATGAAAATAGTGTGGATGCTATGAAAATCCGAAAAATTAATTTGTCAAGTTTTAGAAATATAATCATTCTGACTATCCCTGCCAAAAATCTTTGGCATGAGCCTTTATCTACACAAGGTCATAAAATAAAATAAAAACCCCACCTTACTATCGTCTTTTCTCACAAAATTTTGAATGTCGTAGATTTTATATAACAAGAACAAACTTTAGAGCCTGATTAATTCACAGGAGGCTACTAAATGTGCAGTTTGATATCATTCTTTCTTGTAGAAATTGTACCAATGGTGCAAAAAAAGGCGAGGGAAACAGGTGGACGTCGACGACAATGTGACAATCATACAGAGCAGTCAAACTAGCCTCGACGAGATTAACCGTATTCGACAACATAAAAATGCGGGTAGGGCGCATACGCCATACATCAATCCCGTGTTCTGGTCGAGCGTTGAACACTACAACGAAAGCATGCCCGTCAGCAACGGCGTCGCTGCTGGTGGTCATGGTGAGACCCATGGCAACGACGCCCTCACGCGGCAGCAGATACCCGGAGAGCTCACATCGGCGTACCCGTGTATAAGAGAAGAGGATGAATTTTGATCCCCGAACTGGTTCCCGGAACACTTTTTCACACGTCTTTCGAGTCACTGTACAACCCCATAGGAAAAATCACATGTCAAAACGTAATTTTCGAGCTCATCGAAAATGATAAAACGATATTTTATGACTTAATTTCCCATCGTTCAGAACTTGCCTGTCGACTGGATATGTGTTTCCCCATAGGAGAAGAACAAAGTGTGTTTGAAGAAAACAAACGTTCCAGACACCTTATGGCAAGCCATGCAGTTTCAGTGTGACATTTGACCTGTAACTCCAACAATCACTGAATCTAAATCTATATTCAGGGAAATATTATAGTACTGCACGTTACACAAAACAAGCCATGCAGGGATTTGTCTTCCTCGGATCTCATCAATATTGTGCAACACGTACTATCCCAATATATAAACACAACAGGTGCAGCCAACGGAGCTATTCATCGAAAAAGCTATTCCAGAGCAATTTTTGAGGGCAGGGGAAATTTTAATTATGCTAGGGCAGGGGACATGTTTTTCGGTGGTAGGGGAGCAAATTTTAGTTTTTTTTGTGGGGCAGGGCGGATATCGGTTGATTGTCCTCGGGACAGGGCTTGGCGAATTTTTTTTGAGGGGAATTGTTTCCAGGGCAGGGGAAATTGGCAAGTTTTTTTCGCCACAGGGCGAGGAGCTTCAAAATTCACAATGGGGAGGGGAAACAGGCAAAAATAAGTGGGGAGTCAGGTAAAAATGAAGTTTGAGTGTGGGCGAATCTTGAGGGTAAGTCGAAAATTTTTCTGTTGGAGGGCAAATTATGAACAGCTAATTAATTACCCTCTTGACTTAAAATTAGTCAGTTCACATTATTTGTCATGCACAATATATCTTATCATAGTAAGGACCTTTTTAAAAGTGCATTGTTCGTTGGTTGCACCTGACACAATATCGACGCTAGCCTTGGTATGGTCATGTGACCACGAGATGGTCTTGCCGATCGCAGGACTTCTCGTGTACAGTGATATAACGTTTTGTGTTTGTTTACTCACTGACGACAACTGTTGAACTTCATGCGAATGGTGATGCCTTCAATCTTAAATGGAGGCAGTCGTCTTAACTGCGCGTGTGCGACTTTCTTGTTTACAAACAATGTATTTCATGCATGATATCTAGATGCATCAAGTCAACATAGCTGCAAAATTTAAATTTTATGATATTCATTGTTAACAAACATGTTTTAAGGCAGTGACTCAGGTTCGTTGACACATATTTTCAATCAAAGTTTCACATAAAAACGGGTCTCACACCCAACATGTGGTACATTTTCTGTTCGGTCTATATTTGAAGAAGGTGAAAATTTTGTTTAGTTGTCAAACATGCATTCGTATGTTTGTTTAAAACAAGTTGTCAACGTACCCTAGATACAGTGTTAACACCGGTCGTTCGGGCCTCTGGTAACCTTTGAGCACTTTGAGCAGAATTCCGACGACTGTCTCCCTTTAATTATGATGTCAGTATTCCACAGAAGAGTCATTTCTTTGTATATTGATATCCAAGGGGCGCCATATTGTGAAAATAGTTCGCTGGAGCGACCACACAGTTGAAGTGAAGTTTTTTTCCCATTTACACTTCAGATATTTACCTGTTATTCCATTTTACACTTTTTTAAAACTGAATCGTCCATTGATTCAGATTGATGCTTAACTTCCAGATCCACAATAACCATTACGTCGGTGAAAGGCGTGGGGTTTTTGTTATGACTTTGTAGTTTGGAAGAAGTTTAAAGCTCTAAAAGTTTACGGCTATTGAAGTCCCATTCTGGCCAATAAGACTTCCATCGATGAAGCATGGTTTCTCGGTCGTCGTCCGATCGACCCTTGTCTGCTTGTCAATTGAAATCTGCTGTACATACGGTAGTGCACACACCATGCTGCAGTGTTTTGATAAATTTTTTACATTTATTTCACGTTTTAGTTTGTGACGATACTGTGTTTGCACGGTTGATGAAGTTACAAAATCTTAGTTTTCAACTAAGAGTGAAAGAGTCGGTCATATATTTAGAGTAGAATATTTGTACCCATGACCGGCAAACTACAATGCAAAAAGTTTTGCTTTTGTTAATTTGTCCTCAGTTATGCATAACTTCTTTGTACCGGTCTGTTCATTCGTTTGTTAGTTTATATATATATATATATATATATATATATATATATATATATATATATATATATATATATATATATATATATATATATATATACGAAATGGTTTGCTTGTCAATGCAGGCAGTTTACGAGCACTATATATATATATATATATATATATATATATATATATATATATATATATATATATATATATATATATTCATGAGCGTCTTTCTGAAATTTGTAGTTTTTCACTACAATGCGCCAAAGTCGGCATGCGTTGTTTTTATCTTCTTGATCCTGTGTAAAAACTATTATACAGTCTTATTTTATCGTGAAGCGTTTAGTTGTCTGTTTTTTGTTTCCTCGTTACAAAATTCTCCCGTTGAAAATTGCTCTGCCAGTTCTAATAAAGTAGTTTTTTATGCCCTTCAACTTGCTTGTTTGAGACATGTTTTTCTGCTGTATAATTTATGATTTTGCGTCACCTCTGATCTAAACGTTCGGGTACCGTGGAAATTCCATTGCGCACCAACACTGAATAGAAACATTTTAATGATATACTGTATAATGGCGGGAGTACGGCCGCGACATTTGCTTAGAGTTGAAAGGCAGGGGTTTAAAATCGTGGAATAAATGTAACAGGCGTTCTGGTATTTGTAACTCACGAGTCGAAATGAGATATGAACTCAAACGTCTGATTTCCAAATGTGGTTGTACATTTATTAGCAGACATTGATATCGATAAAATATTTCCGAATCGTCGAATCTCCTTGATTCTCTATGTCTTATTCAATGTGATTCCAAGTTGCCCCTTCAATATTTCGTCGTACGAAATACATGGCAGTCCTCTAACTTCCCTGTTGGGTTCTTGGCGAAATATCGCGTCAAAACAGAAGTAGCGTTTAGCGAGGCAGTTCCCCGAGTCTTCGTCTGATTTAGTGCCCGCCCAGTCGAAAACCGGGTATGAATGTTATTAGAGATGGTGTTGAAAGAAAGCAAAACCGGCAGTTTAGAGCCTCATTTTTAACATAGCACACGTTAAGTTCGCAATGATTAAAAGCTATAATTGCGGATGCCTTGCGAGAGACATGCATTTTTTTCTGTAATGCAACTCATTCAAAATCACTCTTACGGATGCAATTTGTCTCCATTTTCACTCAAACAAACCCGCAGCAAAAGTGAAAACATTCGAATTCCAAACTGTACGTATTTCTGTGACGATGCACTGCTGTCCAAATGAGTACTTTGACTTCGGGAAGCGATCTCTCGGGTAGCATCAGAAAAAAGGCAAACATTCCAATAAGCAGTATCGGTGCATAAAATTATAGAGCAAAGGTATGTACAAACAACAGTCAAAGTATGCGTGTTATCCACGATGACCGTGGAAAGAGTGTTGCTTCGTGGAAACACACGTCAAATCGTGGCCTCAGAGCGAGGCATGTCCTTAGATTCATCACCCTCATTTTATCATTTCCATTTCCCAGTTAAATTTGCGCTATGTACTGACCGTTTGATGTAAACGTGTTACGAATCAGCTGACGTAGGATCCAGAATCTGTTTGTTTCCGTTTTAAACCAACTGTTGATACTTTTTGTTATGTCAACCATGCTCAGAGGGCGCTATTTAAGCCGCTAAATTTCGCCGACTTGGTCTTGAGAACCACAAGTTTTTGCAATGGTGTATTTTGCAGTAATTTGTCACAGAAAAAAAATATCAGAAGAAACGGTGATGAGATTATTTTTCCACAGTAATGGCGTCAAATTTAAATCTTCGTGGTCAGCTTAGCAAAGAAAGTCGAAAAATAAATGTTGGTGGAATTCAGCATAAAAATATAACGGATATCATATCGTGTCTGCATGTCTGCAGACGTCTGGTAAGCCAACACAGCAAATGCTGTTTTAGGTGACCTTAACCCTTTGAGCACCGAAGTCAATTTTTTCCCCTTTATAGATAGATATACTAAAGTCTGTTTTTTTCAGATTTTTGCCAAACTTTTGACAAAAAAACTGTAACCAATGATGTGATGTCCATTTGGTCCAAAACTATCAAAAAATTACAGTATGTTGCACTAAAATTTTGGTGAGAAAAATTACAGCACTCAAAGGGACTTTGGACTGAGTGCGAGTTGTCAGCTCCTATTTTGGGGTATGAATGACGTCATTCTTATGTCGATTATTATCTGTGATGCCGCACACTATAAACAGATAAAGCGGCACGGGGTTGGCACTGAGTTCTGAATTGAGTAAAGGTGTACCCTGGACACTTCAGACTACAGAGCGAAAATTCTACAATTTTCCGGGCCTCAAAAGTCTCAATTTTTGGCCAAATACTTTGGCGAAAACTCTTATCTAAATTTTGTACATTTTTTTTGCTACAGTCAAATATAAGGGTCGAAAGTCTACATTTTATCAACTTTTTCTTAGTCCAAAGTCTACATAAGGCGGGGGGGGGGGGGGGGTTATGACTGTGGTATATACGTGTATCATCAGTGTATTTCCGTTCCGTCCTAGATCCTGTAGCAGCGCCCACCCCAATCCCTCTTACAGTACCGGGACAAAAGTATGTAATAGGTTCATATGTTCCCAGTTCTTTTTATATGAACAGAATTTGTTTAGATCTAGACTGGCCCAAAGCTGCCTGGCTTTTCTCGGCAACTGAGTTACAAGCTGGCCAAGGCGTTCACCCCACCATCTACGCAACAGCCTACCATCAGCGCGACGGTCTACTGATGTTTAGTCCTTCAATTTATTACATGTTTTGATACTTGTATGCCCACGACTTCGAGTAAAGTCTAGTTTAGATCATAGCACGTTTCTTGAGGGCCTCTACCGCCCTTGTTTATATCTAAAACTGTGCTACAACTTTTCAGCTATTACTAATGTAATGGGGCAAGGGACCAGACTATGATCAGCAACCTTAGGGTAGAATGCTCCTGGGAGACAGGTGTTATCAGACTCTATTACAACACTTTTCTGATCTTCCAGCTTTTGTGGATTCATTTTGAACCCCTCGGAGGAAATAAAGTTTTTCAAATGTTAGATATCGGTGATTCATTCCCATTTACCTAAATTTGAACAGTGACCCGATTTTTTTCATATATAACAATATTTACTTTGAAAGAGAATGGCTGAAAGTTACCTTGACGAAAGTTCGGTTTTCGAGACGCACACTACCCAACAGGCTTGCACATACTAAGCCTTCCAAGTTAGCAAACTATCATTACTTTGATTGTATCAATACTAAGTGCCATTTCCTACACATCTAAAGCTTTTATAAATGTGACGCGGCCTTGTAAAGTTCATTTGTAAGGCGTTTCGTAAACGTCATCGCATCTTGTCTTCCAGAGGTGATTTACTGCAATGTTCAACATTCTTCAACATTCGTAACTTCATTTCTCCGTACCGTTTCCCGTGTGATTACAACTGCCATTCTAAGTCAACTGTATACTGAGATGTTGCGTGTAAAATACGCTATTAAGTCCAAGATCAATGAAACCACACATAATGATGATGATGGGCAATTGCCGAATTGTTAATTGCTCTAAAGCCTTTTGAAATACTTTCTTGCAAATGTTGATATTGTCTTTTGCAGATGGTACACTGCAATTTTTTTTGAGTGATCAGGATATATTCCATGCATCACTTATTACTGTGCACTATTTTATTTTCACTGGAATTTATTTTAGCTGAAAACAAACTTTCGATATTTCACTGTGATCGTATTTTCACTTTGTCCAGTCTACATGCAAAGAATAGAAAATTAAAATTTTCACTTGGATTTTATTTTAGCCGAAGAAAGGTCCAGCGAAAATAAATTCCAAGTGAAATAAAGTATTTCAGTGTTCACAATTATCAGGCAAACCATAGACAGTGGGCTCTTTACATCAAATGTTGATGTTCATGCACACCAAATCAGGAGTGAATTTCTGTAACTCAGTTTTGTAGTGTTTTTGAAAATGTAGTGTACTGAAGAGTAATCCTGCCGTTCAAGCTTTGTAATAGGTGATAGAGTGGTTTCAATCGGGTTTGAACTCACAGTGTACGGTACCCAATCATCTAGCGAAGAACACAGACAAAACCGCTCGGCCAAATCCCCAATCTCAAAAAGATTGGTAAGAGAGAATTCTGACACTAGTTGCATGGAACATCTATCAGTTGTAGCAGTGCTACCTACTTAAACCAACAGTAATCATGGTTGACTTGAGGTGGTCTTCCTCGGTTTTGATATGTGCTTTGGTTACAGCTGTGAAAGTCTTGCTCTTAAAGCATTCCAGTGTGGTATAAATGCACCTCAGAGTCCTTCAGAGATAAATTTTTCATATTTCATGTATGCCATATTCATTATTTGGACTGTGTCAATTGAATTGAATAATTTTTACATTTGGAATTACAAGTACAGTTCTAGTAATTTTTAGTTTCTTTTATCAGAAAATTTGCATCGAGACCCTGTCCAAGATTTTAAAACTCTATTATTAGCACAAGCTAGGAACCTTTCACAGCAAAAGTACACATAACACCATTGAAACTAATGTGGGATAACTGGTTTTCATATTTTTTAAATTTCTCAGAAGTGTTAGGTGCCAGATAGTTGACTGTTGTAATAATACAAATTACTCATAAAAACAAGTGTGTAATGTAAGAGAAAAGCAGATGAGATTACATTTGTCGATTAAATTGGCATTACTTCACTATCCAATTATCCCAAATTAGTTCCAATCGTGTTATATGCTATCAAGTGATCCCCACACAACACAAAAAACTGTAAATACCAGATTGGTTGGGCACTAAATCCTTCAGTCGATCCAGTTCACACACACATACAATTGCAATTATAGTCTGACTATCTGAATACTGAATACAAAATAAAAATGCACACATCCACAACAAACGTCAGTTTCACAATTTTTTTTATTTCATTGCTGTATTCAGGGCATCATAGTTGCAGTGTAGCACAAGTACGTTATAACTTCACGTACAATTGACACTTCCTATTTCTCTTCCTTTCCTTTGGCTTTCTTGGCCTTGCCTTTCTTGCCCTTGGGTTTGGCCTTAGCTTTACCTGGCTTCTCCTTGCCATCCTTGGTGGTGATCTATTCAGAAAATACAAAAATTACATATAACAATATTATTGAAAAGTGCTGCATCTAATCATAACACATGAAAAACATAAAATGATATTTGTGTATGTATGTGTGTAAGGGTTTTTGTAAGGTAAATTGGGACTCCCCCACCCCCTCTCTCCCTCTCTCTGTATAGTTTGGAGTGTCATAGCCTATACACTTTGAAAGGGAACAACAGTACCATCCCATTCAGTGTTTCCCTTTTTATCAAAGACTTGCTTGTTAAGAAGGGCTTTGTGACACCCTTGCACACACTGTGAAATGCAATCAGGCATTACCTACATACTGGAGATTTTGGCACTCTATTATTCATTTGATTAACCACTATGTTCTAATGCTGACTTTGATACTTACACCACGCTTCTGATTAAGGATCTCTAACTTGGCCTTGAGTCTTCTCTCCTGTGTCAGCTTGGCGTGACGCTTAGATGTCTTAGCATATGGGTTGAGTCTTATCATAACTCTGATGTTCTTCAGTGGATTCTTCTTCAGAACCTTGCGTCTGTTGGCTCTACGACTGCAAGGCAAAAATTAAGTAGAAATTGTCAGTCACTGGCGAGAGTTCTGCGGATGAAAGATTCTACAAGCACAATAAATCACTGACTCTTGGGACAAAAGCTTCTGCATTAGAAGCACTGGCGTTTTTTCACCACACAAAATTAGCCTCACAACATGATGTGAACTTTTCAGAGTTGGCACATATGCTTCAGCAATGTCAAGTGGTACATAGGAGTTGCACATGACCGTTGACAATATAAATTTGAAATCCTAGTGTTACTAATCTTTTGGCTCTATGTCAGATGTTGTTTCTGCACATCCAGATTGGCTCACTTTTTTATCAATTAGGTTGACCAGAATCTTTCCACAGGGGTGAACAGCGTCTTTACACTTTTGGAGTTAGGGAAGTAACACCGAGAGCAAAAATCAGAACTTCTGGATTATCAAGGTATTTCAAAAACACGGACCATGAAGTGGTAATCTCGTCATGTTTTTGCTCAGGGTTCATGTGGTGTCAACTTCTGGATGACATTCTCAGTGCTGGGGAAAAAATAAATCCTTTTCTACTTGAGAAACTATTCATTTCACGAAAAGTCAGGTTGAAAAACGACTGTAAATCAGTGTTGCCCCAAGTTTCAGTGCCTAGACATTTCTACTTTTGATTTCCTCAAATTAAACTCAATGCTGACATGCCTGAGACATGTCCAAATTCTTGGCAAATTATTAGCCTAAGCTGAGTGAGAAATGTACTTACTTTGCTGGTCTCAGCTGTTTCTGAACTTCGTCACTCTTCAACAGTCTGTTCAAATCTGTGTAGGTCATCTTGGGCATTGGCAAACTGTAATGAGTGGTACACCACAGTCATGTCATGTTGGCAAAGTGGTTTTGAATCGGATCATTGTTTACATTCTGGATGTTCCTTTCACCAAAGATCAGCACTTCATAGTTATCACTGGTTTTCAAAAACACGGACCAGAAGTGGTACTATCATCATGTCTTGGACGCTAATTACCCAGGTTTTCAGCACAGTTCCCAAGTGAGGACTCTGATAGGCAAGTCACGGCAAATACAAGGAACATACACTGAATGCACATCTCGCATATGCTTTGAAATGTGTATTGTTAAAATTTTTCTACACACTCATCTCATATACTTCCAAATTTTGAATTTTTTATCCCATTGTTTTCAAAGATCAAAGAAACCTCTGTATAGGAAAGTGAGAATGCACAGGTTAGTCTTTGCAATTTTTAACCGTACATGATCTTTCTCCACTCACTTGCTGTTTGTCTTTTCCTTTGATGGCTTCCTCCATGTGCCGTACAGGTTATCTAGTCTTCTGAAGGCACTCTCTGTCCAGATGCAGAAGCGGCCAACATGACCACCGGGGGCCATTCTCAGCAGGTCTAGCTTACTGACATTCAGAAGAGTAACACCTTTCAAGACAATGACAGTTGTGGTTGATAACGACAAAAAATGGGAAATGGCCAACTTTAAGAATTTCAAAACAGAGTGTAAAAGATGAAACACATTGCAAATTAATAGGCTCATTGAGTTGTACCATCTTCCCTTTCATCTGAAGGCACACACATTGTACATTCAATCCATTTATTTAGAAGGCACGATTCTATATGAACCTGACAGAACCCTGAACATAAATTTTCAGTGCACTCTCACCATTACAAAGCAAAGTTTACAGATATGAGACACGCTGGACATTCACATTTCTTTCATCAATGAAGTCAAGATTTATTTTACAACGATAAAGTTATTTGGGACGTCTTCTAGTCAAAAGATGGTACTGTTTTCCTGATGGTTCTATGCTTCTATTGAAGGCAAAAAAACGTAGAGGTGTTCATAAAATGCAGCAAACAGTGGTGAAACTCAACTGTCAACGTACCTGGTATATTCCTGAAAGCCTTGGTGAGACCATTGTCTTGGTCATAAATTATACAAGGACCTAATCTTTGAACGCGTCTCCTGTTACGCATTTTTCCTTTGCCAGCACGTAAACGTTTTGACTTGTAAACCTAGAGAGAAAGGATCGTAAGTTTAGTACCGTGACAGCATTTACAAAGGTTTCCAATGAAGGAATCTGGTTTCACTGCTAAATATTCCAAATATGTTAGAAATCTTAAATTTTTCAGAGTGATCGATTACTGGTTTTAAATTGACTTACTTTTTGAATATCTGTCCATGCTTTGAACTTCCTCAGGAAAGTAACAGCTTCTTTTGTTCTCTTCAAATCTTGAACCTTGTCCGCAACAACTAAGGGAACTTCAGGGGTTTCCTCAATGCGATGACCTGGAAGACGGAGGGAAAGACATTCACATAAATTTTTACTAACAAACATAACCCTTGTACCACTATGGTTTGGCCCTAACCCCATTGTTATCAACCATGATTGCGGACTATTTCACAGGAAATGGGGATGAACAGGCTAACTCTTTTACCACCCGACTTTGGTATATCTGAAAGTCATCAATAATCTAGGATGACCGATATGCAGTGAAATGAGAGTGAAAGAATTTTAGTAATACTAATATAATGGCTTTGCTTGTCCAGCGAATATTTCACTTCTCATGTGTTGCACATTCTGTACTGTGTGCAGATAACAGCATCATACAAGCACATTTCTTATAATTCTCATTGAATTTGGAAAGAAAACAGCACTGATGAATCACTTTACTTGATGCGGTACAGAAACATTTGTCACATACATTTTCAGGAAATCAAACAGAACAGACCTTTGGACATGACAAGGGCTGGAATTCCAGTTGCTGCAATGGCGGAGCACATAGCATAGCGCTTCTGCTTGACATTCACCCTTCTGTGCCACCGTCTCCATGTCTTGGTTGGGGCAAACATGCGGCCACCACGGCACATGTTGCCAAAGGCACCCTGGCCTGATCTGTGGGTACCTCCACCACGGACACGGGGAATACGAGCTACAGCACGGCCGGTACCCCATGACTCGGCACTGGTTTGATGACCTGAAAACAATTGGAATAAAACATCATCAATGGTCTCCACACAAGGATATAGGTAGCACATTCACTAGTACTGCACTACAAAGTTAAAGACTATCTGTATCATATATAAGGGTTCCCAAACTATACACCTATCTGCCAGGATCTGAGTAAACCATCTTTCTCAGGACTGCATTCACCAGTTTATATGTCATTTGTTTTCAGACTTTGTCAACACAGTTCGATCGCGTCCCATAAACACTGAGCGTGTTTCTGGGAGCCGCCATTACCGAAGTTGGTAATGGTGGCTCCTTGAAATGTTTTTTTTTGGAACACAATCGACATGTTTGAGCAAATTCCAAACCCCATAAATGACATTGGTTAATGTAGTATAGAGTTTAGTCTTCAGAAGTGATAAATCGGTACGACCAAATGCAGCAAATATGTAGGATTTCACATCAACACACTGCGCCCTGTGCGACGCGCTTATTTGGAATGCTACAGGGCCATCGGCATTGTAGCGCTACTGGTGAGCGAGGTTACAAAAACCAAAAATCACCGACTGCCTCATCGTAGCGCTACAATTTGCAGCTACGACCTCCCCATGCTTTTATACATTATTTGGAGAAGCGGTTTAGAGTAGACGTACCTGCAGCGCTACTGACAGCATATGGTTGACGGCTGTTCTTTCTGATGTTTGTGTGAACGAAGTTGACTACGTCGGGTCTGATTGGTGCTTTGAACACAGCTGGTGTGGTTACTGTCGTTCCACTTACTTCATTTTTCTCAGTGTACACATTTACAAGAGGACGTGCTGCTGACAAAGCCTGTGCACAAAAAATACACACTCTCACTTCAGATATTGCATAGCTCTGCACTTATTATCCTATAACTGGAAGATGTAGAGCACTCGTGCCTGTTGCCTAGACCCTATACGTCGCTAACGGCCTCCATGCCTCCGACCCCACTCAATCTTTTGGCTCTACATCAGATACCATTTCTACACATCCAGATTGACTCACTTTTTTGTCGATTAGGTTGACCAGAATCTTTACACTTTTGGAGTTAGGGAAGTAACACCGAGAGCAAAAATCAGAACTTCTGGATTATCAAGGTATTTCAAAAACACGGACCATGAAGTGGTAATCTCGTCATGTTTTTGCTCAGGGTTCATGTGGTGTTAACTTCTGGATGACATTCTCAGTGCTGGGAAAAATAAATCCTCTTCTAATTGAGAAGCTGTTCATTTAATTCAGTCAGGTTAAAAACAACTGTAAATCAGTTTTGCCTCCACTTTAAGTACCTTTCAGTGTCATTTTTTGATAAAAAAGACGTGGGGAAAGAAATGTAGTCATGTTTTGCGACAAACATATTTGAGCAAGAGTTGAGAAACAAGGGTGATCACGACACGTGTTCACCACTGAAGGGTTTCTCTCGGCTTTGAATCAATCGCATTGAAGCAGTCATTTATTAATTATACAAAATCCTTTTTCATTGATGATACCTGGCTCGTGACGTTTTGTTTGTTAGCTGATGCTCGTTAGCACACTCACCATTTTGGCCAATTTTTGTGGCCGACGTGAATTTCCACAGTCAATATGGCGGCCACCAGACGAAAAAGAATGATACAGGTCTGATCACAGTTGCGGATGAATAACACTTGTTTTAAAACAGTCCAAAAAATCATAAGAATGATAGATAAATTTCATTTTAAGGTAAATTCATTGAAAAATTTGTTTTTTAAATATATCGTTGATACTGGACGACGTTTTTCGGGTCAGTTGAGTATGTAAGGTGACTACATTTTTTTATCGGAAGTATAAAAAGTGTTATGAGTCAGGTCATTGAAATAGTACGGGGACTCCATTCGGTAACCTTTAGGGGTCGTGCGATTTCCCAACATGCATCTCGTGTAAGTGATGGCGGAGTTTTCGAATTCACAGCTGTGCTACTGACAAATAGAGTGATTCAGTACATCTTTGTTGCCGAGAATATTTGTCACTATGGAGCTCCTGAAAACCGCTAAAAGTCTATTTGAAGAGTAAGTAAGCATAAAACCAAATTTATTTTCCAATTGAACAAGTACACGTACATACTTGCGTACAAGTACTTATGTACTTGTAGTCCAAAATTTTCCCGGCAATTTTCAGGGGACGGATACACACAGCACAGGTGCACATCTTGCGATTCGGCTCTCATCTACATGCCACTCGTATAGTGCATGCTTCAGTTGCACTATACTTCGAGGAAAGTTGCGGTCAACGTTACTGCAGCACAAAGGTCCACAGCAAGTATTACAGGGGTGCAGTGAAAGGGCCCTCTTTTTAGCTTTGCCAGTATATATATATATATATATATATATATATATATATATATATATATATATATATATATATATATATATATATATATATATATATATATATATATATATATATATATATATATATATATATATCAGTGGCTTGGTGTCAATTCAGGCAATGTATAGTGCTCGATGCGTTTCCGCAGGGCATAGGTATTGCTAGACGTGGAACTTGTCGTGATTACTCTACAGACTGTTTCATGCGCTTGGCAATCGTCAGGAGACGATTGCCAAGCGCATGAAACAGTCTGTAGAGTAATCACGACAAGTTCCACGTCTAGCATATATATATATATATATATATATATATATATATATATATATATATATATATATATATATATATATAGTCACATAGGTCGAGTTGCAGTACTTTCACCACAATCTTGCTAAAGGAACAGTGACCTCACCACATTAACGACATAAAAATATAACAGCAACAGCACAGTGGCAACTATATACCAAATTGTAGCTAGGAGCTATTATTGACAGGTATACCCAGATTGAGTTATTATGTATGGCTGAAAGACTAGGTGCAATCAAGCACTGGCAAATAAGGCATGTGTAGTGTTTGTAAAATGTAATAATAGCGTTGATCGCCATTTCGGGTTTGTTACTAAATATAGCTGCACGCGCGCAGCTTGTAGTTGCAGCTTGTAGTCTCAGTCATCAATTCATACGAATAAGTGTGACGCTAAATAGCCATTCTAACACTCGCAGGTTTTATTTTGGTCGTTTATGCAGAAAATGCAGACAAATGTTTATTTATGCATATTAATGAGAGATAACAGTGATGTCATTTGCGATCAGCGCTATTATGATATGAATATTGTTAATAAAATCAATTTGGTATCTTATCAGGGTTGAGCTACCTGTATGCCCTGCAATACTTGAAAAATCTTGAAATGGGTTTGACAGGGTTGAATACACTATACAGTACTTTTAAAGTCACTGAACTAGTATGGATCATACTTGTCACATCTCTTTACGGTGAGTCCAATATAGTACATATCCCTTTGTATACTATATTGGACACTCTGTCAACAGCCGTGTCAAGTGTCTCGCTCCAGAGTCTATGGTATGATCTGTACGCATTCAGGGACTTTCTAAAGAACTGCAGAAAGAAAAGAACCTAAACCCTGTTGAACCCAATTTGATTTTTCAAGTATTGCAGAGCAGAAAGGAAGCTCAACCCTGATAAAATGTTATACTGATTTTGTCAATGATATTCATATTTTGATCAGACCATGAGCGTTTGATGTCATTTGGTTACGGTCATAGAACTCAGTAAACAATGCTTCCTTCACCCCCAGTGACTTCCCAACTTGTCTACTTTGTTTCAAGAACTTTATTCAAGTCAACAGAAACATACTGGTGATATCCTGCCTAGACACATTATAATAAAGGTTTACAATCAAAAGGAGAACTTGTATTTTTCTAACTTGTACTCCATGATCAGTTCACCATTACCATAGAAACTGACAAGTACAATGTTTATGTTGTGTGTTGTATGTTATGACAGAAGAGCATAGGGGACTCAGGCTTCTTGTTTGTTTCTTTGTTTATGCTTGTTTGTTGATTTGTTACATATTATTTCCATATGCAAATCAATAAAGAACCAATAAAGAGTTGTATAAGTGTTCATATTTGTCAATAAAGAATGGTGTTTGTTTGTTTACAAATATAGTCAATAAATAATACTTGAAAAAGTTTCTAATGCAATCCCATAAAGGGTGAGTATTCAGAGAGAGTGGTGGACACACATGAGTGCGTACTCCTCATGGCAAAAGCCAGATATGGTTTATTTCATATGTGGTTCTCTTTTCTTTTTTTTAAATACTTTTTTATTTCACAAAAAAAAAAAGAATCAAACACAAAAAAGACGTACAACACAGAAACTGGTCTGTAAACCTTCTGGAGTCACTATTCATTTTAGAAAAAAAAATGGTGACCACTTTTTATAATGAAAGTCAACTTTTCCCTTGATCTTTGCAATGTAAAACTGCATATAATGAATTTTCTTTAATCCTTTGAGCGCCAAAGTCAATTTTTGTCGCCCTTATAAAATATGCCTCAGTCAATTTTTGTTAGATTTTTGGCAAAATTTTGATGAAAAAACTGGCTGATGAAATATTGAGTTCATTTGGTCCAAAATTATCAGTAAATTCACAGAAAAGTTCATAAAAATTGGTAAAATGTTGCACTAAAATTTTGGTGGGAAAAAATACAGCACTCAAAGGGTTAAATCAGATGAAATTCATATGTTGTTCTATATTGTACATGGAAACAATCATAACAAATAAACATGCATAAACAAACAAACAAGGAACCTGAGTCCCCTGTGATAAGAGTGCTAGAATGAAACAATACTGTGAGTTCCTATGCA
This sequence comes from Ptychodera flava, assembly GCF_041260155.1. NCBI lineage: Eukaryota > Metazoa > Hemichordata > Enteropneusta > Ptychoderidae > Ptychodera > Ptychodera flava. The sequence goes on along the minus strand of NC_091945.1, from coordinate 21,532,945 downwards.
TAATGATTGAGTTTTTTCTTGTATTTTCCATGTTCTAGGTTATCAAGTAAAGAGTGTGATACTGAAAGTATAAGATTTGAAGGACTCTATCATTTGCAGCGAATGCCTGCTGAAGATTTCCCACTCAAGAAACTGTTAGGAAAATCTGCCAAGGAGTCAGATTTCATACTTGTCCAAAGATGCCGAGAGGTGAATATGTGTTAAGATGGTACATGCTGTGTGAATTGAAAGATTTAAACTATGCTCAAACTTTTTAAGGAAACTTAAACTATCCCTCTCAAAATTGAGAATGAAAGTCCACGCTCACCGTGCAAAGTTTGGTTCTAGAGAAACAAATTGCCCAATATAAATTGACGCTTAAAATTTATATGGGCGCCATCGCTGTCTTAACTCTTTTTGAAAAAATTAAATTTCTGATCTTCAAAAAAACTTAAGATGGTGAAAAATCTATCTATTCCCTGAACTTTGTTTTGTTGTTTCCTTACACTTTCTGCATTGAATCCTATATATGCCAAGTATTTAGCATATCAACACAACAATATGAGTATAATCTACACAATTATCGTTGCAAATTGTATTCAAGTCCGGACTAGAATTCATTTGTAAACAATAAACAATGATCGCTGCACACATACAAGCTGTGTTGACAAAAAGAATACTCGAAATTTCAGCACGACAAACGGATTAGGGTCAGACACGGTAGTTGATATACAGAAGCAGAATACTGAAAAACTTGCCACAAGTTACAGCTTATGTCCCTTTAACATTCTTACTCAATGAAGATTCTCATCCAATACTATTGCATAATATGTAAACCATGCCAATGTTCCATAAACATTTTTAACTTTGAAATTTGATTAAAAAATCCCAGCTCGACCATCCAATAATACTACAGCAACAGTACCCTGAAATGAAATTCTTTATGAGAGTTAAGTAACATAATTTTGGATTTACAGGTGATAATTTTACTTCTATATTATATTTGACTGAAATATAATTCCCGTACATTTATTCATTATATTTTTTCTGGCTGTGGATGATTCAGGGCGACAAAAAATTGATGCTGGGGTTAGCTCCAGTGTGTTCTTTCTGGGATATCTTACCTCTTGGAGTCATTTCAGGAATTTCCTCTAAATAGATGTTTTTACAAAGTTATATGATATTTTCTGTCTCTTTGATACTCAAAGTCGAGGAGATCAGAATCAAAGGATGGTGATGGCAGCGACGTGTACTCAGACGAGGAGACATCAACATCTGTGTTGAATGAACTGGGTGACTCTGTCCATATTGATATATCAATGCCAGGTGTTACCAGGAAACTATCCACAACCAGACCCCTTTCAGTTCAAGAAGTCAGGTAAATAGTGTCAGCTAATCTCATTTCAGTTTACCATCTTTAGAAGGTCCTCAAAGGGAAATAGTTGTCGAAACTTGGCCAGTGCAAGTTTCTTGTTCACAAACAATGTATTTCGTGCACGATATCTAGATGCACCTCATCATCATAGCTGCAGCATTTAAATTATACGATGTAGATTGTGACAGACCTGTTATAACTTTCATCAATCACCATCGTACCTCAGATATAGTGTTTACATTGGCTGTATGGTCCGTCGGTCCCATACGACCTTTGAGTGCAGTTCTGACGACTGTTTCCCTTTAAGCCTAAGCATGAAAATGAGAATTTTTTGAATGTTCACCTCATATCCCCTCACCAAAATGTCAGTGTGTTACAATCTAAGCAGTTTCTATAATACCGCTACTGAACCAAACAGTTTTGGTTATAGAGTCTATCCAGTTTCTCTCATTGACACTCAACTGGCAGTTTTTAAGGTAAAAAGGGGTTTTTTCCCAGTATCTGAAAGTATACCAAATACTAGTGTGCATGGGCAGATTGATGTAGTTTGTTGGTACAGAGACACGCATCATGCCCCTCCCTTCTGCTCCTCTCCCCCCAATTCCGTCATCTACTCTGTCTGTGCATTTTTCACATGTACTGTCTACTTTAATGTCTCCAAATATAGTGTGAATACTTTGATATATGGACTCAAACATTTATGTGTATATTTTTTATGTATATATTTAATTACTTATTTAATTATTTGTTTATCTATTTGTTTATTTATTTATTTATTTGTTTGTTTGTTTATCTCTTCCTGAAGGAGAGTTCTCTCTATGTATGCAACTAGCAGCAATCCACACATATTTAAAAATCAATCTGATGCAATCAGCGTGAAAAGACTACCTGTATGGATACCATGTTCAGCTGTAGAACCTGAGTGTATTGGTTTCATGGGCACTCACATTGATACGACGTCATCTGGTCAAGCTGCTGGATTTACCACTTATAAAGTCTCCTGCACTGGTATGCATGCATTTTTACTTCCACAAGCACCAAATATGTTTTATATGTGGAATACATGTACTGTGGCAAAAATGCTCACATTTCAATTCCTTTCAGGGGTCCGTAACCTTTAGCGGAAATGTAATGTATTTTAATATTAGAATGCAGATGAAAATATTCAACTACAATAGAAATTTTATGTTAAAAACTTTGGTAACAAATAATCAAATTTCTTCCACTGCTATGGAATGGTACAGTGTCATATCCATAGCTTCTCATGACAATCCAACAGTCACTCTGTGTCTGGCTCTAAGACAGTTTTCAAATTTCCAAGGTTATATATATTTGTACACTGTCAAAGTCACTTTAGTAAAACTATATTTCTCATCATGCATGGTCATTGAACTTCATTAATGCTCCTCTGATATTGTCACATGATGAAAAACATTGTTTTCCCTCCACTGGCAGTTGTCAAGTTTGTTCAGTGATACCTGTAACTGTCTGTTCTTGGTGATAATATAGGCCAATCGTATCTCAAGCATACATGTTCAAATACTTTAATAGCCACAAATTTCAGAGAACAAACAGTTGAAAAATGTCGAATTTACATTGAAAATTATATAGCAGAGAATGATTGTAGATCAACATACTTTCATTCTAATCCTTTTATTTTGTCAATGAGATTGACTAACACTGCATCACAGATGTGTTAGATTTTAATTCATATGCACTTTATTATGATCAGCTCTAATCTACAACTTTTATAACAAATAATTCCATGAAAGTGTAACTAACTTACGTTTTTTGGTTTTGTGTTGTCAGGTCCTGTAGTGGTAAAGTCAGAGTTGCCAACATTAGAACAGGTGCTGAGAGAGCACAGATACCATACAGATTGTCACCATGTGAGTTGATATAAGTCTTCGTGCTACATGTCCATCTACAGTATGTCAGGATGGTAATTTGTTAATCAAAAGAATTCACCGAAAAAGCTCGATATTCTTCACCATTTCATAAATTCCTAATCTATCAGTGATTATTCACATACCAATATAGCGATTAACTGGTTTTTACCATTGCATAGAATATCGTAGTACTGACATTTTGTTACAAAGTGCTCCATACAGCCTCTGTCAATCATGGGGATGACAAGCTTGTACATTGATTTTGTTGTTTTTGCCTTTGGTTCTATTCTGTACTAAAGTTTCTTCTAAACATGTATGCCTTTGCCTATATTTACTCATTGCTCAGTCATATACTCTTGCTTGATTGGACAATGCTATTTCCATGTTTCTGGAAATTATGTTATTTCATGATCAGTTTCCATAACGAGTCAGTTTTTAAAAACCAAACTTTATATATGTGCATTTTTCCCAACAGGTGTTTTCTAAAGGCTATGCACAGTATGATGTGTTTGGATCGATGTCACACGATGTGTCTCTATCATCTGGTCAACTTGGACAACACAGCAGTCTGACCATAGACTGTACATGGGACAATGTCACTCAGATCCTACAGAAACCACCACAAAGTGCAAAGTCCACTGTGGTATGTATCGTCATCTGTACCATCAATCCAGCACATTTCTCAAATCTCACTGGTCTTTCCTTTGAAGATATTATATAATGTGTTCCATCCATTGGAGTTAGTTAGCAAAGTTCCCCGTACAATACACAACCACTTTTGATATCAGCCGATTTATAAATTGTTAATGAATTCAGCAAATATTTTGTCATCTTGCTGTAATTACCTGCAGTGTTTCATTCAGTGCACCCTCTGAAGCCAAAATAGCGCTGATCGCAAATGACGTCACTGTTCTATCTCATTAATATGCATAAGTAAACATTTCTCCGCATTTTCCGTATAAACGACGAAAATGAAACCTGCGAGTGTTAGAATGGATATTTAGCGCCACACTTATTCGTATGAATTGATGACTGAGACTACAAGCTGCAACAGCAGCCGCGCATGCAACAACAAAATTTGTCCGAATTTCAGCATGTTTGTCCGAAAGTCGCGCGCGTGCAGCTATATTTAGTAACAAATCTGAAATCGCGATCAACGCTATTACAACACAAACAAGTTGCCTGTGATGTAAGCACATATTTTTTCATGTACATGTACAGATATTGAAATAACGCAAAGAAATTTCCACAAAAAAATTCCCTCAAGTTAATGAAAAGTTTCCAGAAGTTGTTTGTTTGAGGGCACACTGATTTATTATTATACCATTTTAACATTTTGAGTGCTGTATTTTTCCCACAAAAATTTTATTGTAACATTTTACCAATTTTTATGAAGTTTTCTGTAATTTTGTTGATAATTTTAGATCAAACAGACGTCACATTTCATTGGCTACAGTTTTTTATCAAAATTTTGGCAAAAATCTGAAAAAATTTGACCGGGGTACATTTTACAAAGACAACAGAAATTGACTTTGGCGCTCAAAGGGTTAATGGATCAATAGTGAAATGTTGTAAACACTAGTGTCTTTTTTTAATGATAATCAAAAACAAAGTTTATATAATGAATTGTTTTTCAGTATATCAAAGTGGTACCTGGAGACACCCGCAGTGTGATTCATGCTATGTACAAAGAACTCTGCACTCTGGTGGTAAGCACTAATAACTGCCAATCTCTGTCCTGATAACCTTCATATGCAGAGCTGAAAAATTTATAAGAAAACCAATGTCGTCGGTACAAATCAAACAGAATTGTGCATAATTTTTTGTGCTGTGTGTGGCTTTGAACAGATCAAAGTCATTTCAGTTCCCATAATCCAGCAACTCGTTTTGAAAACAAGTCTGCATGGATGGCATTTACGGAAATATTTGAAAAGAGTTTACAAAAGACATGCCAAATCTTTGAGCTACATTAGTGCATTCAAATGATGACCAACAGCTTACATAAATGTGAATAAATCCACGTTTTATCAAATGACCCAGATAACAGGATGATCTTGTGGTAATTTCTTCATCTTTAAAACTCAGAGAACTAACTTAGAACTTAGAACTAACAGCCTCGCTCACCTTTCAGAGCTTTGCTAAGGGACTTGAGACCGGTGAGATACAGTGGGCCAGGTCCAAGGCAGAGACTGATGAAGATTCACTTCCAAATCAAGTGAGCTCATTCATTGAAGACATGAAGAAAGGCACTCAGAGGAAGGTAAATTTACATTTATCATTGTAGAATGATCAATAAAACTCATCAGACATGACATTTTCCTCCATTAAACTTTCATTTTATATATTTATCATTTATTATTCATTTCATGTTGCATAAAAACACAAAATATACAGTCAATGTAAAAATGGACTCGTAAAACTTTTAAAAAATCAAGAAAATATAAAAAATAACCCTAAGAATGAAAATATCTGTACACCAATAATTATAAAATATTTTTATACTAATTACAAGAAACATATGACAAGAATATTTCAAGAAATTCAACAAAATGCAGGAGTATTTCTGTAAAGGCTTAAAAGACATGTATACTAGCCAGTTTCAGTTGTTCATCTCTGTGGGAAAGGTACATTGACTGCTGTTTTACAGAGAGGTTGTATATTTTTCAATGGCAAGTCAAACATTCAATTAAAAATAAAATTCTATACGAAAAAAAGCAAATTTTTGAATATTTAAAACAATATTATATATTATAGCCCAAACTTTGGACTATGTGCCTAAGTGTAGGTGACAATTTGCCTGACAAAATGGTCTCCTGCTTCAAGGGTACATAGTCCTGGTTTGGGCTATAATATTTTTATTACATGCCTCTCTTGCATAATTTTCACTCCAAAATTTTGGGTTTACATACCAATGACAATTATATGCTTTATTTCCATGTTATATGAAAATCTGTTGAAAAAATAGAATGATTTTCATCATCATCAAACGGCGCATTGATATATTTAAATCACTGTTATGCGGTTTGTCAGATTTTTATGCATTTTTGTAAAACAGTATTTCCTGTGTAAAACATGTAATTTTATCATTTTACATCAAAAAGTTTTCAAGTTGAAAATAGTTCCGGTTCAATTTCAGTCAAATGATGAGTATGCGGCCCGCTACATCATCAACAAGTTACCACTGAATCCTATGGAGCGTGCAACGTTTGATATACGAGGCATGTAATAAGCATATTTATTTGTAGGTGTGTACAAAAGAAGAGGATTCCACAGACAAGGACTTTGACTCACCGATGCATCGTCAGTTGGTGCCTGAGAGGAAAAGTTTGGATTTCACTGAACAGTTGTGGAATCTGCTTCAGAACGCTGCCAGTTACCAAGAAGTGGTCGACTCTCTCAATATTGTACTCAGAGCACTACAGAATGGTGAGATACAACCCATGGTGAGTTATTGCTTAGATCAGTGGTGTCTGTTTTATAAAGAATGGATTGATGTCATACAGAAAGTGGGCGCAGGCAATTCAAATAGTTGCACAGTTGTGATCATATTTGCAGAAAATAGCAACAACAAAAAAATCAATAAACTACAATTAATTTAATCACTGGCTTGTCTGTGTGAATATGGTATGGTTGCATCTTTTAAACTTTAGAACAAATTCAAAATCATAATAAATTTGTTTATTTCTAGCATTTAAGCCGGCTTTATTCAAGTAGGCACTCTAAATTTATTGAGTCCAAGCTGACAGTTGTAAAAAAAAAGAAGGAATTTGATAAAATCATGTAATGACTAAATTAAAGATATAAGGGCAGCAACACTTGAAAATTTCTTTCAGAATCTAATTTGTTCTACTGCAGACTTCTTGGTACTTTGCCTTTACGGCCCTGAAACTTGTGTTCAGTTTTACAGGGAGTAAATGTATTTATCGATTTATGCAACGTGCATCAGTAACATTGATGACGCTATCCAAGGACTTATATTCAATCACCAACAATAACAATGCTGGCTATACAGTGCATGTAAGTTGGTTGCTTGAGTGGTTGATAGCTAATTGCTTGTTGATACACACAATAAAATTCTTATAAAAAAGGTGTCAAAGTTTTATGCAGGAACAAAACAGTTATAACAGTTATCACTGATATTGGTCCTGAGTTAGTGTATTGGAAAAATGCTTTGGATAGAACTCTCGCAAAAATATGCTTCAACAGAACCCTATTGACTAAGGTTGGGTCATTGGACTGACATGCAAGCTATGATAGGCTGACTTTGCCGTTTCACCATTCTGCTTTGGATCATAGGTACATAGGAATAACCAGACTTTGATTGCAAAAGCCGTCAGGTTATCATACGAGAGGAAAATAAACCAGCTACGTATGCACGACACTTCTCCCATTGAACTGCTGGTGGAAATTGGCATGGATAAAATCAGGAGAGATTACACCACATATTTTGTTGGTAAATGTTACTTTATTGTCTTCTTTTGTCATGTCAGATCATCTGTAATTTGTTTCACGTGAGCTTTTGTTTTCTTTAGTGCTGCTTAATCCTACAGGGCTCGAAAATTCTCGCCGCCCGACGCCCGTGACAAGTGAATTTTGAGTCCGGGCAAGTGAAAACAACATTCTCCCAGCCCGACAGACAAGTGAATTTCAATGAGGCCACTGTACGTACGCGCTGCCACTCTCTAGTTCTTTGAGTGTACTGCTTTCGATATGGCCGGCTGATAAAATAGCTCTGTTCTGCTTGGTTACAAAATGGCAAAATATTGACGTCTTTGCACGATCTTATGTTTTTTTCTTCTCATGAAATCATGTCACGATGCCTCCTCAACAGAAAACTACAGCTTTACAATAAAATGTTGTAAGGTGTTGAAACAATTTACCCTCCTTCCTACAAAGTTACAATGTATTGAAACACTTTACTCTCCTTTCTACAAAGTTACAAATTCCCTGGTACGTGAAGCAAACATTGTTGCTGTTCGATACTGCAATCACGGTCCCTCTCAGTCCCTCATGCATGCTACAACACATGCATCATGGACGACCATGAAATTGATGAATACACTGAGGCCCGGCTTTGCCTCTGTGAGTCCCGCGTACCGGTCGTCCTTTTTAGTCCAAGTTTTACCTACTTTGCTTGAATCAAAATTTGGCCTGCAATTACTCAGTTTGATAGTAAAAACCATTATTTCAAAGGAAACTTTCACAAACAGAGTCAGAATACAAGGGAAAAGGAGAAAAACTTGAGGTTTTCTGAAAGGTCAAATCTGGGTCATCTTATGTGATGTCATGAATGAAGATCCCTTAAGTACACAATTATGGTTCAAAAGAAACCACCTATGGAGGCTTATAGGTACAACCTTATGATAAAAGGTAATTTCTTGGTGCTTTCCAATTTAATGGCATTTAGCTTGACTGTCAGTTTTAAATTAAATTTTATTAACAGTTATGGCAAGGGGAAATTGTCAACAGTAGTTGCAGTAAGCATATCCATTTCAAATAATCACATTAATATTTCTGCAGATTCCTCCAGTTTAATGATGTAATAGTGAACATCACCAGTCATTTCTAAATTATATCAAAATATCACATGAAATGTTCCTAGGCTACAATGTTATCATTATCATTAAAACTATTATTACTCTTTGAAACATTGGGAAATGAATTGAACAATATCATTGTGTCTTGTTTTAAAGGATTTTGACCTGACCCTTTTTGTCTCAAGAAATTACTTATGCTGAAGATGCTATTGAGCCTGCTTGATCACAACTATGACACAACACCACAATACTTGTATCTACACTGTCACTATGCTACAGAATGCTTTCTTCTGCATGGAAATTTGTATTTGTGTGGCTAACAAAACCACATTAAGGAGCTTGTAGTGTATATGTATGATAAGTTGTCATACTGTGAACACTGACTCAATGCTGCAGAAGTATTCTGTATCTGTGGTAATATACACTTCACATCGCTACCTGATTTTTAGAATTGCCACCTTATTATTTCTTGTGGCAAAAGTTTACCACTAGAAATGAAAAAGTATTTCAATCCCTTCAATGTCATAAAAACAAAGATAATGTAATAAAAACTAAACAAATATTTCTTTAATGTTAAAACTATCATGAACAACATACAAAACATCTTGATTTGTAAAATTAGGAACTCCTGAATGCCAAAGCTGTTGCTACACTTGAGATCATAAACTGTTTAAAAGTTGCTCAAAGTGGCTACAAGATTTTTGATTTGGCTAATGAGTTCGCTAATCATTTTGGTGACTTAGGGGAACCCTGCAGTTTATGCACATACCATGTGGTAGCAGTAAACTAAATGATACTGAAAGTTTCACATGGGCACAATTTGACACACACCGGTGGCCTATTATATACTTACCCTTAGTGCACCTACCTGACTTGCCTATTTAACACAAGGTACCAGGTCATGATGACACACAATGACAATGTACCGGTGTTGTTTTATTGAAATACACTACATGTCCCCCCCCCCCAAAAAAAAATTTAATTTGTCCCCATTAAGACCTACTATGGGTCACTGTGTCCCCATGCTAGCAAAAGCTGGCTGAAACACTGTGCATGTATACATTACATAAGATATTATTTTTGATACACAGAATAAGGACACAAATTTATCAGTAAGTTACAGCTACTGTTTCTTTACAATGACATGAATAAAACAATACACATTTACTCCTTAAATCATCTGAAATTCAGGGCAAGTGGATTTTTCTTCCGGACAAGTGAAATTGAAAATTCACTTGCCTATGGCAAGTGAATTTTTTAAAAAATTTTCGAGCCCTGTCCTACCTCAGTGTTTAAAGTCACCCAGCTATCAAAATTATTTAAAACTAATTTACTTTCACATTTTTGCACCCAGAGTGAGAGGGCTATTCCATCAAGTATTTGAATGTCTATTCTATAGACTCTTTTACATTGTTCGTAAATCAGCACAAAGTAATGTACATTTGGAAGAGCCTGTAACAGTTTATCATACACTAGATGTGATTATTCCTACATATACCAAAGCATCCTGCCAGAAAAGCCAAGAGAAACTGTATGTGTATGAGACACTAATGAACCCAGCCTAATTCACGTTCAGAGACCCAAAATTTTCTTTTTCCCATTTTCCATATGATTATTCTAAATTTTGCCATTAAGATTTTATCATGCAAAAAAACCATGGATGTGAACATTCCTGTTTTACATACTGTACTTCCCAGCACCATGTTACAGGAAAAAACATTTCTCAATTTGGTTCAGTCATTTCATATCTATGATTGCACTTGCACCGAAAAATAAATTGTTTTGATAAAAGTATTTAACAAATCGCTATCTCAAACTCTTGTTGCAGCCAAAAGTTGACTTTTACCCACAATACATTTCAATATCATGCAGTTTGACCCCTTAGGCTCAAGACAAAGCTATTTAAAGCGGTAGTGAGCATTGTGTGGCACTCAAAGAAATCTAAATCTAGTTGTGTATCATACTTAGTATCATATCCGTCATATCTTCCATCATTAATTCCTACAGCTGAGAAACTGGTCATGCTTGAGGAGCTTGACTTCTACACGAGAACAGAGCTGTCTACCAAGGAAGAGATGGAAAGACTTCAGAGACTGTACAATGTATTGGAGCTTGCAGTCGGATCCATCGCCTTCCTCAAACTTCCCCTTCAGAATCACCGATCTTTAGTCAGGTCAGTGTCTAGCACTGTCTCTCAGAGAAACGGACCATGGACTTGACCTTCAAAGAGTCTCAGTCATTTGATGCACTGGTCACAACAGGCATGTAAGAGTATTTCTGTGTGTTGTTGTGATTTCATCTGATTTTTTTTCATTTAATTTTCATTTTTAAATTTATTTCCAGGTGTGCATTGAAGCACTATGAGAGTTACCCACATGACAAAGTCCACACGTTTGAACTATCACTGGAAGCTGCTCTGATCAAGGGTCTCTATGCCAAGTAAGGACACCTTCCATGTAATTTTATAAACAACTTTTCTGTGTTAGGATTGGAAGATGTAGTAATTTTATAACAATTTTTCTTTTTTTTTAAATCACAAGACTCGGCACTACCATTCATGAGACTTACAAACTTACAGATATCTTACTGATATCAGTGCTTGCATCAAAAATCCCTGCCATGTACCACTTCATCTCAACTTCAAGAAAATGTTTGTTGCATGTTTTCCGACTGAAGTAACATTTCTCACAAGTCTTCTTACCTTGGGAGGGTATATTCTTCAGAGGGCCATATGCACCTTTCGTAACTTTACATATAATACTGAAAAATTACCATAAATTAATGCTGATGTACACATGATTGGCCCATATCAGTGTTTATTGTCTGATGGCTGATGTCCATCATTGAAATCGGAAATAATGTCAGCGTTTCTTTGGGAACATTTGCACTTGAAGTTTCATCATGAATTTATTGCACAATGTAAAAGTCAATGATAAATATTTTTTTATATCTTGTATCTGTTTGGTATATGGCAGCTTACAACCCACTGTATGGAGACTAGAACTCAAAGGTGCCACAGAGGCAGCCACAATCTGTCAACTGAGCAGTACACCTGCCTTTGATCACATCGAATGTGCAGACACTCAGGGTATGTATTACAATACATGGTAACATTTTCTCTTTGACACAGAAAAGGCACAATGGGAAAAATCTGCCACCCTGGTGATAAACTCTGTCACAATGCCAGACACATCAGGAAAACCTTATACCTATTTTAAGTGTTATTGTGCTCGGAAATGTACACTGTTTCACTTATATTTCATCAAAATAATACAGTTGTTTTGTAAAATGAAAAAGCCATTGAAAGGCATAACTCTGTAGTCTACATGATATTAAACATATAAATTGATACATAAGAAGGACCTTTCGTGAATCTTCAAACTTGTTTTTAAGTTTCTGGCACAGAATTTAATTATCTGAATAGTAACATCAAAAATAATGTGGAATCGTTACTTGATGAAGTAAAGTGTGTAACTCTCTGTATTACAGAAGCAACATATGTACCAGTATAGTTAAGAATTACTTAATATGGTTAATATATTATTTTCATTTTGTTCCCTTACTAGATATGTCCAGAAATGATGTGGAGGACAGCCTGTACTACTTTGTGACTGCAGTGACACAGAGCCAGACAAAGTACTCCTAGATGAAAACTAAAATGTCAAACTCTTATTCTGTTCAATATTTACACACAGCAAGACACTCTCTGCACTGACGAAATCCCTGATGCTGTTCTTGTTAACATGTGACAGTCCTTGCAAATATCCCCATGTAATTTCCTGCTGTGCACATGGTAGTGTTTCTGAAAAAGGAAACTGATACGACAGGTACAGACTCTGCCCTCTAGTGGCAGGCAGTTACAGTTAAAATCTAGATGGTGGTACAATTCACATGCCGGTAGTTTTGTTGAGACAACGTCTCACCATTGATTCTACCAAAATGCTTCATATGAAGGCTGCTTGTAGGAGGAAAAATTTACAAGGGCAAACCCTAGCCCCTCCAGATTCCTTTTACAGAAGTTCAAAATTTCAAGTTGACAAGTGATGTTGTGGAAGGATATTGTGAAGAATTTGTAAAACCTTTAAAGGGATACAGTTGTCGGAACTGTATCGAAGGTACGATGTTGATTAATGAAAGTTAAAACATGTCTGTCATAATCTACATTGTATAATTTAAATGTTGCAGCTATGATGATGAGGTGCATCTAGATATCATGCACGAAATACATTGTTTGTAAACAAGAAACTCGCTCAGGCACAGTTCTGATGACCGTTTCCCTTTAAAGGTATACTGTCACCTGTTCCAATTTTGCCACAGTTACCATGGAAAGAGAAAATCTAACCAATCACAGATTTTAAGCGGGTGGCCGCTTTTTAAAAACAGCGCCCTCACATGGGCATTTTGAATACCAAGGAATGCCCCTGTGACCATATATGGGCATATTTAGATTACAGATGACTGTTTACCTTTAAAGATGGGTATTGAGGTGGAAATATACTGTTAAATTTTAGTTAGTGAATGAAATGTACAGCAAATAAGTTGTTAATAAATTGGTCAAAGGGCCAGTAGCTGTATCTTTTTATGACGTTTTTCACGATTTTTGTTTTAGTGTGTCAAATACAGTTACTTGTTCTACTCCCAAAAGCATGTTGAGATACCCAGTATTCAGCTTGTCAACTCAGCCTGTACATGTGTAGACTGCATTGTTATTGTTGACAAGTGAATTCTGGTCTGGACTAGAATTCAAAGGTAAGGTGTTTCGACATGCTTTAGGGAGTAAACCAAGAACTTGTAATTAACATAAAAACAACAGTAGTGAGAAATTCAAAAAAATACAGCTACTGGGCCTTTAACATAAAAAACAATAGTGAGAAATTCAAAAGTTACAGCTACTGGGCCTTTAAATGATGATTCAATTAACTTCTAAATGCCATGTAACTTACATTGCTGTCTTTGTTAGTCCCCGCGGACGAAGTCCGGCGGGGACTTATAGATTGGGTTCCGTCTGTGCGTCCGTCCGTCCGTCCGTCCGTCCGTCCGTCATCAACAGTTTCTCAGACACTGCTGAACCAATTTCATTCAAACTTGGCACAAAGGCATAGCACTATGACCTACAGATGCACGTCGATTTATTTTGTGATACGATCGAATTTGGCCGCGAGGCGGCCATTTTGTTGCGATTTTTCATGTCTTTGGACCATAACTCAGACATCCTTGAGCAGATTCTGTTCAAACTTGGCACAAAGGCATAACACTATGGCTTTCATATCCTTGTCAAATAATTTTGCGATATGATCCAATATGGGCGCGAGGCGGCCATTTTGTTGCGATTTTTCATGTCTTTGGACCATAACTCAGACATCCTTGAACAGATTCTGTTCAAACTTGGCACAAAGGCATAACACTATGGCCTACATGTGCATGTTAAATTAGTTTGCGATACGATCCAATATGGCGTGAGGCGGCCATTTTGTTTGCGATTTTTCGTGTCTTTGAACCATAACTCAAACATCCTCGAACCGATTCTGTTCAAACTTGTCACAAAGGCATAACACTATGGCCTACATATGCATGTCAAATTATATTGCGATAAAATCCAGTATGGGCGTGAGGCGGCCATTTTGTTGCGATTTTTCATGTCTTTGGCCTAGAACTCAGACATCCTTGAACTGATTCGGTTCAAATTTGGCACAAAAGCAAAACAGTATGCCCTTCATATGAACACCAATTTATTTTGTGAAATGATCCAATATGGCTGACAGGTGGCCATTTTACATCCTTGAACCGATTTTGTTCAAACTTGGCACAAAGGCAAAGCACGTACTATGGCATGCATAGGCATGTATCAATTAACCTTGCGATAGGATCCAATATGGCTGCAGAACTGCCATTTTGTTGGAATTTTGCACGTCTTTGAAGCGTAATTCAAAGGTCATTACACCCATTTTGTCCAAACTTGGCACAAAGATCAAGCACTATGGCATACATGTCAATTTACTTCGTGACATGTTCCAATATGGCTGCCAGATTGTAAATTTTTTTCCAATATATCTGCCCGATGGTCATTTTTGGATTTTTTCATGTCTTTGAGGCTTAATCATATGCAATATCCTTAACCAATGTTGTTGAGACTTGTACAAAGATAAAGTACTATGGCATACATATGCATGTCTACTAATTTTGTGCTATGATCCATATGGTCAATAGACAGCCATTTGATTTCAATTTTGGTGTATATGTCTTTGAAACATAAACATAGGTCACTGTCCCTCGATAGACTGATTTTGTTCAAACGTGATACGAATTCGAAGATAAAATACTATGGCTGCATTCTTGTGCACATTAATTTGCTCATTATATGATTCGAAATGGCTGATGGCTGATTGCAACAACATACCCAATCCCATAGCATTTCGAAAATTCCACCAAACCATTGTATAGTATGTGCCGTCATGACACTAGAGGCAGTGAGGGCATCGTTATGTGTGATGTAATCAAAAGTTCCTTCAGTGGTCATTACCGGCAGAGATGAGTCATTTATTGAACGTTCCTCAGATTACTTTATTATGCAAGTCACAGGCCTGATGCACCCGTTGCATCAATGTCATTCCACAGCAACCTAGACCACAGCTACCTAGACACCGAAGATTATAACAAAATGGACAAGCGGGGACTGTGTCATCAACGATGACTTGTTATGTGTACATTTAGGTCCCATTTCCATGTTTGTTAAACCATTTGATATTGATTGTGAGGAGTCACAGCTTGGTTTGTGTCATCACAAATACTGAACTGTAACACAGTCCATTATTTGTTTCTGTCAAATGCAACTGAAAATTGATCCCCAGCATTTGTTCCATCCCATGAAATGAGCTGCACTGACTGACAGCAGTGCTAGAAATCTTTATTTATGTATATCACATTTCATAACTTGTATTGGTGTCATTTGTCGTGCTCAGAAAGATGCTATATTTAGGAGGCAGAATTGATCATATCTATCAGCATACAAAAACACTCTGTACAGTGAATAATATTTCCGTTGTTCACTGATTTTATGAATTTTATGGTGCCCCTTGTGGTGACTGTTCCTTGCCAAGAAATTATTTGATTTTCATGAGTTTTACACTCAGTAACTCTTTCACTATTTTATGGTAAGTGCAAACAGCTAACGTCCACTTAGTTCAACTATGTTTACAGCAGTGGCGACTGGAAATTGGACACCCAATTTGCAAATTACCCAGCTGTATTGCTGGCCATATAGTGAATTCACTTGGTAATTAGCGAGGGACTTTGTTAACTTGCCAGCGATATCGTTTTTCATTTCAGTCAGCTGCAGACACTTTGTGCAAGCAGGGGGTATGTTGCCATAAAGCTTATCTGGGTTTGTATAATTCAGTGTAGGGGTGGCTGCTTGTTGCTTCATGGGATTCAAAATGAATAAAGATAATAATAATATCTGGAATAATATCATACAGTGGAGCCAAAGTAAACCACTCAATAAAGATATTTCATCAAGCTACATTTGGTCTCATTTCCTGCTCTCTGAATTTCAACAAAATCTCCATCATGTTCATGAACTGCAAGTGTTGTGTTATGAATGAGTGGTTTCTTCCAAATAGAACAGCCAATGATTGGATATGATTTTTTGGTGGCAAAACTTCAGAGGCCGATGATCAGTCAAAACAATGTGTCCCGCGCAGACAGTGTGTCTGGGGAAATTAGAAACACTGCACTGTAGACAGTCTGTCTGGGGAAATTGAAAACAGCTGCACTGATCTTCGTATGTAACTAACAAGACACTGTGATAAGGTCAAAATATGTACAAGAAAATTTATTTGGTCTGCAGACGATAAATTACAGTGACACCATTTTTTTTTCCTTTGAATATGGTATAGGCTTAGGCAGGACAAATAAGTTGTCTGAATAAGACTAGTGCATGGACCAGTGTGTGGTAATGTTGTTATCTCAATCTTCACCACATAGTGCCATCATAAACTATAACCCTTGGAAGAACTTGTTTTTTATTTGTACAAACAGAATTTCTGACTGCATCAAGTTGGCTTAATCAACAGTAAAGTGGCCTCCAAAGTTGCAGTGTCTCTACAGTTCAAAGTTACATGTATTAGCCGAAATGATCACTTCTGCTGGACCTCACTTTTAAACTGTTTGGGTGTTTTGGGTGTAAACTGAAACCACGAATGAGGCCGGACAAGAGTCTCCTCATGACTACACCCCACTCAGAAGGGAACCAGCTGCACTATTTGGAAGAAACCACTCATTTACAACACATGAAATCGACACAAACAAAAAGGAACTTTATTGAAATTCAGAGAGCAATAAATGAGACCACAAGTGTAGATTGAAAAATATCTTATTTTAGTAGTGTAGCGTATTATATCCCCATTATATCAACACAAATATCATAATTATCTTTGTTCATTTTGAATCCCATGGCCATGAAGCAACAAGCAGCCACCCCTATACTGAATTACTCAACCCAGATAAGCTTTATTGCAACATTCACAAAGTGTCTGCAGCTGACTGAAACACAAAACGATATCGCTGACAAGTTAGCAAAGTCACTGGCGAATTACAGAGGGAAACAGCGATATGCCTCCCAATACAGCTGGGTACTTTCCAATTAGGTGTCCAGTTTCCAGTCGCTCTCGCTGTAAACTGCAGTGTACTGATCTACAGGATGACATAGTACATACACTGTGATTGATGTCACAACCCAGTGTCCGTGGAGACTGTTTACATTATGACTATCCGCTTCAATGCCAATCACTGCCATTTTAAAAAGATAGGCTACATTATGTGAATGTAAATATGCAAAACACTACATGCATATACACAAATTATACATTATCATATACCTACATTCACGTGCCTGTGTAAAGCTATGGGAGGAAGCGCCCTCAGATCCGTGCATTTTTTTTACGTATCACGCCCCGGCCCGGTGCCCAAATATGGGCAATCGCGTGCAGTTCTGAACTACCTCGATTCTGGTTACTACGCGCGTTGCTATCCGCAAACGTTCCATTCGTATACAAAGCCAGCGCGAGATTAGGAAAACGTCTGCTCGCTCAGATCGTAGTTGCGCGTGGAGACAGTGGAGCTATGCCGGTGACATCGGCTTTTATTTCTTAAAATTCTAGTGAAATACTGTGTATACTAAGTGCGTGCCTGTTTAGTATAAATTGCAAGAAACTGACATCTCGCTTTTGTCCTTCTTACACCTCGATTTCAACCTGGATCTCTGTTGGTCACGTAATAGTACGGATGTTGCTTTGCGCGTTCTAGAATTCTGCATGTAAACAAATGACGTCATTATGTATGTCAATCCGCGACGGGAAGCGGCCATCGTATTTATGAAAAACTGACACAAATGGCGATGAATTTTTGATATCGCACGCATTTTTATCTCCTAAACAATGTTGAATATTATGTAAACTACATATTTATCATTCCATAAGGCTTGGTCGTACGGCGTACGGGCCCTCGCACGCTCGGGCCCTTCCGCCGTACGACCTCGGGCCGCAAAAGCCGTATCAGGGCCGTAAAGATTACTCACATACATGCATGCACATACATACATTATATATATATATATATATATATATATATATATATATATATACATACACACACACACACACACACACATATACACTCATATACAGGCAGACATAAACCATACATATATATATACATACTTATGAATACATTGCATAAATACTAAAGTACAAGAAAGTACAGTCATCTAGTTTATTAGAGAGATTCTTCTTTTTTCCAGTGTTTGGTTTTCACATGTAACTACCAAAAGAGACATTTTGTAGTCGTTTGAATAGTGGTTCTGTGATACTTTGATAAAGTACATTTTTAGGTCTGCTATCTGTGAGATTTACTTGAAAATTTAAAAAAAAAAACAAATTCTAAAATAAATTTAGAAGAATAAACAGTAACACAATATTACTTTCCTGCCTGATTGTGAGCAACTAATATTGCAAAGATGAACAAATGAATTTTTTAATCACCTCCGTGATTTTTGTCTTTTCGAACTGCATACATTTGGTAATAATTCATCCCCCGAAGGATGAATGACGTTGTGGAATATGATTACATAACCAACAGCTGTGTGCTGGGAACTGAATAAGAAAATCAGACCACCTGACAATGACGTTAGCTAACTGTTATATTTATAAACTGAATTTTGAAATTCAACACAGATTTTGTCAATATTATGTAAATAGCAATGAACATTGTTCCACAATGCAATGTCTTTATAATCTTACCATATTTGTAGCGCGGGCTGTATCAAATTGTATTTTAAAGCAAGCGAATACCAAAAGGACTCTGCAATTCCACTTTTTGTTGTCTTCTCTGGTTTTGAATATCACAGGAATCACAAGAGCCATTCTTTCTTTAAATTATATGGATTGCCTTTAATTTTCCCCCTTTCATCACCATGGTTTGGTCTAAATGCATTATTGTTAATGGTGATTATGGACGTGTTTACTGGGAAGTAGGGGTGGGTATACCAAAATCTGTAAAATGACAAATTTCTAGTGAAAGTGAGCTATTGTTTTTGGAAATAAAAGTCACCATATAATACACATGGATACCAGTATTTCGCATTTCACTATAATGTACACTATTTTTTATTCACTTTGGTAGCTTTTAATTTTGTAACTTTAATTTTTCAAGAAAAAGATACGCTATGGTGTGATAGTTGGGTTGATTATTTTGTAGTATTGGCGTTTATATCCTTTTGTGAAATTCCAGACATGGGTTCACATGTGAAAATGGCTGAAATATTTTTTGCCGTTTATTACAGCCGCCGAAAATTCCACTCAAAACTCGTAAATGCGGCCGAGAAAATCTCCACTGCACAATATTTAGTGCGGTTGATGTGTTGACATTTCAATAAATTTACGATCTTTTAAAATGTCGGACTCTCAGCACTGGTGCCTAGTACACTGTATTAGAAGGATTCAGTTGCACCCAGTCTGTTTATGGAGGGACTGTGAATTACATCTCATACAGTTGTCACTCGATTTGTACAGTGCCGCTACGTCGCGTCGCTCGAAAAATGTTGCAACTCTTTGTTGTACTTTACAGAATTGGTCCAACGAGCCAAAAACTCATGTGTACGAAAATATTTACGACACCAAATCACTGTAAAGACAGCATTACATTAGTGCAACCCCATCATCAGTCCAATATAATATTTATGAAAGCAATAGATCATTGCCTTTCCAAATCATCACCTTCAACCGTTTGATTTCCATAACGAAATTGTCATCAACTGCCATCCTTGAAAGAGGTCACATCACGGGAATTCGAAACGAGAGCTAACAGATTCACGCATGTCCACGGCCAAATTTAACAGAGTGAATTAATAGCGTCCACGGTTAGTTAGCATGCAGACAGCTGACGCGATTAGTTTTTCCATCGATAAAGTATTCTAATTTAAATATGCAAATTAATGACCAACATACATCACATTCATCACCTATAATAACTACATTAAAACTTTTCGTAGAAACTTGCCATCAGGTCAAAAGTTTTGAAGTATTTAAAAAGGACATAGCACAAAATATAATATACCTAATGTAGTAAAGTTGACAAACGTTTGTTAGGCCATTAGTGCAGAAAAGATTTTTGAATAGCTTTTTGTCTTCATTCAATGGTTAGAGCTCTCTCTCTCTCTCTCTCTCTCTCTCTCTCACACACACACACACACACACACACACACACACACATACATATTGGATGTAACTGTTGATGTATTTTGTACAACAGACTATTGACTTACTCGGATCCGAACCAGTGCCGAAGTGTCCAGTATTCAACATCGCATGTGTGTGTGTGTATATGTTGCCACTGGATTTTAGTCCGGACTGGAATTCATTTGTCAACAAGAACATAGCATATCGCATACAAAGCGTTTCGTCTGCAAGGCTGAATACAAACGAATGAGAAAACGAAAAGTTGTCGTAAGAAAAGGTAGTAAAAATATACACCAGTTACAGCTATTGTCCTTTTATTTTCATTTTCATTCTTAACTTTTCAAGTTCTATCAATATTTCCACAAAAAATTCTATTCAGTTCCACCCGAAACGTACCTATTACATCCCGACAAGTACCCAAACATCCCCGTTTTTTCTCATAAAACAACCCGGCAGTGGTATTGTTACAGGATTCTCTGTTCACAACATTCTCAAGGGGTGCTAAGGTTAATCCAAAGGGACAAACTGTTGAAGTCCCCTTTCTGCCTAAACAATGGGGATCACGCGAATAATTAGCCACTTTGATTGTCGTACCTGTCCAGTAACAGTCGAATCAGCTGTTGCAATAACCCTAATCCCAAATATGAGGTTAAAAGAGACATTAAATCCATTACATACTGCCCGTGTCGGCTTTCATGTTTTGTGTCACATGTAATATACATGGGATCCATTTCACTTTTGTCGAATACTTTACGGTGGGTGTTTTGAAATCAAAGTTTCATTTCATCTCTTCGTTTTGCGGCGGGTGAAATCAACGGGAGTCTGGCGATGCGGCGTCGGTAGTGTCACTTTCACGAGTGCAATCGACAAGATGGTGGTTACGTTGGAGGCGGCAAAAGAGAAAGTCGATGGTACGTCACATAAATCTTACGTCATTCAGTTTTGTATGCACCAGATACCATTACTCACGACACAAAATTACATTTCAAGTCCTTTCTCTTTCTTTTCTTTGCAACGAAGTCTGTCAAAATTTTAGTGCCGATTCTAGGTCTGCCTTTTAAAAAAATAACACCGGGGAAAATATACACTCACGAAACAAATTCCTTTGCCAGTTACCAACAATGCCTTTAGCAAGCAAATGATATGCAAAATTGCAGAAGCATTTTTTAAACATAAAGTCTGTTTCAAGCAAAGTATACGTTTTGGATGTTTACTAAGATTATCAATTCTTGGAAAGCAACCGGAAGACTTGGGCATGTTGGTCAAGAATAGCATTTTTGTATCCTTTCTAATGAACTGATTAGGGTTTCAAGATTATCTGACAATTTATGGAAATTGCAATGATGATGTGTAAGGTGGTGTCACATGGTGGAAATTATTCAATTTCACTCTGTGTTTATGTTTCAGATTAAATTAAACGTCAACGTGTCCAAAGCAAATACTTAAATTCCGACGAGACACAATGATAATCAATCATGCCTCCAAAAATTCATGCACACATCAATTCACTTACGTCCATGTCCTTATTTGTTTTATTTGTGTTATTTAATCCATACGCCTAGATATGAAATATGTGCGATTTCAAATCTGAGCGCGATTAAATAGTTTGGTTAGCAGTTTACAATAAGGCTAGAGTATATTCTTTAATTTGTGTCTCCGCATGTATAGGTTTTCGGAGTTTTCAGAGAAAAAAAAAATTATTGCAGAATTTTTCACTGTTGGTGATGTTCTCTCGCAAAACAAAACCACGACTGTTAAGCTAACATTGCAACAAAACACTTCTTCGCAGAAGTCATATTACCACCATTGAACCATAGCACGCGCCTCGGGGACAGATATTCGGACTTTCAAACTTTCACAATTCTTTTCTGGTCTACACCTCTTGTCGGGGTTCATTATAAAGCTCTTGGTGTAAGAAAACTTTTTACCGTCTTGGTTTTTCGAAAATCGAAAATGTTATTTTTCCCATTGAGTTAACACAGAGATGGCGGCCATTTTGAATTTCAAATATCGGTAAATCTTGGGTAATTTGTGAGTACCAAAATTTGCACCGTGACGCCCGATTTTTATTCTTGATTTTGAAAGAGAATTGTCAAAAGATTCTTTGGGAAAAGTTTGAGCAAGTTTAAAATTTTTCACTTTCAAGGCGCATATTTAAGTATTCTCTAGAAGCATACAGGCCTAGTCACAGAAATGAGCAAACTGTGTGAGAAAACTATCAAATAATGACATATTTATAATGTGAAATCTTCAATGTGTATTTTCAACCTCTTAATCCCCAACCTTTCGAAATTTTTAGAAGACGCGCGGCAGACAATTAGCTTGGCCTAATCATTATCATCGCATCTCCAGAAAAACACGAAAATCAATTCTCAAAGGTAACATATAACTTTTGTCTGACTTTTCAAGAACACACGCTTGAGAAGTTTACTTCGGTGCTTAGTTGCCGGTTGACGCACATGTGAAGATGAAATGTTTCAAGTAGATATGAGATTGTATTATTCAATGACAAATGACAGGTGAAATAACAGGTGAAATAATGCACATCAACGTAGCTTTCTACAGCACTAGTCATTTATTTGCTATATATACTCACCCACCCACCCACTCACTCACTCACTCTCTTACTTGCTGATCTACTTTCTTCAAACCTCATGAAGTACATTTCACGCATGCGTCGGATTAGCCATTTCTCGTGCAAAATTTACTGCAGCAATGGGTTATCATCAGGCGGTCTTGGTAAACCAACTCTCTACAATCTTTCTAACCTCTGTAACCATGATTGAAGAAACTTTAGAGAGAAACAGTACAACAAAAGGTTTTTATCCTGACATTTTTTTCTCTAGAAATGGTTCGGTTGGTGGTTGCACATCCCACGGTGAGGAAACAAGTCGCATACTTCAAATATCGGTTTGCAACTGTTACTTCGGGTAGGAAATTTTTTAATTTAATTTGGTGGTATTTTCTTCTTTCAGTTCTACTTCATTCTCTTCTTCAATACCATGGTTCTTGTTGACAAACATATTCCTGAAGAAATTAAAGTCCCGATAGCTGCGAATTTTATGGATTAGTTTCATGATTTGATTTCAAACCAAAGTTGGTTCTTGTAAGTGTGCTAACTGAAGGACGTGTGTAGAAGTATCAGTCCTCGCTGATTTGGACCATGCCTACACGTTTTAACAGACTGAATGATATACGGGTGCCGCACTCATAAAATGGCGCCAAACGGACAAGCAGAAAATACACAGCATTTCCTGCTCATATACATCGTGATCATACACCAGAAACGAGCATGATTTACTTGGACGCACAACACATGATGGCAAACATTTTGTTGGGTTTGTTTCTCTGTCTGATGATTAGTGTTTGAAAATGGCGGGAAATCTAAAATGATGTGAAAACGTTTGAATTTACATGCCACTTTCGACGCTTATGACAGTGTTATACACTTTTTCAGGCTTTAATGGGTCTAGTTCAAAGAAAACTCTTGGGGAAACGGAAGATATTTGGAGATCGGTTCATTACACATTCGCAGCTACTGGGGCTTTAAATTCGTAAATTTTTATACACCTTCGCTATCTCCCATAACGGTGTCCGATTGGTCGAGTTGCACATGACGTGTCCGCATTCAACAGGTGGTTTTGACAGTCCGACATTCATTACCGAAACATTTGGCTTTTCTCAATAGATCTATCAAAAGATAGTATTAAAAATGCTAAGAGTTGTCAAAATTCAAATTCCAACTGAGAAAAGCAAATACCGTATTAGATCCAGTGTCATTTTGCAAACAAATATAGTATTTCATATTCGCAATATGTACCGCACTCTTTTCTTGTTTTGCGACAGCCTGTCAGACACAAAAAGTAATTATTCCTCTCTCCATAAACTGTCTAGACCGTCGATGGTCGTTTAACTGCTGTTTTATGCCAATACAGGGTCGTTTTACTGATTATCAAACGACACTTGTTCGGATCCATGCGTAGATTCACAGTCTGTATATTCGACCACTATGTTGGAAAAGACATTCATCAAAGCATAGACGTTCGAAAAAAACTCAAGCCCCAAATAACAAATCTACTCTACTGGTGACCGCATAGTCGTCGCCCATGTCCCATATTGTTGTAAAATCAAGAGAGTAAAAAATAGACCCCTAAAAATAGTATGCATGCTTTGCAACCAAATACCAAGACCTATAGTCTACCCTCACTAATCTGAATAGGTTGTGACTAGGCGAAATAAATATAGCCCTTCGAGCACGGTAAGATCGTTTCCCTATACAAACTAAATGACTAGCTTTGAGTACTGCGAATTTTCCCAACATTTTACAAGCTTTCATGATTTTTTCTGTAATGTTTTTGATAGTTTTATTTATTTATTTATTTCACATTAAAGGATTTCCCATTTACATACTCAAACAGGGGTAAAGACTCCTATAAGGTTGTAATCTACCATGGGGTCCGACATAAAGTATAAAATATTCAAGTTTTAAACGTGAAAATAAATATTAAAAAAATATACCTAAGAGTCATAACTTTTCATTGGCTACAGTTTCTGTCAAAAATTTTGAGGGAAATCTGAAAAAGGTTGTCTAGATCTGAAAACAATTGTTGGCGTATAAGCTTGTGTTCTAAAAGACGACAAAAATTGACTTAGGCACTCAAAGGGTCCAATACCTGGCCCACGGTCCCGACACCACCATGGGACTACGGTGGAGATCATACGAAAACAATTGTGAGAGTGCGTCTACTTTATAATTTTCTCGTTATATTTTTTTCTGTTTTCTTCTAGGTCTCAAAGACATCTATCGTCACCACAGGCTACCACTTATATTCGCGGCCGTGGCTTTATTTAGTTTTGTAGGGACTTCAGTGTACGTTATTGGCCTGTCGCAAACTCATATCGAAGCGCTTGGACCTGCGCAGAGAAGCGTCCTGCAGTATCATGTCGATGAATCTCCAGACGACAGTGCTAGTGTTCCTTCCTTGGGAGTCGGAGTCGCTCCCCAGTTCGAAGATGAAGGAAGCAGGCGACGTTCTTTTTTGCAGTCCGAGCTGGGTCGCCGTCTGCAGAACATCATCATCCGGTTGGAGCGAGAGAAGGAAAATATCACTGACATTTACCACCAGATGGACATCGAGAGGAGATGTCTGAGGAGGGCGATAGTTAACTGGGGTAACGTGGATAACCTGAAGAAAGGTTTGAAAACTGTGATCAAGACGGGCCGGAGTTTCCGAATCGGTATAATGGGTGGTTCGGTGTCTGTGGTCAACATCTATCCGAAAGTGTTGCAGACTTCGCTGCAGAGAATTCTCAGCGAGAGGGTTGATGTGCTCAACGCCGCGATAGGAGCGACTGACAGCCAGTACTTCGCTTACTGTTTGAAAAATCACTTGAACGTGAACCAGCTTGACCTCATCCTGTGGGAGTTCGCCGTCAACGACTACCTGAAAGGCGTCAGCCCATCCGCGCAGGAGGAAATCACGCGAGAGTTGCTCGAGGTTCCAGCCAGGCCCCAACTCTTGTACGTGAACTTTCTGTACGGGACACAGATATCTCAGGGGTCCTGCGACAACAGTGAAGACGTTGGCGGGCGAGAGTTGAGTTTTCACTACAACGTTCCCTCTGTGAGTCTCAAGGAAGCTGTCTGTCCGAAGGTCAAGGCCAAAAAAGCTAAGGACCTGGTGGCCGGAGATAACAAAAACCACCTGAGCTCAAAAGCGCACCTGCTGATGGAGTTGTTTTTGCGACATTTCATGGTGAATGTCATCACCAATGTGACCTGGGAGATGCTGGACGAGAGCGTCCATCCTGATAAATACAGGCTGGCTGATGTCGACAGCGACGAGCCACCGCCCCTGCCGCAACCGCTCTTCGCGGATACCCGCATCACCAGACCGCGCTGCTGGTCCGCTCTGCTGCCCCAACACAGCCTGAGTGAGTACCTGTGGCCGATACGGGCAGCCGTGGGCTGGAATAAAGTCACCGTTGACACAAACTCACCCGATCACAAGCAAGTCTGGGTGGGAAACCTCAACGGCAGCGTCATCAGGTTCCCGATCGAAATAGAACCGTACAGGAATCTGACCAGCAAGATTGCAGTCTCCACTTTCACCTGCAACGAATGCGGCGCCGTCAGGGTCATCGTTGACAACGACTTTGCAAGGGCTGCAACGGTGTATGGCAAAAGCAAGTTCAGAGTTACCTGGCCAACTGTGGTGGCGACAGACATACCACCAGGGTCTCACAACATTACCATCAAATGTCTGAGCGATGATCCGTTCCAATTGGCGGCCATTACGACAGCTTACGATATAACAGCTCCTGTGGGTTTCTTCTAAACGGGAATGAGACAGATTAATTAAAAACTGTCATCCTGCGCCACCGAAAAAAGCTTAGAACTTTTCACCGAAATTCAATGATGCGATTATCACCGCTGAAGCCTCCCGATTGTCACTAGCATTGTCAAAACAAATTTGTAACTTCCACGTGACATGTCAATGATATCGCAGGAACATTCCGTAGAATACAAAGTGTTCAGATGCCTCGGGTCAATGATGGCCTGAAATTTTACCAGACGAGGAACATTTTTGTGTCCTTTACTTTATGACAGACATATAAGTTGAAAAAACACTCTGGGCAGCCGCCATTATTGATGGTATTCAGATAATACCAGTAATAACTGAAAAAAAAAGGTTGCCAAGCGGACGTAGGTTCACTTGTACTTGCCAAGTAGTATTTAGCCGCAAAGTAGTCAGCCGCAAAGAACTTGTGAGATTGCGGGTTGTAAAGAGTACAATTAACTATGTCATAAGATCACCGCCCCAGGCTATCATCCACCCCTCTATGAATGAAATACTCTAAACGTGTAGAAATAAATTGAGGAAAATAACAGAACTTCGTATGGTGAAAATTTTTAAATCAATATGTTGACGTAATGAATTTGTGAAGGGAAATGACCTGGGAATAGGTCGTGCACATCGCATATATGGTATATCATACGTGCGAGCGAACGATGTCTTATGGGTAGCGAAGTCTTTACAAAGCCAGACAGCCGATGGCGATGTCCGTTTCCCCAGCGAGAAGCTTGCATCGGTCACGAAGCGCCATCTGAAGGTTAACTTTCCTATCATGTGAAGTCCAACATTGCTTTTCTTTTCTGTGTTCTGGAAATCTTTAAACTCTATTGAAACTCATGGACGACATACGTTGCAGGTTTGCAGGTACAATGTAAATCCTCGCTGATTGCTATTCGTTTCGATAAAACAAATTATAATAATTAAAAAGACATTGGCGTGTATAATTTGATTTTTTAGCAGTTTCGTGTACAAAACGAAAAAAGTAGCGTTTTCGCAAATATTTTTCTTTTTCTTGATCATCACTGCATTCTCTGTCTTTCCACGTTGTCCGTTTCCGTTCTAAAATTGGGGAAAGTATCGGATGGAAGTATGGATTACGACTGGAATGTTTATACGCTGCAGTACAACCTTACACTCATCGTTTAGACATACAATATTATTGCTTCATTCGTTATTTTTGTCATATTGACTTATTACCATGCCGAATAAATGAAAGTTCAGTCTCAGCCCAGACAATACTGCTTTATTGGTGTTCTATGATCCATCTTTGTGACTCACTTGTGACAAGTGTCTATAACATGAAGATAGAATGCGCTTGGAGACAAATATTCAGACTCTCAAACATTTACAACACTGCTTATTGGGCTCATTTTGTAAGCCCTTGGGGTATATAATATTTTCTCTGTCTTATTTTTGTGAAAATTTTAAGTAACTGCTTTATGAAATGGTATCACACAATGTTCTGCTCAAAGAAACGTTACATTTGTGTACAACGTACTCTCTTTCACAACTGAGGATGTAAAATTACGGAACCACTATGCAAAGTTTTGGATTTAAAGAATGGAGCCTCCTCAAATGTAAAGACAGTGGACCTTCAAACTAGCTACCACTCTGTGTTAACTCTATCGGAAAAAACACCTCTTCAGTTTCTCGTCAAACAGAACAACTTTCCCCGGCAAAAGGGATGATTTGATTTTCTCTTCACGCTTTTAAATGAGTCCTTACTAACCATAAACTAGCGACAGACTACAGGAAAAAATAAGATTTGAAAATCTACCCTGAAGTGCAATACATAACACCCAGAAGTGCAGTATAGGCTATGATCTCTGAATAAAGGAAAGCTTGCGATACATTATTTAGTTGCTACGACGTGAAAGATAAGGAAGATCATGACACTCGGAAGGAATAGCACAGACTTGGTTCAAGTCGGTGAATTTAAAAAAAAATAAAATCATTTGTAATAGTTTCTCTTGTGTCTCTCCAATTTTATATGGCAGCCCGGGCCGGGTTTTCCTGGCGAGTTAACGCGCTACTTTCGAGTCTGCGCAATAGTGAGTTGGTTTCTGCCGGGAGAAACACCCCACATGAAAACAGAACACAAACCATCGCGTTCCCCTACTAAAGCATTCACAAATCACAAACTTGAACCAAGTCTAGGAATAGCACTATAGGCACTAATCGTCGTGGCTTGCTGAAAGGTACCCGGATGTTAATTTGTTCATTCACTTCATTCAAACTATTCACTGTACGAAAACGTGAAAGTTTCAACTACATAGACTTTATTTCTTGGTAGACAAGTTTGATAGCTACCATCAACCTGATATTGCCTCTACCGTGTCTACATGCGTCTTTTGGTAAACGTCGGTCGTTCTGTCCTGTCCTGCCCCGTCATCTCTCCTATTGTCGGAACGCGGGGTTTTAAGTCATCTTTTAAAGGCGCAACTTCAACCATACATCGATAACATCATCTCATCATATACATCTATACAGCTAGTGATCTCCGATTCACATGTCACCACAAATATTCATAACTGACACGTTGCAAAACCGTCACGTGAAACGCTCATGATCGTTCATTAAGCTGATCACAGACAAGCTCATTAAAGGGATACAGTCGTCGGAACTGCGCTCAAAGGTCGTATGGGACCCATGCGACCAATGTAAACACTCTACCCGAGTTACGATGGTGATTGATGAAAGTTAAAACATGTCTGTCATGATTTACATCGTATAATTTAATTGTTGCAGCTATGATGATGAGGTGCATCTAGATATCGTGCACGAAATACATTATTTAAAAACAAGAATCTCGCACAGGCGCAGTTCCGACGACTGTTTTTCTTTAAACACTATCAGTGTCTCGATTTGCCGCCGATTATCTGTTTTCTATGCAAGCCGACGTGTAATTGAGGCCATGGTGTTTTATTAATAATATCAGTGTCGATATTTGCCGTGTACATTATAACTTTGTGTGAGATAATTTACCTTCTTACATCTAGGCATCTGCATTTTTTGCGTTTTTTCAAGTGAAGTCTTAAATTAGTATTTTCACATCTGCGTTTATGTAAAGGCTTAAAAAGTTGAGTAGGCGTGGAAAAATTTGGAAAAATTTGAAAAAATTTAGTCAGATAACAGGAACCACGCGATCTTTCCCTTGGCCTTATGTATCGGAAGAAAATTTTATCTGATATCGTAAACTACAACTTTAGGTAACAGAGGCCGGGTAGAACTCTCTCTCTCTCTCTCTCTCTCTCTCTCTCTCTCTCTCTCTCTCTCTCTCTCTCTCTCTCTCTCTCTCTCTCTCTCTCTGTAGGGGTGTCGAGTACACGGTGTATGGTTGATGGATGGAGTAGTTTCCTGCCAAGGTAGGAGTCCTTTCAGAGGCAAATCAGTGTATTTTGATAATCTCACATCAATAAAGACGTACTACAGTGTAGTGTGTTGATTGCACTTTGCAACACAAGTAAATTGGAACCAGAGGCTCAGTGTATTCCGCACAAATAAACATATCTGAACTCCAAAATTTTATAATACTTTTCTTTCCTTTTTTTCTCGTTTTGAAGTCTGTGGAATAAATGATCTTTTCGCTGTCTTATTTTTTTGAAAATCGAAAACGTATCCCGTCTTTGAGTAACACATGGATGACGCCCCCTAAATCTGTTTTCTTGACGTTGAAGGAGAATGGTTTTATTTTAGTTTTTCCTAAGGAATGTTTGAGATTATAAGTCTTTCCCTTTCTAGGTGCGTGCTATCGTAATGAAGGGGTACTGAGGTTTGTCGTTTCTCGATGACGCGTCACCCTACCTTAAAACTTTGATGAACAAGTAAGGCACATCATCTGTTTTAATATTTTATTTTTTGTATCATTTCTCTGAAAATACAAGAGACAGGACTTGGAGACACTGTAAAGTTTGAATTGTCTTTTTACATTTTTAACCATTCATGATATAAATAAATAAATAAATAAATAAATAAATGACGACACTCACGGGGCAATTTTTCACCATTTTGTTACTTTCCTATATCTCATATGACAATTATCTCTTTGTTTATTATAATGACGCCACATGACCATATTTTGACGTTTTAGATTACTTTATTCACTCCTAAAGATATTCTAGGTCTATTGGCTTATAATCGATATTGCAGATTCAGCATGCGACATGCGCCTTCAAAGGATATTTCTACTTTTTATCGGCGGCGCATACGCTGGACTACTTGATCAACTCTCTTTCTCTGCTTTTCAGCCTCCACAGGGATTGTTCGCCTTTATATGTTAATTGTTTTGAAATACGATTTCTTGTACTTCTTCCAAACTCATGTAGAAAAGTGTTCAACTTGTCGACACAGATTATGTGAACTTCAACCCTCTTGAACGCTTGGTTATTAAAATTTTGTTATATACATCATCATTTCATATTGTGCACACTGTTATGTAGGCTAATAACCTCTAAGTATTTCTTCATACGTCAGGGGGGACGAATAAAATCATAATTTTCTAATAATGGAAATTTTATCGAAAGTAGCAGCATATTTAAGAAATGTGTACCGACATTTTTTGACAGTTTCTCCTGTCCACTGCACAACCGAAACAAACGTCGCAGTAAAAACAAAACGAAAAGGCTACTTCCGCTGCTTGAGGGCGTCCTAACATACCGCGCACAAAATGGCTGACACGATATATAAACACAGGTAGCAACGGCTAAACAGAAGGGACTGTGCAACATTTCGCGGCTCTTGAGCAAATTCGAATGCGATTCAAAGACGCTTCCAGTAATTTTCAAGGATTCAAGTATAGCCATCGGCCAGAAAAAAGTGTTTGACTCCCGATCTCGCCGGTTCATTGGTTCTACTATCCGACCCGGTGTTACGTGGCTTGATGTAGACTCTGTCACTGAGGAAAGGGCCCTCTGCTGTAGTGTACACAAGTATCCGGCATAACGCATAGGAGTCGACGCTATGGCTAACATTTACAGTTCCGACGAGGAGCTGAAAGTTGTGGATGTTGGAAGACCACCTGTCGATGTACCAACGGGCTCCGTCGCGTACGATGATGATGACGACGACGACGTTCCTGATGGACGCATGAGCATGAGACGTGACAGGTATTAAGATGTCAACCCCCTCTATGTACCCCTCTACCACCAGTGTTGAATAATACCCCAGTTAACTCATTATTTTATGCTGATGACCTGGTCTTAATCTCTACTTCAAAAGAGGGTTTGCAGAGGGAGTTAAATACACTACACACATTTTGCTCCAATCGTAAACTTGATGTTAATTTACAGAAAACCCAAGCAATCAATTTTAGTAAATCTCCTGTGATAGATAAACACTTATTTAATTATGGTAGTACATGCATCAAATCTGTGAAGAGCTATACATACTTAGGACTGACAATTAAATCAAATGGTAGTTTTAGTGACACAATTACAAATTTGGCTGATAAAGCAGCAAAATCTTTGTATAGTTTAAGGTGGCTGGAAAGGCTATTTTTGCACCAATTCTTTTCTCAGAGTTAATTAATGTCAAGTTTCAAGTGTTAGAATCAAGATATTTAGTTCAAATTTCAGGATAACTCCCTTAGTTAATAATTTCTCCAAAGAATATGAAAATTGTATATTTGCAGCCACGATTTTGAATATGATACCAGTAAATATTAAAATTTAATTTTTCATATTTTTTTACATATTTGAATTTAATAATAATTGGATAGTATTAATATTACCAAATTAGTTATAAATATGTTGACACCATTTATTGTAAGATTTGTACCGCAGGATTTGTAAATAAAATTTGTTTTTATGATTTTACATGGGTTTACATATCAAAAAATTATTAAAAATTCTTTCAAATTTCAAAATGTGATTTTTCAAAAAGTACTTCAAATACAGGAAAATTGTGCCATACAAATCTTATCTGTAACCTTGTTAATAGGCTGTAAAAATTCCATGTCCATATCTCATTTCAAAGGTTGGATTAAATTGGTATAAAATTATGTAGGAAAACTATTATTCTGTCAAAAATGTTGATAACAAGCCATATTTGCACCCCTCTTTTGAAGTCACAGAGCAGTTTTTTTGGTTAATCTCACTTTTGACACCTCTTTGACACTCAAAGAATCTAAAAATGCATTTACAATAGCAGTCACTCACTCTGAATGCCAGCACCGCCTTGTCAAACAAGACCGTACACAGTCGCTTGTGGTTCGAAACTTGTAAGCAATAGACTTTCTAATGCATACA
Organism: Ptychodera flava; assembly: GCF_041260155.1. Lineage (NCBI taxonomy): Eukaryota > Metazoa > Hemichordata > Enteropneusta > Ptychoderidae > Ptychodera > Ptychodera flava. Next base: position 21,499,832 of record NC_091945.1, on the reverse strand, counting down.
GCAGACTTCGCCATGTATTGAACCACAAGCGACTGTGATACCATACCAACCATAGGTTTCCTGAACTGTACAGGCAGAATCTCCCTTGTATTTGAAGCTCACCAATTCTCCTTCAGTGCCTTCTCTTCATGATGGAATTTACAAGATATATCATAAAGAATTTCCCCCACTTTGATCACATTTTTAGCACCGATGAGTTCACATCGGAAGAGGAAGAACCACTCACTTCAACCAGATCGATGGGAAAGACCAAGAAGAAGAGGAAAGCCAACATGACACCGCCTGAAGAGCTCCTTGAGAAAGCTGAGAAGTCAGCCAAGAAATATACGAAAAAGAAAATGGTATGCAAAGAATATGGTTCTTTATAGAATCACTTAAGTCTGTGGAATCTAGAAAGGAAAGTGTTTAGACTATGGGTACCCAAGGGTAGAGAAGAAAGGTGAACCAGTTACCTGAGTGACAGAAAATATAGATAACCAGTATAAACAAAATCTGTCATTTTGTTTATATTATCTTTTAAATGCTATATAAACCTTTTTTGTTTGTGGTGAATGTATACTTTGTACGAGATGCATACCAGGCAAGCCTTGGGGAACCCTGTTAACCCTTTGAGCGCCAAAGTCAATTTTTATCACCCTTTATAGTCAATTTTGTCAGATTTTTGCCAAAATTTTGATAAAAATCTGTGGCCAATGAAATGTTGTGTTCATTAGGTCCAAAATTATCAGAAAAATTACAGAAAAGTTCATAAAAATCGGTAAAATGTTGCAGTGAAATTTTGGTGGGAAAAAATACAGCACTTAAAGGGTTAAGTTGTAACAAGGTTTCCAAGTTGTGCGATGATGCTCTGTGTCTGTCAAAGCAATCATTAGAATAGCAAAACAATGTTACAAGAATTCCCAAACTGTTAAAGGGCCAGTAGCTGTAACTCTCAATGATTTTTTTTTATTACTTTTTGTTTTTAATAACAATTGCAAGTTCATGTTCTATTCCATAAAGCATGTTGAAAGACAAGCACATCATGAAAACATGTGAAATGCACTGTTGTTTACACTTGAATTCTGGTCCGGACCAGAATCCTCTTATCAATAATATTAGTGCATTCTAGACATGTACCGACTGGGTTGATGAGCTTTTGGACAAATTTTCATTTTTTGCTCATGATGATGGAGCATTTATTTCATTTGGATCAGCCCTATACAACTTTTTTGATTGTTTTCACCTAGTTGTTTGAAATCACAGAGTTTTTGCATTTATTGACAATTCCAATTTTTTTTACCAATCACAGGCTGACAGGGCAATTCAACATATGATGCGATGTGTTCCATTGGCTAGAATAGTCCATGGTGATGGCCACTGGCGATTGGCTGAAAGTCATGCCAATCTAGCCAATGGCTATCTACTTCTCAAAGGTATGGACCATGCATCTCATTATAATAAATTTTTAATCAATCTGTTTTAAATAATTACACAGGCAGGCAAAAATGGAGAGGAATTCACTCTATTACAGATAAAATTTTCCAATGTGATACCGGTTGACGTCGGCCACTATTCGTGAAAAACAGTCAATTTGTCAGTGTTCTGCAAAAATGAAGGATTTATAACTGAAAACTTATATGGGCATGATTGTTACAAAACCAGACATTTATTTTTATATCACAGCAGTCATTTCTGATATGAAATCTTGTTTTCTTTTCCATCATTCTTTTTTCAGGACTGTCAGCCCAGGGCCTTTACCATGCCGGCATCGCCAAGAACATCTTACTGAGCACAGTGCACACTACAGATGCCGCTGAGAAAGCCAAGCTGCTCTACACCCTCATCCGTGTCTACTTTGTGCTGGGACGATCTCAGACCATGATGAAGAAATATCCTTTCTCGCATGTTCAACCCCTACACCCCCTTTCTGGAGTGCAGAGATCCAATTCTGCCACAGAGGACAATATGGCTGTACCAAAATTGCTTATAAAAGAGTCAGTCTCCTTGACGCCATTAATTGTTGTGTTCTTTTTAACCCTTTGACCACCAAAATGCAGTAATTTTGCTGTACAAAATATACTGTGAACATATATAGGATCTCGCAGAATTTGCTAGCATTCAAAGGATATATATTAATTCATTATGCCACTTGAAATTCTGTATGCGTGGCTGTCAAGGGTTAATAGATCAGTGGGACTGTTATGCCAAATGATAGTGGATGAAAAGTTTAATATTTTACATCATTCTAATGTTGCTATCGATAAATAGAAAAGAAAGATTAGTTAGCCATGTTGCTGTATGGTTTAGGTTGAAGGGAACTGTCGATCTAATAAGTGGTCAGCCATGTACTCTATGTAAAATAGAAAGATTGCCAAGTTTTTTTTCAATTGCCAGCTGCAGTGATTTACCAAGGAGGCTGAAGAGAGCGCCCTCAATGTCAAAAATAGTCAATCATGTTCATTGAGCAGCTGGAGAGACATTTCAGTTACTAAACCATTGATTTAATGACTCAGTTTATCACATTATTGCAGTCCAATAGACCAGTCACATTAGGATGTGACATGACATGATATGATATGATATGATATGATGTGATATGATATGATATGATATGATATGATATGATATGATATGATATGATATGATATGACATGATATGATATCATATGATATGATATGATATGATATGACATGATATGATATGACATGATATAATATGATATGATATGATATGATATGATATGACATGATATGATATGATATGATATGATATGATATGATATGATATGACATGATATAATATGATATGATATGATATGATATGACATGACATGATATGACATGATATAATATGATGTGATATGATACGATACGATACGATATGATATGATATGATATGATACGATATGATGTAATATGATATGATATGATATGATATGATATGATATGATATGATATGATATGATATGATGTGAAGGTTTTTTCTTGACAAATATTGCTATCACGTACCAAGAGGCAGAGCACAATTTAATCAAGGCAGAAAAGATCTCAGATGACAGAAACAAGCTGCCAGGGATTGATGAGTACGAGCAAGCAGATATTGATATCAAGATTGCCATTGCACTTGGAAAGTAAGTCAATGCCCCATTGGTCATCATTTTCACTCTAAACCACCGTACAGTGACAAAACTAATCTCCTTGACAGATGTGTACTGATATGTAGTCCCAAGGACTCATATAACTTTTAGTTGTTCACCCATCTCCCTGTATAGAGATCTAATTTTGTCATAGAAAACAATGTGATTGGGTCAAAGCATAGTGGTGGAGGGTTGGAACCAACTTGCTGTGTAAGCAACTTGTCGTGTTCATTCTTCTATCATATTGTTGACATCACTGTTCTACTTGACAACAGACCAATACTTTACTGATCAGTACCCAAACACATTATGTGATATGGACTTTAGTGTAGTGGATTTACCCAACGCTAATTATAAACATCAGTACACACACTGGGGAAAAGCAAGTCTTTTGTTGGTATCTGCAAAACTTAAATTTGATCATATTTGTTTTGTTTTGTTTTGTTTTGTTTTGCCTGACAGACTCTGCATCAGCCAAAACAAGGCTGCTCTCGGGGCGAGCTGTTTTGACAAGGCCGTTGACCTCATCAAAAGAAACTACGGCAAAGACAGTGCTGAGCTGATCCCAGTGTATCAAGATATGGGACGAATATCCTTTTATTTCTAACAAGAAAATATCTAAGTCACATGAATGCATATCCCGTGTGGAAATTGTGTGACTTTGAATTTTGTGTAAATCTCCCCATTAATGGATGAATTCATTCTGAATTCAATGATTTTATCACCAACACTATAAATTTTATATGCAGACCAAAAGCAAGTATTCAGTCATAGTTGTATTTTTTTTATTATGGATAGAGTAAACCTTGAACGTCTGTAAGTGTAAGACATTGTCAAGAAGCAAGCCCAAGTGTTTGTGACTTTCATTATAGAGTGCATGACCTTTGAACTTCAGTGAGTTGACCTCTGAACCGATACAACTATTGCTGCTATTGAACTGTCACAAAGCTCTGACTCTATCTGTCTCTGTGTTGACACTGAAATTCCTTGACGAAGCTCACTTAGAGCAGAGCAAAGGCAAGCATGCCAATCATGACCATGCCATTGAGATGTATCTACAGGCACATTCCATTGCCAACGTGTGGTAAGTCAGTTGTGTTCTTTTGTTTTTATGAGCTGAATAGTTTCAAAGTTAGAAACTCTTGTATGACATTGTGAAATTTTATGTGCCATGTTTACAAACAGAAGCTTAAAAAAATAGTACTTCAAATAAAATATGCAAAATGTTAAAAAGTCAACACTTAAAAAATCTACACATCCGTTCCCATTCCATGCAAGAAAACTCCGGCAAGACACGTGTATATCAACAGGCTGATTGAAATATCCAAGATTAAATGCACTATCATTGGAGTTGAAACTCTGCAAAATTTCCTTGACTCAAACTAGATCTCTAGACTGCAAATGCTGTTTTCACCAGTCACTTTACAACTTGGAATATTTACGGTGCGATAATTTCTTTTTCTCCATTGACAGTTATCCCAGACAAAGTGATGAAGTTGCCCAATCAGCTCACATGTTAGCCCTGGCCAACGCAGAAGCTGATACTGAGGAAGGAGAAAGTAGGCTGCCCTCACAGTTCATTCTAAAGCTATCCTGATGATGAAATCTATATTTTCTAAATCTCCCATGCAGTGCCTTTCTTTCCACCAATTGCTTGTAATAAAAGAAGGGGAGATAATGCGTGATGCACAGTTATATTTTTTTGCCCGTAGAATACGCCATCCCCAAATCTAGACCAACCTGTTTCTCACGGTTGAGCAAACTCTTACAGGTTTGGCAGTACAAAGACCACTAGTTAAATACATTTGGTGGTCTGTCAGCCTTCTTTGGTGGTACTGTGAACAGTTTAATCAGCTATAATTCATCACTAGACAAACAGAATAACAGAATCACCAATACTCGGTGGTTCCTAACATTAACCAATTTCATTTGCTCATCTCTAGTTCTGTTGAACAGGGAATTCTATAGTATTAGCTCAAGCGGTACATTTTCCAGCTCGTATCCTCATAGATCTTGGAGAACATACTTCTAGCCTTGCCGCTCCAATTCTTTTGAATACACTTACACTTAGCAGTCATGTGTCTTTAAGTTGGTCAGTTTTCAAAACAAATCTTAAAACATTCTATACAAACCATTTTTGGCCATTTTTATTAGTCTGTAACTTTTTTCTGTTTTCATCTATGTTTATCGCCATATGTTCTTGTGGATATCGATGCTTCAAAAAAACAATTATCATTATGTTATTGTTGTAATTAACTTTGCACAATGTCCATGATAGTTGCAAAGACATCTTTTCAATTTTACTCATAAAGAGTACCATTACTCATATCTCTCTGTCCTCTCATCATCAGTTTCAGCAGAGAGGTACCTGGATGACAGTGTAGGCATCTATCAAGTTCTGCACGGACCGCATCACGCCAAGACCATCGAAGTCCAAGATGATCTGTGCAAGCTTCTGCTGAGAACCGACAGAACTGACGTAAGCAATCCAAACGTTTGCATCTCCCTTCCAGGTTGATCTAGACATCCTGGTCACATGACACACTCCCTGATATGATGTTAAAGTTATGTCACCATTATGCAAAACTGAATCATTTCAAAATTTTTTTTTACGAGATTTGTTAGAAATCAAACTTACAGATATTGCCAAATTGGTTCTTGATTTCTGCGGTTGTTATGATTGAGACTATAAAAAGCACACGTCAAGAAAGCTGAATACAAGCAGTGACCCATGTCACATACACGATAGTATATTCAATAAGAAGCATACGATTGCAAATAGTGCTACATGCCATATTCATCCTTGTTGAAAATCACTATAAACTGATGTGTATATAATCTTGATTTTGTATTATGTTTAGCAGATAACCCTTTGTAAAAAGAAGTATACTTTTGTCTGTTATTAGTAATGTTTGCTTCCTATGAGTGTGCACTATGTACAATAACCAGGATTAGCTTTTCAGTCGGTGATAACCAACAGCCAAAAATTACGTCTTTTGTCCTTTTCTTTGCTCTTACCCGTTTTACCTCCTTTCCTCATTCAACCCTTTCACCATGTTTTGGACCAAACCAATTGTTTTAACTCTTTAATGAGCGCCAAAGTCAATTTTTGTCACCTTTATAAAATGTGCCCCACTCATTTTTTTTTCAGATTTTTGCCAAAATTTTGGTGAAAAACTGTATCAAATGAACTGTGATGTCCATTTGATCCAAAATTATCAAAACAATCACAGAAAAATTCATAAAAATTGGTAAAATGTTGCACTGAAATTTTGGTGGGAAAAATTACAGCACTCAAAGGGTTAATAGTGTGGACCTGTATACAGGCAGCTTAGGGTGAATTTACTTAGACAGTAGGGGGATTTATCATAGTGAGTATCATTCCTGCATTTTGTCTCACATAAACAAAATGCTTGTTATTTTTTAACACCACAGGAAGCTATTACCCTACTTAAGACACTGATCGATTCCAAAGCTGGTTGCTATGGTGATATGAGCGAGGAGGTCGCAGAGGCCTACAAGTTGTTTGGCTCCATTAGGCTGTCACAGGGTAGCATGGACAAAGCATTGAAACACTTTAAAAAGGTGAGATCAGATTGGAACCATTTCAGATACACCTTCATTTTCAAATACACCGGTGTGCATTTCCTGTGGCTCTATAGTTCTTTTCCAGTTCCATGATGCAGTGTGCGCCAGGGTGTACAAAGCGTACGTTACGCATAGAACTTTTTAGCCGTAGGGTACAAGCAGGGTACGTTACTCATAGAACTCTATGGCAGATTACACCCTGACCTATATTTTCGTCGCTGATGGTTAGATTATACACGGGGCATTATTTGGTATGGCAAATTTGTGTCATTCTTCTATAACAATCCGATGTACAAAACAAATCAGCATGTTTCGCTGTTTTGAGCTTATATACGGTGTTTGATAAAGTCACTGAAATGCATTGTGGGATAACCGGGAAAAGGTCTATTGATGGTGATGATGATGATGATGATGATAATGATGATGATGATAATTTCCCCAACTCCAACGGTATTTTGTCAATAAATGCATCTGATTAACATCTTCCAAAAACAATTCTGCAGCCTGTCAGAGTTAAACTGTACAAAGTTAGAAAGAGAGACACAATCATCTTATCTTATGCTACTGAAATGTTGAATTTTGTTTTTAAAAATAAAATTGGAAGAGTCATGAAATTACAAACTATGATCAACAAAAATTAAATATCATTCTTTCACAAGTAAAATGATAAGCTCAGTGTTTTTTCATGGAGTGTACCGGCATTTGTCGTTGTGAGAATCAAAGTATGTGTAATTGCCAGTTGCCAAGAAACTGTATGTAGGAAAATTTTCTTTATTGCTTCATAGTCATATTGCCATTGCTACATAAATCAAGTATCAAAAAGTTATATCTTCACTGTTCTGGTATGAAGTAAAATCAACAATTTTTATGTAGCCAGGCAACTTGTAATTTTCTCAAAAAAGAGAGTTTAAATTTGTCCAGTGATTATGGGAGAAACTTTCAATCATTGAATAATATGATGTAATCCTGTACGCAGAGAGTATGGCGCCATCTTGTGATGTAATCGTCTCTCTTTCTTTTTTCCACAGTGCCTCAGCATACAAGTCATACTATATGGTAACAATCACAAGAAAACCAAGAAGACACAACAGACAGTAGACATGCTATTACAGTGAGTGTTTGACCATGTGATATTTTGATGAAAAAAGTCAACTTTTAAATATTAAAAAATAGCTTCTAGATAAGCCAAACAATGCAACAATATAAAATATTCAACAACAAACGTATAGTACTCAAGTAAATATTATTATAAAGTTGTAAAGGTTGTTGCATTGTAAATTTGATGATTACAAAGAGAAATTGTTCTCGTCATTGAAACTGTGGAAACACTCGGATGCTCTGAGGACGTCACTTTACAAAAATAAAAAATCACCCATACAGCCTGATACCTGTACTTGTTTTTTTTTATGGTAAATTTCAAATTACTTATGGTATATCAAATTTTCTCAACTAATCGTAGCACGATCTTAGACATTTTGTCTGTAGTTGTGTCAGAGAAGTCATTTTCACTGTTTGATGGCCAACATGGACGCTAGAGGCTGCTAAGACTTGAACAGATTTTACAGACTTTGTGTACAAATATAAGGAAGTTTTTACAGGTTCTGTTGGTAACATGATACAGTTGTGAGATCATTCATGATGAGAGATTTACAGGGATTCCAAAGTTAACTCTGTATCTTGCACAGAGAGAGAGAGAGAGAGAGAGAGAGAGAGAGAGAGAGAGAGAGAGAGAGAGATGTGCAAAGTTGAAATTGAATCGTGCCATGATTTAATCAAAAATTTCTTCACATCTGTGTTTCCTCATCAGATCACCGTCCCTTGCAGCACAGAATGCCAAAAGTAAAGAAGAACAACTCAAACACAGACCACGCTTCAATGCAACTGTCGGCAGAAGTGCTCCTCTTGGTGTGACTCAAGTAAAATGAGAAATCCCTTCACCCTTCCCCTCTCCCTTAACCTACCTTATGGCCTTTTCTCCAATTGCAGCCAATGCAAGTACATGTAAAACGTTGGCATTTTACTCAGAATCTTTCACAGATTACAACTTCAGGCTCTTGCTAGAAAAATTGGACTCCTTACTTTTCAGTCCCAGTACATAGGATTGATATCATTTTAACCCTTTCACCACCATGGTTTGTCCCAAATTCATTGTTTTCTATGGTAAAGTTGGACCTGTATACAGGGAACTGGGGGTGAAAGGGTTAAGGCAAATGCCAGTAATCATAAAGACATGCTGGCTTCCTGGCAAGTACTTTGTAAAATTATGAATAGCGCTGATTGCAAATAACATAATTTTTTCTTTCATTAATATGCATAAATAAATGTTTGTCTGCATTTTCCGCATAAACAATGAAAGTAAAACCTGCTAGTGTTACAATGGCTACCACTTTGTATGAATTTGTGGCTCAGACTACAGGCTGCAACAACAGCCATTCATACAACAACAAAATTTGTCCAAATTTTAGACAGCATTGTCCGATGTCGCGCTCATGCAGCTATATTTAGTAACAAACCTGAAATAAGGAGCAGCGCTATTAGTCAAAATCAGGTGAGGTCAGTAACTTTTACTTTGACAAGATTATGCAGAGGGATTTTGGTTCAAATTTTCCTGCAGTACATCAGTGTTTTCATGTATATGCTGAATATTACCAGAGTACCTGTTCAGTGTCTGTATATGATGCCATTGTCACTGGAATTTAACTGGACATGAAACGGGTGACAAGAAATTAGAAGGATTGATTCCAGATTTGTGAAGGTGCAAGTTGTTTTCCATCAATGCAGTCAGTCCAATTTTTCATTTTTTCGCAAAAAAAAAAAAACAAGTAGTTGAAATAATAATATTAGAAAATTGTAGCAGAGTTAACCAGAAAAGAAGAAGTTTTATGGAAAAAACCTTTGGCTTAATAAATAGAATAGGTAAAAAGTATCTGCTCAGCAATTGGCTAAGCAATAGTAATAAGCCGTTTTGTCATTGGTTCTTTGTGACCTTTGAACTAAAAACTCAAACTCAAAGCTGCTCTATGATGGTCACCATTGTTTTAGGCTAATTGTACACAAGTGAAGGATCACCTACTGTACGTAAATTAACTTGTGTTTTTACTTCCATTTCAATTTGTTTCTCCAAATTTTGAGACATTTGTTTTCCCTCCATAGACATTAACATCAGTTTTTACAGATTATATATGCTGTAAATATGTTTTTCATAGCGTAAAATTTTGTCCTGTACTTTTTTATATTATGTATATTTTGCTAAATGAGAAAAAATGTTTTAAAGTTGTGAAAATTGTGAACTTTAGTTTTATTCTGTATACAGGCAAGTTTACCATTTTAGGTATAATAATATTTCATTATTGTAATTGACATGCATATTGAATCAAATTGAATCACATAATTATGGAAAGTAAATTTTTTAAAAACTGAATTTGTACAAGTGGTGTTTTTTTATCTTTTTTTTTTAATTTGTTGATACCAACATGAACTTTCAGAGGATTTCTGAATCTGAAGAACCATTTGAATGTTGGTCATGCCAGTCAAGCTGTTTACAGTAAGGCTGCATGCTATTTTGGTTCATTAGGGGATAAATTTTGTTGTTTCAGACACTCGTAAATGAGTTGAACTGAATAGCAAGTTTCATCATGAAAACGCTGTTATGCATTGTTAAAAAAAGTGACTTTATCATGCTTGGATAGATCAAATTTTGTCATATGACAAAGATGGCTATTTCAAATTTGTGTTGTTTTAGCGGCTGGTATGTAATCTCTGAAATCGATGGAGTGAATGGATTCACATTGGACCGGATGAAGAGGGACATCTGACGGATTATAGCACCCCTTAGTAATTTGTGAAGGGGGACCAGCCCCCCATGAATTAAGTAATACAGTTCAGGTTTTAGCAACACTATTTTATTGAAACATTTTCATCTTTTAAAAATATAACAAAGATATCCCGTAGAAAAAGTTACAAAGTCTTTAAAAACTTGTGTGTGTTTTCTCTCAGCTTACAAAGGCACCATTCAGTAAGAATCCATATTTACTTTGCAATAAAGAATACTGACCAGGGCTATCATTATGCAAATTGCTCATGAATATTCATAAAGTTTTTAAAAGAAATATGACTCGCATAAATCACACATTTTAAAAGCAAATTACATTTGGCAACTTACATGTACAGTAGCACCATGATGTTGAGCAGCATCATTGCATAAAATATTTCAGTAATCTAAAGGAAATATTGCAAATAATGTTGATAAGGTTTCAAGTGAAAAATCTACTCTTAATATACCAGATGAGCAAGAATTTTATGTTGTACAGAGATTAAAATCAAACTACATACATGTAATCCTTTGTACGTCTTTACTGTAAAGTCACTGGGTAAAATGTACCAACTGGAACAATAACATCAATAAAACACTATCAGTACTTTGTCTTTACATTGGTTAGGTTAGCGCAGTATAGTCTGCCCAAACAAACACCCTTGGCTTGCAAAGTTGTTTGTCTCTGGTACAAGACTATAACAATCCGTGCATTAACACTGGCAAAGACAGCAATCTTGCCTCTGTGATTATTCATAGATGCATACGTGTGTATTGATACAATGAGAACCTATGATAAAGGGCAGAATCTCTCTTCTATCTAAAATCATGCATAGCGAGTCAACACCATAACCTTTTGAAATCAAAGCAATGACTTTCCAGGTGAAGTCAATGAATCTGACAGGTGTTTTCAAGCTTACAATAAGTAAAATATATTTGTAAAAATTTATAAAACTCTATGTGAAAAGTCTGTTTCCTATGATGTGAAATACATCAAAAGCTGCCTCTTAGATGTATTAATCTTCCTTATCTTCTTCAAAAACAACAAAAACAGCTAGTTGTCATCACAGAGAATACTGACCAGGTGATACAAAGGATCAATATGCAAATACAGAATAATAAATAAATTATAAGTGTAAATGAAATCTTGACAGTAATAATGAGCTGTAATTGTTATTTCAGGTTAAAAAAACTTGTTAGCACCAAATTTTTGTAAGGAAAAGGAATTTTTCTTGGACAAAATATTCTTGGACACATTTAGGATCTAATGACTACTACTCCATGTGTTTAAACTAGAAAACTCATTCTTACTTGAAATTTGAAAACACGTTTCTGTCTAAGTCTATCATATACCCTACTGGCTCAATCTACTGCCCTCTACATCTTCAGCTGATCCTGTATCTCTTGAATCTGAAAGTTGCTGACTACTCGGCAACAAGAAACTGACGAATAATGAAAACCAAAAGACAGTGTGGCAAGATATAGCAGTCAAATGTTGGTTTTCAGTGACATGTAAATCAGGCATACATATCTAAACAGAGCTGGCATGTAAATAAAACCCTCACTAAATTTGTGAGAATGAAATATTGTAAAAAAGTGAAAGACGGATATGAAAATACTGTGAAAAGAAATATGACAAGATTTAACTGACTTATGACTAGATTTAGACTGGCATAAATGTAAATTTGTAAAATTGGTGAAAATTAATCTGAGTTGCAAAGGCTGACATAATGAGTAGAGTATGCATTCAGTTGGGGAATGAAAGCATCGAAATATGTAAAGAATGTTGTTGCATTTGTCTACTTGCACAAATTTAAAGCAAACATCCATTATGAATCAGACAGCATAGTTCAAAAGAGACTTTACACAATCGCAGTGTCATTTTATGTGAATGTACTATGTCATTTGATTCTTTTAAGTCTGAGGTTTTACAGTATTTTGTTTAACCTGTTCACCCCCAATTCCCTGTAAGCCGGTCCACAATTACCATTGATAACAATGGGTTTGGGCTAAACCATGGTGGTGAAAGGGTTAAAGCAACATAAAATTGTGTCAAGAAACGAGGGTAAACACATAAAAGTCAGCCATTTTAAGTGCTTACATTCATAGCTAGTTGATCATTTGTTCACATCAGCTCAAGCTAGACTCATTTCCAAGTTGACAATCAATGTTATGTTGAAAATGTTTTTTCAAGATTGTTGGGTCTCCTGCTTGGCCATGTAAGCGGGGATATTGTAATGAACCCTTTTCCTGCCAAGTTCATATTTCAACATCAGGTCAAGTTTTTAAAACTAGTGAAGTAAAACATGTCCCATATGGTGCATTTAAACAAAAAATTCAATCTTTGAAGGTCCCTGAAGACAGAGATTATGTAAACATGATTTTTACAGACTAAAGCTGCTATAACATACCTAGCCAAGTGTGTGAAAATACCTATGGTTTTGGCTCAATACCGCTTTTTATTGACTTGGCAGATGGGGAAGTGATACCATCTGGCAGGTAAAGGGTTACAGAAGTAAAACCATATCATCAGACTTTGCACCAGATTAAAAGAAATTTGCACAACCCGATTTAGCTCCTCAGCCTTGTGTTATTTCTTTAAAATAGAGAAAAGAAATTGAACACACATGCAGTAACATGGCAGTTGACACAACAACACAAATTTCAGCTTTTCACTGGAAAGTCTTGCCTGCATCCCTATGAAACAAGTCATCGTTGATGACACAGTCCCCACTTGTTAATGGGTATTTTGATTACAGGTCCTCAGAGAGGATAGAGTCCTCTTCATTAGGTCTGTGATAAAAATACTTTTGAATGAATTCGCTTGATACATGTCTGAGTTATGGTTCAGGACATGAAAAAATCATAACAAAATGGTCGCACAGTGGCCATATTGGATCGCATCACAAAACAAATTGATGTGCATAGCTATGACATTGGTCGATGTCCTTGTATAAACTTTGAATAAAATTGGTCGAAACATGCGGATATGCCTGAGAAATGGCTCTGTACATGAAAACATCGTAATAAAATGGCCGCCTGGCGGCCATATTGGATCGTATCACAAAACAGATTGACATGCATATGTATGACATAGGTCAATGTCCTTGTAACAACTTTGAATAAAACGGTTGAGATATGCCGGAGTTATGGCTGTGTACATGAAAAAATCGTAATAAAACAGTGGCCATTTTGGATTGTATCACAAAACAGATTGCCGTGCACAGCTATGACATTGTCAATAAGCTTGTTCCAACTTTGAATAAAATCGGTTGAAATGTGCCTGAGTAATGGCTCTGTACATGAAAAAATCGTAATAAAATGGCCGCCTGGCGGCCATATTGGATTGTATCACAAAACAAATTGACGTGCATATCTATGACATTGGTCAATGTCCTTGTACCAACTTTGAATAAAAACGGTTGAGATATGCCTGAGTTATGGCTCTGTACATGAAAACATCGTAATAAAATGGCCGCCTGGCGGCCATATTGGATCGTATCACAAAACAGATTGACGTGCATATGTATGACATAGGTCAATGTCCTTGTACCAACTTTGAATAAAATCTGTTGGAACATGCCTGAGTTATGGCTGTGTACATGAAAAAATCGTAATAAAATGGCCGCCTGGCGGCCATATTGGATCGTATCACAAAACAAATTGACGTGCATCTGTATGACATATGAAGTAATCCTTGTACCAAGTTTGAATAAAATCGCTCCAGGCATCTCAGAGATATCTGCGTGAACGGACGGACGGACGCACGCACGGACGCACGCACGCACGGACGCACGCACGGACATGACCAAACCTATAAGTCCCCCCGGACGGTGTCCGTGGGGACTAACAATGACACTATTAAAAATTCACTGGTAATAGATTGAACCGTGAATTTCAATGGACCGCTGTACAAAAGAAACCACGTGCATAAACGCACACAGAAATACGTGTATTTCCATATATGCGTTGTACACATGGGGTTTGTGTGTATCTTCATTGCATGATCTCGTGGTAACATCATAAAAATACACATCGTATTCTGTATGAGCACAAAAGCAATATAGTTAACACATTAAATGCATCATTTTTTGGTGAGAAATCTGCCTTATGAGCATGAGCGAAAATATATATTTCATCTGTATTCTAGCATTTGTTATTTTAAGCATCGTCGTAAACCACGCGCCTCTTTACGGCACCAGCTTAGCGCTACCCGTTGATTATGCGTAGGTGTGCAGAGCAGAATTATGCTCTGGCTTGCGAGAATGATGTTAAGTGGCTTAATACCTATAGCTGCCTCGTTTATATGACTTACATGAACACATAGCCATGTTAAAAATTTTCAAAAAAGTTCTACATATACTTAAAGCTTGTTTCAGCATAAATTGTTGCTATAGTAACTCTAACAATACCCTTCTTTAAAAGACTTGATGCAATTTTTTCCCGTCACATGATTTGATGAAGCAAAATACGATTACCATGGCAACAGTGATGAAGACTAGTGTCTTGTGATGGTTTCTTTGTAGTATTCCTTGATGTCGTCACTCAGACCCCATCCTCTACAACTCATCTCCAACAATTCAAGGAGGAGACACCTTCCATAGGCTGACGTCTGGACATCTAGAATCTTGTCCCGTAATGCCTTCATCAAACACTCCATACTGGCTGTGTCTTGCTCCTGTAAGAACTGGCCTCTTCGTTTCAACTTGATGGAAGACAGGAGAGAAAGACGGGTGTCACAAAATCCTGGCACGAAAAGCGTGTTCTACCTTACATAATACGAGGTGGTTAACTATAACCTGTTCACTCCCGATTCCCCGTGAACTGGTCCACTATCGTCATTATAACAATCAGTTTGGGTCAAACCATGGTGGGGAGAGGGATAATAATTTTTCAAACAGGTGATAATTTTCATTAATAGGAAGTCAAAGAAGTGGGAGATTTCACAGGTGTATCGGTATTCATGAATGGCGAAAAAATTTTGCACTTAAATAGGCCGCTAAAATTGATGAATGGCAATTCAATTTTTCCAGTCCACTGACATGCAGAAGACATTGTCTATGAGTGAAAGTTTCAGTCACACAGAGTTTGTAATAAAGTTCCATGAACGGTGAACCTGCTTGCCTGAATCTTAAAATCGTATGGTTCAAGTCAAAACAGATTTAAAGAATACCAAAACGTTGATATTTTGCAACGCGACGGTCTTCAAAGATACTTATTGCAAGGCTTTTGATTAAAGGTGATATGCACCTCAAAAGTGAAAGACTTAAACTTTTGCTCAAACTTTCAATGAAACTTTCGACCACTCTCTTACCAAAGCAAGAATAAAAATCAGGGGTCACCATGCAAACTTCGGCACTCAAGAATCAAATTGACTGAGATTTCCTGATATTTGAAATTCAAAATGGCTACCATCACTGTGTTAACTCTATGGAGAAAAATAAAATTTTCAATTTTTGAAAAACTAAGACAGTGAAAACTTTTCTTTCATGTACAGCTTTTAAATGAGCCCCATAAGTGGTAGGTCAGAAGAGAATTGATAAAATTTGAAAGTCCAAATTTCTGTCCACGAGGCACATTCTACCTTAAATATGAAGACAATCTATTCAAGTGATGAAAATTTATGGTATCTTCCATGAAAGGTCATAGTTCAAGATATTTGCCTTACCACACCAACACAGTGCTCCAACTCTTCCTCTGCTAGCAATGTGTCATCTGTACTTGTCAAAAGCTGTAAAGAAATAACAGAAGGAGAATTGATGAGATTTTACATGGGAGCCATGAGGTGACCATGGGGGAATAACGGGACAGTAAGTGTAACATTTGATATCTTGATGGTACTTCTATTATTTTTGTCATACAAACCCAAAGTGTGTCAAAAGAGAAAGTTTGAAATAGGTATGGCAAGGTTAACATTATAATATTATTGTTTACAAATGAATTCTAGTCTAAGATTTTTACATAGTTGTCAACAATACATCAATGTTATTTTGAAATATTTCCTTTCCCAAGATGGAAATTTTGTCCTTTTCTCTGTATTAAAAGTAACATAAAATTGCACAAAAAATGGAAATGTAGAAATGGAGAAATAATTGCAGTTAATCTTGTGTCATTTCAGAAAAAAAGAAATTCAATCATCACTGGCAGACATACAACATTTTGCAAGATTTCTTTATGTTTCCCTGGCCTATTTGAAAGTAAATCTTTTCTTTAACCCTTTTCCTGCCAAGTCCATATTTCATCATCAGGTCAAGATGGTTAAAATTAATGAAACACAACATATTCCATATGGTGTATTTTAACATAATACTGTACATTTGAAGGCTGTTGAAAACATAAATACTTTAAACTTGATTTTTTTGGACTAAAGATGCTATAACATACCAAGCCAAGCGGGTGAAAATACGTCATGTTTTGGCTCAATACCGCTTTTTACTGACTTGGCTGATGGGGAAGTAATAGTCTTAATACTGTCTGGCAAGAAAAGGGTCAAATAGTGAAGAGCAGAGCCGAAATGTTCTCTCACCTCAGTCAAACTAACAAAAGATGGTTTCAGCAAAGCTTTCAAAATATCACCACTCTGGGTTCTCAAAACAGCTAGCAACTCTATGAGAAATGTGACAAAACCAAGCCACTGGTTCATAGAATCTCTTCTCAAGACATCACGTTTGATGAAATCGGACTGCAGCAGCTTCAGGATCAAGTTGCGAAATTTGGCGCCCTCAACTTCAAAATTTGCCATTCTCTTGGCCAGTTCTGCAGCTACAATGCCATATTTGCTATTGTCCAACGTGACTTTGTAGAATTTACTGGCAACTTCTTGTAGATCTTTGCCTGTAACTGAGTAATTTCGCACCATGTTTATCACTTGAGTAGCATCTTCTTCAATGGTTTCCATGGTAGCAAGCTGCATCCTACGAGTGACCTCTTCAAGGGTCTGCCTCTGAAATATAACAAAATTCATTTTCCAATATTTTACAGCCACAGATTGTTCAATATTTGAAATGTTTTGTACATCATTAAGAGCTCAAAATAATTTTCACCATACCAGTGACACTTTGTCTCGTAGTTATTTCACTTGCTGCAGTTCCATACCCAAAAACATTCCAAAACTATTTGTGTGATTTTTCGTCGAGAAAAAATTAGGGTTACGGAGCTGCAGCAGTTTACTTCACTTGATGACCTACTTTCTTAAGTTTGTTTTGTTTTGTGTTTTGAAACTGCCTTCCTATTGACACTGAAAAAGTTACAGGGTGCATCGTGCCATGGACGTAAAATCATGCGTAGGGAAAATTATTTCTTTTGAAGCCTCTGTCATCGATAAAAAGCAAAGGAAAACTTTAATTTTTTAAGAATCTGGGCTATACTATGGCGGCCTATGTATGTATGGGATGTATTGTCCTCACAGGTACTCGATATGCCTCTACGCTTTTCTCGCTTTGCATCAGGCGGGCCTCGCACATCGATACGTCGAGTGACTGTGGGGGTTACTCGTCCCCAGGGTAAATGAAGAGCTGTGTACAGTGTTTGCATGTGGTACACGAATGAACGCTAGGTCGTTTTACTTGCGATGCTAATTTTTCTCAAACCTACCGATTCTTCGTTCCCAACATTCACGTTCGGTCTTCTGAGCGGCCCGGTTAAGCCTTCTGGAATTGTCCTGATGCCGCGACCACGGCCCCGGCCCCGGTACGCAAGGTCGCGAGATGACTCTGCTGTAGTGGCCATGTTGTGAATGGATTTTCAACACCCCGAAGTTTCCGGACTTTGCCGATTCGTTATTGTGGATAACAAGTGCATAAAAATCCTCTCTAGATATTTGGTAACTTCTTGGGAACAATGTACATTTTTTAGAAAACATGTTACATCCCGCCTATGCTCACATTTTCAAATTAACATAATTTATTTTGTTTCCGAAAATAGTCGATGAACAAGGAAGTGGCTGCGCATGCGTGCTACGTGGTAACCCAATATGGCCGAACAAGCGTAAAAACACCGTCATACCGAGACAAATTTCGGGAAAGGTGAGATTTTCAGTATGTGGCTGCTTATTTTACGAAACGTAAATGATCCTTATTGAATACAAAATGCTTACAGTAGAAAATAGTTCAAAACTGTTTAGAATAGTATCGCGTATTTAAAATCATCAATCACTGAACTCCGAGACTAAATCGTCGATGCTTGTCCAACGTAGGTTCGATTCAGTCAAAATTTAAGCCATAGTCCTCTTTCATAGAACGTGTAGACTTCATGTATATGTTAATATACATTCTTGAATCGAAGATACTTAAAGATGATTTTCTTATCGATGGATCAACCATTGCTGAATGTTTACCAATTTTAATTTTCGATATTCATAATGTAAATATCGTTTGTGTCTGACTCCTTCAGCCCTCAACTTGTGGTCTAAAGTTGAAAGGTTACGTTTGTATTTGAACTTTGTGTGGTTAGAGTGAAAATAGAAATTAGTCATGATCTTGGGTTCATAATATTAATATATTGTATACTAGGGTACATATGTAGGCACCAAACGTTAAAGATTCCAGTTGTTAAGTTCAAGTTCATCAATAATAAAGACCTTGGTTGTCACTCAAATTGCCCCTTTTAAAGTTGATTTTACTCCATAAATTAATCTAGACATGATAAATGGGCTCCTTTTCCAATACATTATATTTATTATAAAGATAATTCAGCAGTTTCATATTTAGAACACTTCATTGTGTGTATACTTGCAGTCACAGTTGGTTTTATCCCACAGTCACTCCAACTGTGATTGTCAGAAAGTGTTTTTTTCTCATCCAAGAATCTTGCCGGTCATTTTGCTGTTTCTAGACTTTCTTCAAGAATATCATTAATATGTCATGTCAGAAGGATTTTGAGAACACTATATATTTTTTTCCTGATGATACACCAAAATGACCGTGAGTTGATGTTTCTTGGATGTGTTGATACAGCTAGTCATAATGTGTTGATATAGTGTAGTCAATTGTTATAATATTCATAGTAAATATTGGTGTACCAGAACAGTGTTGTGACAATGTTTATAGTTTTGTAAACACTAATTCACCAATGCAAGAACAAGAAACAGAGAAAATTTTGTCTGTAGAGAAAGCTGTAAATCCCAACTTTGTTAATTATAATATTCCATGCTCCCATATCAAATTAATGGTTTTTGTGTGTCTCAGTATCGCCCTCTAACTTGTAGGGTTTCTGAGCTCTAAGTCAGTTTGGGCTTTCTTTAAATTTCCTTTTGTTTTACACTACTACATACAAAAATTCACCCTGTAACACTAACAACCCAATGAAGTCCCAGCCACAGAGCTGTGGTACATATACACCCTAGAACTGTCAACAAAGACAGCACAGGGTTGTGAAAACATCACAAGATCTATTTCATGTATGTAACAGTACTTGTACGAGACTGAATATAACTCATGCAGTTAGACATTTGACAGGGTAAAAAGTTTTCACATATCCAGTGTTTTTGTTAAGTCCAGTACCATGGTAAATGTTTACCAGAGCTCCCCAATCATGTTTCCAGGGTTCCCTGTGATATCAATTCAATCCTATCGGAATACCAAAATATGGTACCAGGGGTTCCCACACCATTCACCTATCTTCCCAAACCTCAGCAAAAACACTGCAAATCTATTTGATATGTATCAATCAGACCTCTTATTTCTGAGAAAGATGAAAACTTTTACAAATCCTACAAATTAACAGACCTCGGCTCTGAAAATTCAATGCTTGATACAGCTCTTTGTGTACAGTCATCTTTCTGAAGCCACAAAATAGATAGAATAGGAAATTACATACTTCTTCCCAATTTACATTCCCTGTGACAGTTTTGGTTTCATGTACCATCCCTACCTATCAGTACCCTTATTTCCAAGCTACAATCACACATCATAAGGAAATTATCAAGTAAATTTAATTTATATAATTAGTCATAAGATGAGAAAAGAGAATTCAAAAATATTTTGTGAGCGCAGGTGTAAAGTTTCAACAGAGTATGTAATAACACATTACTGTTGAAACTTCTTAAATATTCTGTGGAGTTCATGACATCTTCAAATATATGAGAAATTAAAGACATTGTCTCTTCCTCATAGAAGTATCATGATGACATTTCAGAAGGGAAAAAAATCGACATTCAGACTATTGGTAGCTAATAAATTATACCATCTTTAAAGAAAATTCAAGGAGGCAGTGCTGGTACCTCAGAAGTTGTCCGTGGCATACCCCTGCCTCATTTTCCACCAGTAATATTGCGGCTCAGGTGCGGTCAATATTCATTCAATCTGGTTACTTTTTTGCAAACTGTTTCCCTGATCCTGTCCTCCATACCTGGGAGAAAAGAATTAAATCATCAAAATATCTCAAAAGTCATTTTATCATGCAGATGGTATTAAAATCTTATATCTTTAGTGCTAAAACACGTATTCTCCATGTGCGATACACATGTACCATGTGTTGTTGTAATCGATGAATGATCTGTGATAATCAACAGATGGGATGTATCATATGCTTTGTCACATAATAGGTAGTAGGTTCATGACTTTCATATTTTAAATAGTAAACTCTATCAGTATAATTGTAAGCCAAACATTCATCCACTCATCCATCATCTTCTGTACTCAATTTTAAAAATTTGAATGAATGAAAACACAAATTCATCAAATGGATAGAGTGTTGTGACTTTGAAATACTCACTGTTTGCTGTGTAGCCGGTGTTGCACTAAATCTAATCCTAATTCAGCACATATTCATGTTCCAACAGATGTTAATAATTTAAATAAAAATGTTGAATGATTGAAACAGCTCTTTTATGTGGTTAAATTTTACCAGTACTATCAGTAAAGGCTTGGTCATATTCAAGGCACATCTTTCTGATGTTATTTCAACAAATTTTGTCTCCCAGCTGTAGCATGTGTAAGGAGTCAAATGTCTGCTTTGAATGTTTTTTTTACCATTCAGTGTGTCGTCTATGCTACTTGATTGCAGGATTCCGGCATTTTGGTAAGCCATGCCTTTGCTGTCAAACACTGAATGGGGATTAGTCCCAGACTGGGAAGACATCAAATCATCCAGATCATATCGATTTCCTAGTGCCTATTGACATCCAAGAATAATTAACCCTAATTCTGCCAAACAGTATCACTTTCCCATATGCCAAGTCAGTAGAAAGCAGTGTTGAGTCAAATCTATGCTTATTTTCCCCTACTTGGCGTGGTATGTTATAATAGGTTTGGTATTTATAAATTGTATTAAATATTCACTTCGTGGAAATGCAATATATGAGACCTTGTTATGCCCTTTGTAAATCAACTTGACGTGATGATGACATAGATAAAGGGTTAATAAATTGCAATTAAAAGTAACAATTTATCACATTCCTTGATTTCGTTACTTTTTATGAAGTGGCCATCTAAAAGGCTGTTCTCCAAGTGATTGAAAGCTAATTTCTTGAATCGTTCAAAAAAGCTTGCAACATTTCCTTTGGGTGAACACATTAGCTCTAATTATCATAGATGTAGATTTAAGTACTTCACAGTAGCGGCTAGTTTGGTAAGTGCATTTTCACTGACAAATCAAGCAGATCATTATGGTAAGAAGAATTTCTGTGAAAGCCATAATTTTCAACCCCTCATAAGTCCAACTGCTCCCTTGTAACTGTGGGGAGGGGGAACAATTGCCCTTACTGCATATTAGTACAAAAGAATATATATCAATCTATGGTATACTTGTATTACCCTTTCACCACAAAGTCATAGTACAACCCAATTGTTTTCTATGGCAAAGCTGGACTTGAAATTGAGAAAAAGATGTGACAGTACTTCACTGATTCTTGAGCTGATATGTTACTGTTTGTTGGTGCTGGTTTCACCTTCAATTTCACCCTTCGATAACTAGTGTTTCCCAGAATTGAACTAGTGTCTTGTGCATCACTTCAAGAATCACCAAATGCTCGTACAAACAAGCTGCATTTCGGAGTCAAAATTATTTTTGCATGAAAATCTCAGCATTGCCTACTGTACATGTATATTATGCAGGTAAAAAAAAATGAGAGCTATTTCTGTTGACCTTGTGACAGTCATCACAGCCAATCATAGCGTAATTAGCATGGAAAGAATAGTCATCCAATTGTATGGTTGGCACCTCATTAATATTGATATAATATTGCAATGAGCACAACACAACGGTGATACTGTACAGGGTGTGTGTACCAGTACATTGTATTGAAGAATGGGAATATATTACCGTTGGTTTACAAACCTGTGTAATTTAAGTCGAGCACACAGTTCCAGTCTCACTATTTAAATACTGCTATATTAGAACCCCTGGAACACTCCCAGGGTAAAAAAGAGTGGTGCAGTTAAAATCTAATTACTATAATAATGAGTAGTATTACAAACGAGCAAAGTTACATTTTTAGTGTGAATGTGATACTTTTGAGGGGAAACATTTATCTTGTACAGACGATTATGTGATCTTTCATCAGATTCTCATAATCAGTTGATTGGAAAAATGTACCTTGTCATGAAATCAGTAAGTACTTGTATCTCATTGGAAAGCTTTCAAAATCTTCAGAATGTTTATGATCACACCAAATGTGAAGGCTTTGCAATCATCAAACCAGTAACAACATACATGCATACATGTATGTGTATGTAACAAAATTGGTTGTTTTTACCGTCCAGATTTCAGGCCCTGACTCACACTGTGTAGGACAGAACCATGGGTGCCAACAGCAGCAGCATTAGTGAGTTGTCCAGCAATGATTTACTCAAGAAACTGGCCGGCAAAGAATTGCTATCAGAGAATGATCCGTTCTGGAATCAGCTACTCTCCTTCTCATTCTGTCCACCACAAACCAGTTCAGACAACAGACTCCTCGTGGAGCAGACGAGTCCAATATGTAAAGTATTCGGTATGTTCCAGTTTTCATTTTTGTTACCCTGTAGTTTGGAATCCATCAGAGGATGATTTCCAATTATCCTATAATACTTTTCTGCCAATCAGAGGTGTGTTCACAAAGAAGTCAAACAATCAAACATGCTCCAATCACCACTATTCAGAGAAATGCCAAAGTATGAAAGTGTTAGCAGTATGTTTTCCCATCTGTTTCCCGGATTTCGTACCAATAGCAAAGTGTATCAGTCAATGCAGAGATGCACGTACACATGATAATCTTTCTTTCAATACTATGCCAGACATGACATGTGAAACGAAACCATTATTTGCAGAAAAATATAGCTGTATTGAGATCACTCCAACCCTGCTTCCAAATGCCATGGTACTGTACCACAAAATATTTATCAGTCGATGGGTTTGACTGGTGCTCAGGAAACCAGATACTGTTAAGTTTAACTTTCTAACAGTTAGCTTCCATGTTTCCGTTGCAGCTGAAAACAACCTGAAGACGGGCAATTTTTGCTCTCTGGTTGAAGTGTTCCTTATGAGAGCATCTGAAATGAAGACTTCAACTCAGTGTGAAAAGTAGGTGACCACTCGGCCATCATTACCAATCTTTAGGTTTATTCAGAAAGCTGTAAAATCTGTCATTTACGGACACTGTTACTCCAAAATGTGTCTTTATAAATTTCCCATAGTCAGCTCAGTATATACCATACACTGTCCACAATGTAACACACTCTCAGTTCCAATAAGTTGAATGTTAAGCTGACAAGAATTGTCCTGAAATGACCGATGTATGATAACAGCAACCTATCAGAATGTGAATAGTTTCACTGTAGTGCATGTGGGCAATGCATTTTAATTCAGTTTTCCACCCAGACTATGGTATGATCACTATTATTATGATTGTACAGTTTGGACTTCGCCACTAATGCTTAGGAACTGCAAGGGTGAAAGCTACTCCAAATGCATGTGCAATTTATACTAAGTAGTGTCATGCATCCAATTTCACCGATTTCTAACAATTTATATTCCACAATAGTAATTTGGCAAATTGTAAAAGCTGTAAATGCTGCTTCAATGGCATAGAGGTGAAGAATTTGCTTTGTTTCTTTGATACCTAAGTCCTTAAACTCAAAGTACATTTTATGTTTTTAAATTATTTAACGTTGTTCTATTAATTTGTTATTTTTATTGATTTTTGTGTAAATGTTGGTTTGATTCAATTTCAAATATAGTTGTTCTCTGCAGGGGAAGATGTTGGTGGCTTCATCAGTGTAAATGCATAGCAACAACTTGTGCAGGACAAACGTGCTGTTGACATGCAAACTCTCCTTAAACTCTTCTTAATCCATGCCTTTCTGGTGTTATTTCACAAACATCAAATACAAAGTCTATCATTTCCACTATAAAATTGTCATTTAAATATGTCCAGAGAAAAAGCCAGTAAAAAGTTGATGTTGTGTTTACAAGTTTTCTCATAATTGGCTAGTACTAAAATTTTTTGTTTGTTTCCCATTTTTTCCTATTTTTTGAATTTCACTTGTTTTCTTATGAAGTCTTTTTGCACACATTATTGCAATAAATTGACTTGTAAAATCAGATACTTGCAAACCAGTGGTAAGAATGGAACGGTGTGTGGAACTTTTACCATACTGCAAATATTGACCAATTCAATAGTCAGTACCACTTTGAAGTTTCAATCTTGAGGAAAATCGCATGAATAATAAGTTATTTAACCCTTTGAGTGCTGTAATTTTTCCCGCCAAAATTTTAGTGCAACATTTTAACAATTTTTATGAATTTTTCTGTAATTTTTTTTGATTATTTTGGACCAAACGGACATCACATTCCATTGGCTACAGGTTTTCATCCAAATTTTTGCAAAAATGTAAAAAAAATTTGACTAGGGTACATTTTATAAATGTGACAAAAGTTGACTTTGGCACTCAATCAAAAAAGTGTGATAAGGGAATCATGTATGACAAAGTCAAAGCTCAAAATGACAGAAAATAGCAATGTTAGACTCTGTCCGAGCAGTGAGTAGATTGTTCACAGTCTTAGACAGAAATTCATAGTTCTATTTACTAAGATATCAGTACACTTTTTCACCTGCAAATTACTCATCTTATGAACACCACACACAAACTACAAATATCCATCTCATCTGATTCTGACCGTGACCTTGCTTATCATCTACACTTCATCATAATATATGTATGGAGCATGTCTTTGACTCGTGTAAAGTTAAACCATGAAATCACTTCAGGGTGCAACCTGAGAAACACCAATTCAAGTGAAAAATACCCTGTCATTAATTTCAGTGTTGTCTTCCACCCAAAATCAATCCTATGTTGTGGATTTTCCTGAAGTACTAATACAGTAGAAAATCAAGGAATTGTGATGAAGTAAACAGAGACTCAGTGCCCTTCCGTCCACACTTTCAGTAATACATACTTTTACAGTGTTATGTCCTGTCGTACCAATACTAAATTATATTATCACCTGTATGTGAAATAACTTGTTTCTTATGTTACATCCTTAAAGCTGTCCACTACTTTATCTTTCACTTGTTCTCATTTTGGGTCTTTCCTATCCAATGCATGATTAATTTCAAAGCAATCAGTACCTGTGAAACATTTCCACTCACACCAAAACTAGGACTAACTGTAATCATCTGTGTTTCTATCCCCAAGCAGCAGTGGACACGCAAACAAAAGGAATGTCTTTTTCTCCTTCAGCCATGTCTTCACCTGGCAGACGCACAACGCCCTCTTCATCATCCGCTGCCTGATCAGCTACTTCATTGAGAACATGTCAGAAGGCGGGGTGCTGCGGGAGTTTGCTGTGAAGGACATCAAGCAAGGCAAGCAGACGGGAGAGCCACTGCTGGAGAAGTTTATCGATGCACTGGTGCGGCTACTCATCGAGATACCAGTTGTGTGAGTATATTGCTACGCTGTGATGTAACATCATGTAGACTTTCACATGGCAAGAACTTTTATCATTGACCTTAATCTGTTTGTAGGGAAACATTGATGTCAACAATGGCCGGGCTAAGTTCAATTTGTTGAAGTGTGCAGAATTGTCAACTAGCGTGCTGTCCAGACTAACACACACAAGTTTCATTCAACTTGGTAGATCATTCATTCACAGCAATCAGTGTGAAAGATAATTGCACTTCATACCATTGTCAATTGTTTGAACTTGAATTTATCATATTGATTTGTATGTCAATGGTGAAAAACAAACCTGCCAACAAATTCAACTCAGTACAGAAAGGGTTATATAGAGGGGAGCCCTCAATCCCTGGGTTCTTGTATAAGTGGTTGTTGACATTGACTGATCATGAAATTTTAGTCTTTTATTTTTTTTCTCTTTTGAAAGTTGTGCACCGTTAGTCAGTTTGCTCAGAGATAATAAGGTTTTCATTCAACAGTTCACATCAGAGAAGATTCTGAACAGTACTTAACATGTATGATTAGGCCTGCCACCCAGTGATAGTTCAATAGCTCTCTTACAAGTTCTTCACTAAGTAGTCATAATCCTTTTTACTGTCTTTCAGCAATTTTACATATGTAATTCATCTAGAAGCCATCAACACTCTGCTGACATTGCTATCTGTACAACTGTTTGTACCAAGGATAGCTCACAGGAGTATCTTCTTCCAGTATCTCATGCAAGGAAAATGGTATGTATGCCAAGTGTAATGCCTTGTAATAATGAGACTGCTGACTGGATCATGTAAACTCATAGTTTATTTGAGTGGCATAGTATGTTATATATATATATATATTTGTATGTGTTTGTGTCTATAGAGTTATGGTGTATACAATCATACTATCATCCAAGGCATGTTAAGCACTAAATAATGTGTTTTGAAAGAAAGTATGAAAGTAGATGTCGCACCAAAAATACATATTTATTATACAAGATGAAGTCTTGATCAACATCGATAACAAATCAGTGATGCCTTGCACAATGTGAAAATGACTTTTAGGGTGAAAATTGTACTGTTATCTCAAAGTGTAATTCTAAAGTATCTATGAGTTAGTGGTTATATGGGTTGCAGGCTGTCACATATTAAAAGCAGACGCTGGTATTAGGGTCTTTCTTGAGCCTATAGCCATAGTTATTCAGATGCAGACTCATTGCAAAGCATTTGTGTGACAGACTATCATCCAGAAGTTAATAGCTAATATATCTTGTACTTTTGTGTGTTACAGTTCAAAGGATGCATGTCCGTTAGTAAAGACATTATTAGACCATATCATAAAACATGAACCGTGCCCTCCAGAAGTGTATCAAGGCTCTGGATCAGGAAGTATGCTCTATGGCTTTGGTGCTGCAGTGGCATGTAAGTATATTCACTTCACCCCTTTTTGCTTTCAAATTTTGAGATAACCTGTTGTTTCATGTCTTAAACACAGATCTCTACACAGGATACCAGGGGGAGTGAGATTGAAAAGGTGTATGGAATCTATCACAGCTAGCCAGTCATACAGAAAATCCTACAGATATTCCAACTTTGTCAATACCAGTGAATTTTGTGACATCATCCCCCTAGATTATTTACTGGTATCCAGCAGCATTGTGGCCCCAGGTGTTTCTACATTTACAAATACACTGGCATCGCCTAGACTATAAAATAATAGCATTAATATCACCCCTCCCAGTCTATAATGGACTCAAGCAAACTTTGCACTCCACAATGTACTCCCCTTCACCTCGTACATGATGTTGTGAAAAGTTTCCTTTCATCCATTATGGACTGGGAGGGGTACATTATTGTGAAAATCATCTGCATAGAATGACCTATATCAATTATTAGTCCCCACGGACACCGTCCGGGGGACTTATAGGTTTGGTCATGTCCGTGCGTGTGTGGTGGCGTGCGTTGCGTCTGTGCGTGCGTCCGTCCGTCCGTCCGTTCACGCAGATATCTCAGAGACGCCTGTAGCAATTTGATTCAAACTTGGTACAAGGATTATCATCTATGCCATACATATGCACGTCGATTTGTTTTACGATCCGATTCAAAATGGCCGTCTGGCAGCCATTTTGTTTCCTGTATTTGATGACGGTGCGTATGTTCACGCAAATTTCTCAGTGATTCTAAGAGCGATTCCATTCAAACTTGGTACATAGATTACTCTATATGTTAGGGGCAACGTCAAAAGATCGATGTTTGAAAAAAAACTTAATTGCTTAAGTTTGCGGGTGGGGGGGTTTTTGGCCAAGTTAATTTCTGTGCAGTCAAAAACGATTTAACGTCTTTTTGGCAAATTTTACGATTTCAAGGCTGCTTTTTCGTACGCTAAAACCAATCCAGTCACCCGTATTTTTGTTACTTTATAATGGTTTTCAATTTTTATTTAATTCAATGGTACATTGGTACGTCATTTGAAAGAATTAGTACAGGGTATGAGTCCGCAATGTTTTTCAATTTTAGGTCAGTTAAGTTAGAAGGGGGGGTGGGGGGGTCTGAGGCAAAACTTAAGCAATTAAGTTAGATTTATTATATGAAACTTTTGATGTTGCCCCTTATACATATGCACATTGATTTTTAGTTTGATCTGGTCTAAAATGGCTGCGTGGCGGCCATTTTGTTTCCTATATTTACGACTGTACGTTTGTTCACGTAAATTTCTCAGAGATGCCGGGCGCGATTGCATTGAAAGTTAGTACCTATATTAATCCTTATCACATATATATGCACGCCGATTTTTGTAATGATTCGATCATAAATGGCTGTGGTCATTTTCTTTCCTGTATTTGATATCCATCCACAGGGGTCCCAGGTATGATCCACAGGGGTTCCAGGATGAAATTAATACTAATGCTGTGTCTATGCATAGGGGCTCATGAATGCAGATATCTGAGATATTCCTGTGCCAATTCTTTTTAAACTTGGTACAAGGATATTACACTATGGCATTCACATGCAGGTCTATTTATATTGGTATGGCATGCATAATTAGGTCTAATTTGCATAATTCAAGATTAGAGCGCTGTTTCTGGTACAACTGTACCAAATTTGATGAAACTTTGTGCAGATGGTTTTAGTCCCCACAGACACCATCCGGGGGGACTTATAGGTCATGTCCGTGCGTGCGTGCGTGCGTGCGTCTGTTCACGCAGACATCTCAGAGATGCCTGGAGCGATTTCATTCAAACTTGTCACAAGGATTACTTCATATGTCATACAGATGCATGTCAATTTGTTTTGTGGTACGATCCAATATGGCTGTCGTGTGGCCATTTTATTACGATTTTTTCATGTATAGAGCCATTACTCAGGCATGTTTCAACCGATTTTATTCAAAGTTGGTACAAGGACATATACCGATGACATAAATATGCACACCAATTTGTTTGTGATGCAATCCAATATGGCTGCCTTATGGCCATTTTTTTCAATTTTTTCATGTACAGAGCCATAACTCAGGCATATCTCAACCGATTTTATTCAAAGCTGGTACAAGGACATTGACCTATGTCATACATATGCATGTCAATTTGTTTTGTGATACAATCCAATATGGCTGCTAGGCGGCCATTTTATTACAATTTTTTCATGTACGGAGCCATTACTCAGGCATGTTTCAACAGATTTTATTCGAAGTTGGTACAAGGACATTGACCTATGTCATACATATGCACATTGATTTGTTTTGTGATACGATCCAATAAGGCCGCCATGT
Source organism: Ptychodera flava (assembly GCF_041260155.1). Classification (NCBI taxonomy): domain Eukaryota; kingdom Metazoa; phylum Hemichordata; class Enteropneusta; family Ptychoderidae; genus Ptychodera; species Ptychodera flava. Next base: position 21,469,695 of record NC_091945.1, on the reverse strand, counting down.
GGCCATTTTATTACGATTTTTTCATGTCCTGAACTACAGCTCAGACATGTATCAAGCGAATTTATTCAAAAGTATTTTTATCACAGACCTAATGAAGAGGACTCTATCCTCTCTGAGGACCTGTAATCAAAGTACCCATTAACAAGTGGGGACTGTGTCATCAACGATGACTTGTTTTATCACAATCTGTGCAGAACGCTGTAGGTCAACTTGTTTCTCTCAGTAGGCCAGAATATGTCAGAGGGAACTAGGCTGGACAAGTAGTATTCCCCTTTAAAACATTTTCAGAGAAGTAGAAGTTCTCAACTTCTTGTCATCATGCATGCCTAAAATTGTATTCATTATCATTTCATTGCTTTTACTTACGGTATTCAAGAAACCAACATTTCAATTCCTACTTCGCGGTTGATATTTTCAGAGACTTTATTAAATTTAACACAATTTTATTGCCTCTAGCCAGAAATTTTCCCTAGTCAAGTGTATCATATTGTGTGTACTTAGGACCAAAAGTGAGGTTATCTCTCTTTTGCAGAGAAATATAGCTTAAATAACTTTTCTTTCCTTGATCTTTATTTCTGAGTATAGTTAAAAACCAACTGATAATTATGAGTAGGGTAGGAAAATGAAACAAGGAAAAAGGAAGAACCGTATTAGCCGTCATCTTCTCAAGTTTCACATTTCACACTGGTGTGACCAGACTATGTTGGCTCTTTTGCAGCTTGTGTTGATTGTGAACTAAGGAGAAAACTACAATTAGGAAGTTGTGTGATTACCAGATCAAATGCTGATCAGGAAAACCAACAGATGTGAATGAAATTTTGATTTCAAATCACTTGATCTCCTTACAGCTGGTCTGTGGACAATGATGACCCTAGGATACGGCAAAGGATCGTCTGCGGAAGCTGATGACAAGGCTCTCCTGGCCAATCAGAGCCTTTTACTGACTTTGGTACTAGCCAATCATTACACTCATGAGAAGGGTATGCATAACCCGTACAGGCTAGCTTTATGTACCTTTGGAAATCTGCAAGGTGAGTGACTGTCACTTCATCACATGAAACATGCCATTGACATTGTCTAACTCTTTTGTGCGTACATGTATTTGAATTCTCCGCAGCAATCACTAATTTCATTGTTATGAGTGTATACTCTTGGTTGATTATTCTGATGTATGTTCGGCGACAAAATATCCCACTTTATTTTGTGAATTTCACTTAACACAGAAATGAAAATATTAACAAATAATTATTATAGTAGTAGTAGTAAACACTTGAATGTATCGTTATTGTTGTTAAAAGATGGCAATATCTCACTAGTTGTGTATGCCACATCAAATGTAAATTACGGTATGTACAAGCCATAGAAGTTATCCACCTCAAAGCATATTAAATATTCCCATAGAGTTCTAAACTCTGTGTACTACATTGTACAAATCAAGTATTATTTATCACTTTGTACTATTACTGTCTTCTCCTACACTGTATATCCATTATCCTGCCAGTTCATGTGATATCACTATCAAGTCAAGTCGGTTACTTTTCCCATGTGTTGCATTTTACCAAAGACTTAAACATTTAAACCCTTTTCCTGCCAAGTCCATATTTCACCATCAGGCCAAGATGGTTAAAATTAATGAAACACAACATATTCCATATGGTGTATTTTAACATAATACTGTACATTTGAAGGCTGTTGAAAACATAAATACTGTAACTTGATTTTTTTGGACTAAAGATGCTATAACATACCAAGCCGAGCGTGTGAAAATATGTCATGTTTGGGCTCAATACCGCTTTTTCTGACTTTGCTGATGGAGAAGTAATAGTCTTAATACTGTCTGGCAGGAAAGGGTTAAAGGCCCCTAATACCTAGATAACTGTAAATGTGACTTTTACTAACCGAACCTTCTATAGCAAACTGTGCCAAGAATATGAAAATATGTATGGTTTTGGCTCAAAACCACTTTTGACGACTCCAGCACATGGGGAAGGATACTGTCTGGCAGGATTGGGTTTAATGAAACTAAGAAAACATTTGTGCAAAAGCACATGAAAAGACTTTCATCCTAAGCCCATCCAGTTTTCAAACCCAGATGACAAATCCAGTGTTAATTGAAATTTCACATTTCTACTTTGACAGATGCTGCAGCTTCGAGTCCCACGTCACCGGTACCAGTGTTTAGGATGAATCTTTCAGGGTTGTATGAAACCTTTTGTAAACACATGAAAGATGACCAGATGACCCTGCTACTGTACTTACTACTGCACAGGAACACCAACATCAGAGCATATATACTGTCCAGAACAAACATTGAACTACTGGTAGGTATTGCTTTCTAGCCCCCATCCAAAACATTAGGTCATTATAAATCCATATATGGTAAAATTATGCCTTAGTATTATCAACAAGTCTCAAAGTATTTATTTTTAAAAAGATGACTCTGATAATGGTTTTGAAAATTTCAAAAGCTGCAGATGTATTTTGACACTTTTCACTTCATATGACTTATTCACACCTGTCTCACATGTATATCTGTATGCAAATCTGTTCAGTGGCAAAACTTTCAAACAAAGCACAATAATCAATAAAAAGTATGAAGCCTGATTCACAAGTCATAAACGTATATTATTTATCATTGTAAAATATGTTCTCAAATCAAACCTATAGAAAGCAGGGAGTTTTGTTTTGTTTTCAAAAGTTATGAATTTTCTTTTCTTGCCAGGGCTTTATAATAGTACACACATGCTTGAACTAACCATTCAATAGTTTAATTTAACTTATGAATTTTCGGTGTGTGAGGAAACTTTTTTTTTTTTAACATATTTTTTTTTATTTCATGTGAGGAAACTTTATACCCTTGCAAAGTTGTGATGTATATCAAGTGAATACAATCATCCATATTTTCTACAGGTTGTTCCGATACTGAAGATACTCTACGATGCTCAAGAACGGAACTCTCACCACATTTACATGGCATTAATTATTCTTTTAATAATGAGTGAAGATGATGAATTTAATAAATCAGTCCATGAACTGGTGAGTTGTCTTCAGTTGCAGAGTTTGGATTGCGTTTTAGAGTTTGAAGGGCAAATGAGCTGTGAAAGGAGAAGTGTGTTGGAATGTATTCAGGTCATACTGGAATGTGATATCGTGCTGTTTGCTTTAACCCCATCGTTGACTTGGGTATGATTAACCCTTTCAACATCATGGTTTGACCCAAACCCATTGTTTTTAATAGTGTGTTTGGAGCTGTACACAGGATTTTCGGGGAGAGTAGTTTAACCTGTGAATAGGTTAAAGTCCGTGAATTTCTCAGAGACTACATTGAAAGATGTGTCGAAGGGATAAAACCAATACCCATATTTTCATGTATTATTTTATCTAAGTGTATACCATTTATACTGTACAGCTCAATGTTTCCAGGAAGAGATTCAAATCAAAAAATGTCCCACTTATCTGTCAACACTCTCTGTATTTGTACAATGTGCTGTTAATTCAGCCTCCCCCCCCCCCCTTCATTTAATGAACCAAATTGTCACACATTAAACACAGAATGCTGTAGTCAACAATGTCTACTTATCCATCTTATTTATTACAAAATTAGATTGCTACACGTAGCAGAAGTCCCCCTCAACTTGACCCCTTCACCTCATTTGCCCAATAAACAGGTCCATATCCACTGTTGTAAACTGTGGAGTTGGACCAAACTATAGTGTAGAAGGGTTGTAAAAATGTAAAGTACAGCATCTGCACCTTTGATAACATAGTCAATTGTTACATGTTTCAGGTTGTCAAGAACATCACGTGGTATACAGAAAGGAGCATTACTGAGATAACATTAGGAGGTTTAATAGTTTTAGTTGTCATTAGAACAATACAGTATAACATGACAAGAATGAGGGTAAGTCTACATCTGCAATAGGTCAAATCCGGAATTCGATTGGACCACGGTACAAACAAAACCACGTGTGTCAACGCGCATAGAAGGACGTGTATTTCCATACGCGTCAGTGCACATGTGGGTTTGTTTGTACCGCGATCACGTGATCTCATGGGCGTACTGAGTCTATAGAACGCATCGCCTACTTTTATTCCGGAGTAGAACCATTGCTATGCACCTACATTATCTGTAAGGAAAAGCTGGCGAAGTTATCAGAATCTGAAATATTTTGAATTTTTTGATCTACCTATCTAAAGTTAGTGGAGTAATTCAACTTTTGCATTTTCAGTGTTAAGGTCAAATCTTTTTGTTGTTTTGATTATTTTCTATCAAATTACAAAGTTTTGATGTCAATGATTTCTGTCTTTCTTGTTCACAGGATAAATATCTTCACACAAATTGCCTAGCAGCATTAGCCAACATGTCGTCGCAGTTTCACTCATTACATCCGTATGTAACACAGAGGATAGTAAGGTGAGAAGGACAACATAAGCAAATATGCTTTCTGGCCGGAGCAAGGATAATTCAGGCTGCATTCCAATGCTGTGTTTCAAGACGTTGTTCTCAGTACAATGTTGCGAGAAATTCATTGATACATTGTGGAAAGTTTCACTTACAGAAATTATAGAGCATGTGTGTGATTTGATGTGATGTGAAATTTTGAAATCGTACTGCATCACTTCCAACCATTTTGCCATGTCATCAACTTTATTCACATATGCCTGTAAAATTGCTGTTGTTTCAACAACAACTTCAGATCATTAAAACTCACTGTGGTGTGTTCTTCTTTTCTAGTTTGTTTGAATTATTATCAAAGAAACACGGTAAAATACTGGAACATTTAAGAAACTCTCCCAAGGCAGAACACAGAAGCTTAAACGACGAAAGGTCAGAAGCCCCACCAGCTCCAGATTATGTAAGTGTAAACATAATATTCTTGACTCTTTTACAAATAAAATTTATTCATGAATGAAACTTACTTAGCAGATGTACTGTATGCTATTTAACATAAAAGGTCATGTCAAAGTCATATTGTTTCTTAAGGATGGGAGTAGTATAGCGCCCCCTAGCGACAGTAGCAGTATTGAGCTACCTTTTTTTCCTTTTTTTTTGAGCTACTTATTTAAAGATTTGTATAGATAGCGCCCTCTACAATGTATGGTAAAGCATGTTGCCTGTCTCAGTGTGTGATCACATTGTGACAGGCAACTGGCCCCATTATATTGGACTACAGGCACTGCCATCTGTACAACCATGATCAATTATCTGTAGAATACAACCTTAATTTCTGCTCATAAATCCCTATAAAGACCTAGACCTTAAACATATATATGGCTACAAAGAGTATCTTAAAAGACATTGTATTTCAGTGATGCTATAGCGAGAGATTTTGACAAAATGCATTGAAACTTATATGAGAAATACAAGGAATCTTCAAAGTGTATGATGACAGCTATACACAATAATGAGAGATTTGAATATCATCAATATACCAACTGATTTTTCCAAGATGACTTATCATGCATAATGCATGATATTCAGTACAATTGTTTCATTTTTCACCAGCTTCCTACCCGATTTCCTTTTCTGAAGGCAAGATCACTCCTTATAATCTGTCATCAATATTCCCTGAGTCCAACATTGATGCCATTTTTTCACATAAGCTCAAATTATTTAAAAGTTTAACTGCCATTAAAGAGTGTGTTATTGCTGGTGATGAGAATGTATTGTATGTCAGTTGGACATCAATAAGTGTTGTCAGGTTTAGGAATATATTTAATGGCTTTTAAACTTGCCACCATTTCTGTTGTCCCAGCCCCTGATATGGTTTCATTGATATACCAAGTGGGAACCCATGTAGCATTGGTGAGGAACCACAGTTAATATCGCCACGGTGATGCCCTTAACAACAACACCTGGCCCGTTAGTTATGAATATTTATGATTTGTTTTGTGTGATATACAGGCCACAGATTTGGCAGTGCTGGAAGAAGTGATTCGCATGGTGTTAGAAATCATCAACTCCTGTCTGACCAACACACTGCATCGGAACCCCAACCTGATCTACACACTGCTGTACAAGAAGGAGCTCTTTGTGCCGTTCAGAACTCACCCCACATTCCAGGATATCATACAAAATATCGATACGGTTAGTGTTGATAGTGTGTCTGCCGCCTGCGTGTGTCTGTGTTTATGTGCATTCTAGAACGATCACGGTGGAACCCTCTCTTTTACAGCTTTCATAGCATTTGACATTACCGTGGCTACATACTGCTATTGGCACTGTTGCAACTGTCATAAAAATTTCAGCCACTATGGCCAAATGGCAGGCTTACATCTGCCAAAACCCACAGCTTCCAACCATCCCATCCAATAAAACAGTGCTCTCGTGGTGAAAGTGCCTAACAGTTTCAGTGTTCCATCCCTGTACGTGGTATATTATTTTTCCTCCTGATCATATTTGGTTGCATGCTTTGAGATCGAAATGTGTAAATTGTCATGGCTAGCTGTCGCCAACAGGAGTGTCTGCTGTCTGTCTGCGAATCGTAACTTGTGAAAAAGAGATCTCACCCAGCACACGCTGTGCCGAAACTCCTAGAGTTCATGCGTGTCTTCAGCATACATGAAGGGCAGAAAAGCGTGCAGACTGGATGGCCAGCCAGCCAGTCTGGCTGTGTATCTTGTCTCTGTATCAATCACTGATCCTATCACATGGAGATTTTTTTCAGAGAAGACGTCAAGGGTGATATTGCATAATTCAGATAAGGCTGCCTGGATGATAAATCGGCTAATAACCAAATTAAAATCTGGACAGTGAAAATGAATCTTCATTAGCGAAAGAGATGTAGGCGTAGACAAAAGAATTTGTCTCAATGCTAACTGGCGTGGTGTGCTACCGTTGAAAGCACACCCCAGCCTGTACTTGTACCACTAGTTACACTGTGCTTATTCAGATTTCTGAAGAATTCATCTGTTCATATTTGTGCATTTGCCCATTGTTCTACCCTTTCAGAGATACCACAAGATCCTAATAAGCTGATTTTGATTTAATTAAAATAAAGTACCTCCCAGACTGCCATGAATATCAGCTGTCATTAAATTATCTGTCTTAATGCAGTGAAACTTAAAAGGCACGAGCCACACTAGAGCCAAAAAACAGAATGTCGGCTAAATATTCAGATTGTGCAAACTATTTTTGAAATTTTACTCACAATGTAGACAGTTTTGACTGTCACATACTTGCAACCCTCTGTTACAAACTTGAAGGCATATTGTAGCTCAGTAACACTCTTTTTACAATACCACTAAACGTTAAACTTTATGTCAACATTCCTTCTGCCAATGAATTTGTCAGCGTTTTGCCTCTTAAGCACCATGTGATGATCACTATAAGAAAGTTCGCTCAATGGATGCATGGGACTGTGTTTGTAGACTTGTAGATACCAAGTGTCTTTCAGACTGTACTGTGTGCGCTGTCCGCTGATGACATTGAATGCTATAAAGATACTGTAGAATGCATGAGCAGTAGGAATACAACTTATGTCTGTTTAGTAAAATCTCAACATGAATTTCATAACAAGCACTAAAACTGTTATTGAGAAAAGATAAGGTTTACACGCAGTTTTGGTTATGATGTGAAAGTTGCTTGAAAAAAGTCCCATTCACTCCACAAGCGAAAAAAATGCAGTTGCGTTTTTCAACAACTTTTCCAACATGAAGACCCATTGTATTTTGCAAGACCAGCCTCACAGTGAGATTTCCTGGATAACCAGAGTTTCCAAGTAAATGGAATACACAGTGCAGCACTTGTGTCACAACATTGTAGTGGTAGTGCATGATCAAGTCTATGTTGATGGTGCCAGATTGTCTACACCAGTCAGATACTAGCTAATTCATTACTTCCATGACACGGTAAACCTTTCCAAGACCTTTCTTATCAACACATGGAGCTAAAACGGAGACATTCTGATGAGGTGATTTGATTGAGAAACACGTACACAAAGTTTAGCATTCAGCGTTTAATGAAAAGTAGCGTAAATTGTGTTATGTGTCAAAAGATTAGCAGAAATACTATTTCAGTGGAATAATTACTTATAAATTATAATTGCATCAACTCGGCTCGGAGGGGTGGGCACACTACAGTGTAAAGCCCTCCTGTTTTAGTTGGCATACCATCCACTGAAAACGATTGTTACTGGCACGAAGTAATGAAGTGGTACAAACCTTTTAGTGTCTAGTGAAACAATATAGCCCATGTAATGATTTTGATGCATAACAACTTTGTATTATTACCCATGAGGAAAATCAAGAAAATCCAGCTCAGAATAAAATATTATCATGACTCATCCTGCCATTTTTAATGACAAAAATGGTAGTGACATGTATAGGTTGCATCTTGTTTTCGTCAATTATGTTGAACAAAAAGATAACTAGTAATATATTGTTGCAATCCTTTCTGGCTGTTAACAATTTAGAAAGCCTGATTAAGCGAATTAAAATTATACTTCATGATTAGAAAGACTGAAAATATAAAACAAGAAAATAGAAGCAGCAGCCAATAATAATGTAACTGAAAGGAAATGATACGGCAGAGATGTCGGTGTTTTCACTGGCATTCCATGGAAAGCTAAGTCTATCCCATCATCCAGATTGAACATTTGATAAAAGCAGGGCCATTAACGGCAGAAAGAAAGTTTTGTCGGCTAATCTCGGCGCAGAATCTGTGAGAGTACAGATTATGAAACGATTGCATATTCTGACATTAATCTCTCTGTTCAGAGGAAATTATCAGATTATAATGACTTCAATTCCAGCCACCATTAAATTAATAATATAATAGAAATTCCCCATAGTGCCGGGGATTATTTGCAGAAGGTGGTATCGGAGGTCAGCCCCAGAGGTGGAAATGGGGGCCTGTAATACCAGGCTATTTTATGTAATTATTTTAAAACTTTAATCCATTACTTAACAAGGATTAACGTTTTGTAATACTTGTATATATGGAAATGTGATTGGCGTGTGGAAGTTTTTTTACTAAACTTTGATGAGTTTTTGGCTGGAAATGGCATGTTTTTAGCGATGTCATCGGGAGTTGTTTCGAGATTGTGCACGGCTAGAATGCATGGCGTGTCGGTGTGTATCAGGAGAGATCAATATGCCATGCTATCGAATTGAAAAATTCATTTTTTGATTCAAGATTTCAAGATTGGCCATTAGGTGTCACACACCTCTTTGCAAGATCTGCTCAGAGAAAAATATGCATGAAGTGAGAAATCCTGTGCTTTAGAGTAGACTGAAAGAATTGTAGTTGCAGGAAAAAGCAAGTATTTGTGACTCTGTACAAATTACATACATTGTGATGAGTATGAGAATCTTTACTGAGTTTTCCCTTTGTGGATGGTTATTTCCACTATCTCTTTTATGCATTTATATGTATTTAGTCTCTATGCATTATATTAATTTTTTTTTTTTTTGGTCTTATGCCAATGTACACAAAATTTCATGTAACTATTACATGACAAATAGAGAATGAATGAATGAATGAATGAATGAATGAATGTTTGTAGTGATATACATTACACTGGGCTGTTCAAAATGGTCTTTGTGAAGTGGTTATTAGCTGCTGTTTGGTGCATGGATTGTGTAAGTTTGTGTGTTACTGTTTTTAAATGACTATTTACTGATGTGCTGTCATGTAGGTCAACATCTGCAGTAAAATGGGTCAGTGTGTGAGTGCTTGATTTTCTTCCTTTCCCATTGGCTGTCACAGAGGTCAATATCAACAGTGAAATGAAATCAGTGGATGATTTTCTGTCGTTCCATTGGCTGTCACACAGGTCAACATCAGGGGTAAAATAGATCCCCAAAAATGTGTTGTTTTGTTTATACCATAAAGTTGGTCTTTTACTTGCCAATATCTGGTAAAGATTTAATTTGTTTGAAAGCTCCAACAGGTTGATATACTGCCTATACAGTGGTTGTCACATGATAATACTAATAATGATTTTGATAACAATATCGTGGCCTATTGTATGAAATAAAAGAATTGATTTATAAAACAATAAATATTGCATTATTACATTATCTGTAGCTACATTGAGGTTCAAGTCGGTGAATTTCTATAAAAAATCTTTTGTAATAGTTTCTCTTGTGTCTTTCCTATTTCATACAAACCTATTTGGACTTTGGCAGCCTAGGCCAGGTTTTCCTTGCGATTAATTGAACGTGTTACCTTTGAGTCTGTGCAGTAGTGAGTTAGTTTCTGCCGGATCCGGGAGAAACTCCCCTGTATAGCGTTCACCCTACTCATTGCATTCACCCCACTCACGCATTTCACATGAAAATAGAAGACAAATCATCGCGTTTACCCCACTCAAACATTCACAAATCACAGACTTGAACCAAGTCTTGTGTATGCAGAAAAAACGTATGAATAATAATATACACACATTGTGAGTGTCCTCATCAATGAATTGTATATAGCTGATTCATGTTTCTTTGATTGATAAATTCTACTGTCTGTTCGGTTATTACTTGGATGTGACAGACATCACCGCTGACTTGTTTCTCATATCCACTGTCCTAGGGGGTTTAATTTGCTATTATGTAACGGCTCATTCAACTCATGCATATGACTTTGAAATGGATCCTTTTGTGTCGAATTTGATCTCTTTTGTACGTTTCCATGTCTCGTATGCAGAGAAAGTCATTAAAATGAAAGATAACTTATGCAGGCAAATTTGAAAAAGAGAATAAAGTGAATATGTAATATGTGTATGTCAAATTTAACATCATCAAATCAATTTTTAACATCAAAAAGTGTTCGGTTCTTTTATCAGCACATATTTCTTCATCACTGTCTGCAAATACGTCTGTTTACAATATTGATGTCATTACTGCGTTAAAATGTCAGGTATCGTCACAAAAGAGAGAAAGATACAATCTGTATGAAAACCATGACAAAGACTCGTAGCTTGAAGGCAAGTTCACTCAGAGAAACAAGGAATTACGCCGGGATTTGTGGTGTTCCTGGCCTTGAAATATTAATCATCTAAAGCATATTGTATGGGGCTTTTTGGTCAGCCTTGAAACCTATTGAAAGATATCATAGAGATTTACACATTTTAATCTGAAATTGAAAGGCCAGCAGACTTTAAGCACATCTATATTGCAAAATGATACAAAGCTTAAAAAGAAATCAGTTCTATGTGGGCATTTTCTCGATGTAGTGCAGCGCAACACATCTCGGTGTAATGTTCTCAGCGTAATGTATGCAATTTCTTCATGCATATGCATACACGTAGATTGGTTTTGACCCAGTTTAACAAGCCTATCATGTCCATGGTCATCTCTCTGCTTCTCAAGGCCATCTCTTTCTATGGGGATCTGTCTATTATCAAAGTTACTGCTGATTGAAATTTTACCCATCTCTCTCTCTCTCTCTCTCTCTCTCTCTCTCTCTCTCTCTCTCTCTCTATATATATATATATATATATATATATATATATATATATATATATTATATATATATATATATATATATATATATATATATATATATATATATACACACACACACACACACACACACACACACACACACATGTATATACACATACACACACGTACACCAGATATGTGATTTGAAGATCACCGGAATGTGTAAACCTCAAGATATATACTTGAGATGTTCATATTTTTGTCATATATACACACTTATACACACATGAATGAGAGAGAATGCAAGAGAACATTAATCAGTAAATAAATCAGTAATCATTGAATTGTATCAGTCACCATGAAACAGCAGTTCAGTCAACTTTTCATACTACCCGTATGTCCTAAATGTCCATGGCAATTTTCAACGTCTAGTTACCAATGTGATACTGATGTCAATAAAGATGTATTATAAATGCCAAGCAAAGTATACTTTGAACAGAATAAAGAGGTTTTGTTCAGGAACATGCCTTGAATTTGTGCTAAACTTTACAAGACTTTGGTGTATTTCTTTCATACTTAGGTACTGAACTATTTCACATCCAAATTGGAATATCAACAGCATGGCAATCTATCCGTTCATGAAGTGTTGGACATTATTAACCAAGCAATACTGCAGTGGCCCAGGGACAGACTCAAGGTAAAATAATAATCAAGAAAGTATAAATATTGAAATGAATAAACTCTTATGTAACCTGCCTCTCAGGACGTGTTATGGTCAGTAGAATTTTGGACTGGTTTTATTTCGTTTGTTTGTTTGTTGTTGAATTTAGATATGAACCTCAGTTGTTTTTAGGCTGTTTTTTGTTGACAAAAATACACATCTCTTGAAAATACTTACCTCAGACTCCTCGCAGACGTCTACATGTTCAATTGTTAAACGAAAACACTGTCATTAAATTGAGCAAATATCAACATTATCTTGACAGAAATTTCCGGAGTTGAAATTCAAGTATGTAGAAGAAGACCAGCCGGAAGAATTCTTCATTCCATATGTATGGTCACTGGTCTATCACTCATCCAACTTGTACTGGAATGCTGACAAGATAGAACTCTTTACACTCAATACATAGCATTGGTCTTCTGTCATACATAAACCTTTATTCTTGTTTCATGAAAAAGTTAGAAAACTAAATACTGAATGTACCAGCCAAACTGAAATCAGTCTTCAAACTTTATACAGTAGTGTTGGTTATGCAGTCGAGTCAAATTTTGCAACTCTTAACCCTTTCACCACCATGGTTTGTCCCAAATCCATTGTTTTCTATGGTAAAGTTGGACCTGTTCACAGGGAACTGGGGTGAAAGGGTTAAAGTATGTAGAAACATTTCAAGACAAGGAATTTTTGCACAAAATTCACCTGTAGCAACAATCTGTGCTCTGTTTCAGTTTAGCCACTTTTAACATGCATATGGTTATGTACTATCAAGTGCCTGTGCAACGAAACACAAATTGTACGAATAGTTTCTATGCGATACACTGACTATGGGTTGCCCCATGGTCAGTATATAGCTACATACATGCACACAATTGTGTTCAGAATAAAACATGCGTACATTCCACACATAGAAAAGTATATAGAAGCTGTATGAACCACACACAGAATACTAGTATGTCAGTGCAATCTCCTCATAAGCTGTGTTTTGTGTATAAGTTTATTTCTTCTATGTAACAAATGAAAGGAGTGATACATAGTTTGCATGGAAGCCTTGGATTGTACGCTGGTCAAGTCTAATGAGTTTAAAGGTATACAGTCACCTGTAATCTAAGTATGCCCATATATGGTCAGAGGGGCGTTCTTGGTATTCAAAATTCCCATGTGAGGGCGCTGTTTTTAAAAAGCGGCCACCCACTTAAAATCTGTGATTGGTTACATTTTCTCTATCCATGGTAACTGTGGCAAAATTGGAACAGGTGACAGTATACCTTTAAGGTAGAATGCACCTCGGGGACAGATATTTGGACTCTCAAACTTGTTCAATATTTAATAGGTCTACCACTTGTTGGGGGTCATTTTGAAGCTCACAGAGTGAAAAGAGTTTTCACCAGATTATATTTGTTAAAATCAAAAATTTATTTTTCCCCCTAGAGTTAACACAGAGAAGGCGACCATTCTGAATTTCAAATATCAGTAAAGATTGGGCAGTTTGGTTCTCTTGTACCGAATTTAGCATGGTGACCCGTGATGTTATTCTGGATTGTGAAAGAGAATGCTTTAACGTTTTGTTATGAAAAGTTTGTACAAACTGTTTGAATAAGTTTCAATTTCAAGGCGCTTACTACTTTAAACTCTTGACCGTTACCAAATCAAACCGCCCTTCCCTCAGCTGTAGTGTTAAACAAGAGTTACACTTGTACGCACAGAAGATAGCACAATTGAAAGTAGTACCTTATATCCCTGTGTTTTGGTGAGATGATTTTAGTTTGGCTGGTGCATAGCATGTGTATAATGGTGAACAGAATTCTTCATGATCATCGGAAAGACTTTCCTTTGCAATATATTGACCGAGCTCCAACCACCCCTCCACTTATATCATGGAATGGTCCACGGACTTTATTGAAAGATGTTTTATTTCCAGAAAGACCTTTAGCAGGGGAGGTAGACATGAATTTTATGCATCTACTATGTGCTGCAACGTTTATATTTTATATTCACAGTTCTGTTGAGCCCCATATTTATGGTAATGCAGCTTTGACTTTCAAGGCATTGTCTTTCCTAATCACTGCATGCTCCCTGTACACGAGCTTTTTCTCGCTTCTTCAAGTCAGTTGTAAATTTTAAAGAATAACTTGGCTCTGGTATCTGCTGATATATTGATCAACATATGCCAATACATGTATCGGTGATAAGAATTTTAGCAAGTGCCACTGACCCATGCATGCTGTAATGATATGCACATGTGTTGCATTTTTTTTTTAAAAAAGATGAAAAGATGCAAGACTTCATAGAATTAATCTAAACTATCTGTGCTTGAATATGGTGCCAAAATCATACTGAATACTTACAATATCTAAATTAAACTGGGGTAAGTGAATCAGTTAAACTTGGCGTAAATGTCTTTCACTGCATTTGTGGAGACTGAATGAAATGGATATTAGAGATGATTGTTTGCCAGGGCAGTATTTGGTAATATGTATGATTTGTGTATAATTTCTGTTCAATTGTCCATTGACCCACTGGATTGCTTCATGTACACTTCAAGATCACATGTAATCTGTACACAGTCATGGCTGTGCCATGTTCAACACAAAACCCAGAGTTCACAGACAGGGTGTTTGTTTCCATTTCATCCTTCCAATTGTAATGAGTGACAATTATTCTTCTGATCCTGCCACTCCTCAATGCTCAAAATATCAATGCTCAAAATATGACCCAGAAAAAAGATCAAATTCTGCTATGAATTCATATTCATGTTTTAATATTATGGAAAAAATTTATTTCTCCTGATTGGTGAGTTTTGGTATTACAATGAACTTGACCTATGACCTCAGCTCCACAGGGGGTGGTGGACTGGCTGATGCAAATTTTATTAGAAATGCTTCACAATGCAACTATTATCCAGACTCAGTCATCATCAGAGAACATGACCTTCAGTACAGAGGCCGATTGAGTCCCATGACTGTCACCATTTTGTTCGGTAATCAAATTGCTTATGCTACAGCATCTTCAGTAATTGAACATTTCACAAATTCCTGTTTCATTTTCATCACCACTGACCAGAATATGTTCCCTTTGCCTTGTAATTTAATTCAAGGTCATGTTGAAACTGCTTTTACAAGTTGTGGTATTTTGTGAAAAATATATTGAAAGCCAGCATTTGCTCTCAACATCTGCTTTTCAATTGCTTTGTCAAATTTCACATCTCCGATGTACTTGAGGATCATACCAATTAAGTGCAGGGGTGGGCAGAATTTGTTGATATGTGCTTTGCCTCTCCCATTATGTCTGACACAGCTAAAAATCACCCAAGTTTCAATGGCTTGAATCATTTAATTCACTCTTTCACATTCACTCTGACAATACTCTTTTACTACCATTCCCAGTGAGTACCGGTGCCACAGCACACAAAGCAGATACACACTGCAGTCTACCAGGAAATCACAAACAACACCATACCCGTCCTATCTCCCACCAACAATAATGGAATAACCCATGGGAGATACAACCACAAGTGGGATTATTAAAAGATGGTTTTCAATTGCTTTATTTAATGAATTCATTTTTAGTCATTTGATTTAAAACATTTCAAAATTTTGAGAGCGGAAGGTGTATCAAGTGTGAATACTTTTTGTGTTGGAAATCCATCGTATGTGTAGATATATGCCCTCTTTAAGGTGTGTTGTTCCATATTGCAGTAACAGTCAACATGGAAGCAAGTTTTAATATGAATAAATAATTAAAACACATATTGAAAAATACAAATAGATTTTTTTCTTCATCAGTAGATTCTTGTGTGAGTTTTCACTCTTCAGTTTATTGCTGTGTTCAAATTTGAGCTTGCTACACTTATAATGTTGTATTGTGTGACATTCTCCCCTTTGAGATAGACTGAATGGTTTTTTGAGCAGGTCCCTCCATGTGCCCTCTGAATTAACTAACAAGGCCCATAAGCTGCATCTCTTTGTACTTTATGGACATTGATGAACTTTTTTTTTCCGGATATTCTTTGAAAGGTACCAATTAAATGAAGTACCCTTTTACGGCAATACAACTACTCATTTCTGACAAAATGGCCGAACAAATCTAAAAGTTTCAACTCCACTTATCTTTCCCGCCATTTTCAAAAACCAATCACATTACGAAGCAAACAACACAACATCCAAGCTAAAGACATCCCTTGCCATGTATGATAGTGAGTCACAACATGTCGTTTCTGTGATGTTGACAATGCAAATACCTACCATACCTATCCTATTTTTTGCATAATTGCATGGAGGAGACATTCGGATGGAGAGCCCCCGTTATTTATCATGTTAAAACATACATTCAGGCCAAGTTCGTTCGATGAACAGTACCCCGGTATTCATAAAATACTTGACGGCGAAACGTGTTCTTCAATGCAAGATCTGAGTGCATTCTTCCGGGGTACTCTCATAAAAGGTGTACGTGTATGTGCCGCCCGAATGGGTCACTTTTCTCACGAAAAAAATCCCGAAATGTTGGTCGACTTTCCATCCGAAAACAAAAAGCCTTAATCCGGGTCGATATCACCAAATGCAATAGAATGAATTTCACCAAATTTGTTAAGCTGATCATTGACAATTAAATTAGCCTTTTTGGAATATACAAGGGTAGATGTTTTAAGCTTGGTTGGTACACCAAGTAAGACAAAAAACTGGGAGTACCCCCGGGGTACCTCCTTTCAAATGTGGGGGAAAATTATCCTGATTCCACCCCCACCCCCCGAAAATACTTCGTTAAAATACCATGCTTGCTGTTACTTTTTTTGGAAAAGCCTTTTTGTCGATATCTTTTATCGCTGAATGATTGCAAATCAAGGATGGGTAGACCCATTCCATACTTTCTAGATGAGACAGTGCCGATTCTGTAAGACCAGGCGAAGTGAAAAGAGAAATGACCCAACCGTTCGTTTCCGGAATTCATCCCAAAATGAAAATACAAGGTGTAGTTCAAAGATCAGCGTCTATATGATTGCTGTTAAATGGTTTAGTGATGGAGTGACTCTGTGTATGCGTTTCATGATATGTTTGGACTTTTTTTAGTTTGAAGTGTTCGATGCCACTATGACTGTATGTTTTCACTTTCGGTATTATAAACAGGAAATTTGCACTGTCAATTCACTTTGCTTCCAGCAATGCAAAAATTAAACTCTTTCTTCCTATCGAATATTAACCAAGTAACTTCAAAGCCTTTTCTTAATAATTCATGGTCATACATCACAAGTAACAGCAATGCTGCCCGTTACTATAATGAATTCTTAGTGACGTATTAACTCAAATTGTCCCTCGTCCCTAGCTTGCAAGGAATAAATAGGAGACAATAACAAAAAAAAGTGTTTTATTGGCGGAGTCCTGTGCAGTGCGAAATCGTGGGACGAGTCTCACTCGCCAATATCATCCTGTCTGTGTTTCTCATTCCGGATACATCAAAAACAATTTGGCGACAGTTTGGTTCTTTCCACGGGGTGCCCTGTTTTTTTGCCATCAGAGTGATGACAAGTTTTCAAAATCAATTTGCGCAATTTTGTCTGGTAATGTGCAAAACTGACTGCCGGAAGCCGATCACTTCCCTGGATGAGCTCGAGAACAGACCGCATCGTCTTTCAAGGGAGTTGTTAAGTGGTAGGGCGGGGGGGGGGGGTCCGGCTGCTGAGTTGCTGCGCAAGCCATTCTGACTACTGACATACGTAATCCAGGGACTGCAGCCGTAACTTTCATAATATTATTATTGTTTTGTTCTGGAAAACAAGCACATCTTCTTGTCTGATGAGTATGTTGAAATGTTAAAGCTATGACGAGACGCTAAGCTCACCGTATACTGTTTGTTAATTTGAAAATAAGCTCTATTCCGAACCTATAGTCATTTCACACGTATACACCGAATTGTGTAGACAGGATGAACTCTAGACATTTCGATACTATTCTGGGAGCCGGAGTAGAACAAAAACTGTGCTTCACAAAACAGGACCCAAATACTGGAAAACAGATCAAACGTTACAGCTGCAATGAAGCTGTCAAACGATCGAATTGAAGCAGGGTGGCGCTTTGAGCATTGTTCACACTGAAACAGAATACAGCTTAAAATATCGGTTTTGGCACATGGTAACAGGAATTATCTTCAATATCATCGTTATTATTGAAGGCAGTTTGCCTCGAAACTGAAAGATTCATTGTATTCCTCGAACTTTTCTAAAGGAACTTTTAAGCCGATGGCATTCTCTTTCAAAAATAAGACCACAATTAGTGGGTCAAGCGCTAGGCAAATTTTGGTACCAGAGCTTATCCTTATACTTACATTATAGGGAAAAATTAAAGTTTCGACTTTCACAAATAAAAAGACGGCGAAGGTTTTATTTACAAGCTTAGAAAGCGAACACAGAGTATCTGAACAGCAAAACGCTGTGAAATTTTGAGAGGCTGTATATCTGTCGCCGAGGTACATTTTACTTCGTTATGTTTTCAATCGGTTAAAGGTATACTGCCATCTGTTCCAATTTGCCACAGTTACCATGGAAAGAGAAAATCTAACCAATCACAGATTTTAAGCGGGTGGTTGCTTTTTAAAAACAGCGCCCTCACGTGGGCATTTTAAATACCTAGGAACGCCCCTTTGACAATATATGGGCATATTTAGATTACAGGTGACTGTATACCTTTAAGTGAGCTTGCTCCGTCGAAACACAACAACGAAACACTGCAGACCTCTCTGGTAGAAATGTTTAACGCTCCATGAGATATAAATCTTGCCCCTTTTCTCGCATTTTCGTTCTGTTTTCAAAATATACTTTCTTGCTCTCCAAAGGTGATGTCGAAGAGCCTGGTGTTTAAGTTGACTACGGCTTTCATATGTGCACGTGTTTTCATGTATGTAACCTTTACTAATCGTTGTCACTATGGTAACAATAACTTTCTAGTTTTTTCGTGCAATTGCAAAAGTGTCATTACGTTTCAAGGACGCCGAAACAGCAATGTTTTTTCGGCACTGAATATTTAGACAGTCTCCCTATTCTCCAGGATCGCACTACAGTGTTTGTCCCTTTGTCTAAATCCATTACACTTGCTATTGTTCAAAACCTGACGAGATTTGAAAGATTTATGACGTCGCCGCTGACGCGCCTCGAGTATTATCTCACCGCACCCTCCACTGTTTGAGTCCATACTACGATTAGTTGATCAGAATAATGACCGTAAATTGGCCACACGGTTAATTTGAGGTTTTCCCTGGTGCACGAGGACTTAAAACTCGATATCATACTTCAATTTCGATTCTCGGCCCTAAATGTCGGGCCACTCATGAGGGTACCTAACAGAAACGCGGAATTCTTCATCTACACGTGCGAAATCTCGATCCTCCCCTCGGGTAATTTCTCACCACTCCCTTAACTTCGATCGTGCGTCTCCAAAAAGTTCATATAGGAAGTGCAACACAGTCGTTTGGAGCCAGCCGATGCATTTGCAATTTTCATACTTTTAGTATTTGATAATTGGATTATTTCGGCGTAATACTCCCAACAAAGGAACTCGGCCTCAGCACAGACACGAAGTGACTTCCAAATCCCCGGCTCAGTTGGTAATGAAACCGTGTGGCAAGGCCATGGTTTCCGCTATGCTGCATAGATGGAGCTGGGTGCACTTAGCAATTTTTTTTTGCTCCCCTTTAATCCATTGTGTTTGCAAGACATGCGTGCTCGAAACGTCAGAACACGATCTTCAGAATAACCACAGGGGTGTCTTTGTGTTTGCACGACAGGGGCGCTGTCTTTAAAATTCATCTTGTCGGCGTCTATTATCCCTTCTTTTCTAAATACCAAAAACTTGTATGCATCACAGGGCTGTAAGCCTAACGAACGAATCTACCCCATTATCTGCAGTTCAATGGCCTTTGCAAAATCTGTCACGAGTGGCGTCGCGTAAATCGATCGGCTACGATCCAAGAGCATGTATTGATAGAGACTGCCTTTTTGGGGCGAGAGATGCGCTTTCTTTAATGCGCGTTTTCTGACTGTTTCTGTTAACGATTTGTGATAAGCATACAACGATGCCTTGGGTGAACTGTTTCTTATGACAAAATTGGGAATACTGATTAGAAACATTCTCGATGCCTTTTCTTTCCTTTAACCCCGTAACTCGATTTCATGTGTAATCGAAAAGGGCGCACTGTCACGTGATTGTGTGCGATGCCAGGAACCACTCGGTCTGCAGACGAAATTTCCTCTGTCGGGTCGCCGCACGCTGGTTAATATTACCTCAAAGCCAAGATCTGTTTTTAGGCAATCAGTGAACGGATTTTTAATATCCGCATAGAAAATGCTTTCTAGAGAAAGAGAGATCATCTCTAAAGTTAAGATAGACAGATGTGATAAGCTATGAGTTTCTTGGAGCCAGCTCGCGTCTGTTTCTCGCAAATCGTCGATTAAATCAACCCCTTCTACCCTTGACCTAGGATGTCCCGTCTTGACCCGACAGCGACTTGGTTCTGTACATCAATACTTGTGTTTCTTTGTTTTCAAGCATGCCTGTAACTTTTGATGTGTTTTCTCGTATTTTTTGTTCTGTGTGTCAAAAATGCAATTTCTTCATATATTCCTAAACCATGTTCAATGCCTGCTGTTCAGCTAGCCAATACAGCCTATGTGATGTCCTGTGTTATTGGTGACAGCTGTAATTAGTCTGGACCGCATCTATACATACATACATACATACATACATACATACATACATACATACATACATACATACATACATACATACATACATACATACATACATACACACACACATACACACATACACACATACATACATACATACATATTCGGTCAAACGTGTGAATAAAGTAATTATGCTGTGATATTGACTGCTATACTCAGCATCGGCAATGCCACGTGCCTTTGACATGCAAATCTGAGTATAGAGATGTCAGCCACTAGAATATAGGTTATTGTTGGGTATATCTGAGGGACAGACAATTGCTTCACAAGATAAAAAAAAAATTGAGAGAAGGTCAATGCACCCAATCGCACCACTTACATACGAGTTTAAATTATCTTTCAACCAGGATTCTTTACTTGTGCTTCAAAACGCAAGCTGGACATGGCGTCCAGGTGGTAAGGTCTGTTACTGAACCTTTTTGTCCTCAACCGAATACGTCTTTCACATTCTTTTCTCGGCTTACTTGATCCCACCCATCGACAATCCGGCGATAGCAAATAAAAACGAAAAACTCACGCCTGAAGACCGAACCAAAAAGGTCACTGACCTATTAGCTGGAAGAGTGATTCTCAATAAAATTGAAAAAAAAATACTCTGCTGACATTCAATTTTCGTCAAAAAAGACCCTATTAAAGGTAGAATGCGCCTCGGGGACAGATATTCGGACTCTAAAACTTTTACAATTCTTTTCTGATCTACCACTTGTTGGGGTTCATTTTAAAGCTCTTGGAGAAAGAAAACGTTTTACTGTTTTAGTTTTTTTGAAAATTGAAAATTTTATTTTTCTCCACAGAGTTGACACGGGATGGCGGCCATTTTGAATTTTAAATATCGGTAAATCCTGTTTCTCTAGCACCAAATTTGTTTCTCTAGTGCCAAAATCTGCACGGTAACCCCCGATTTTTATTCTTGATTTTGAAAGAGAATGATTGGAATATTCCCTGAGGAAAGTTTGAGCAAAAGTTTAAGTCGTTCACTTTCGAGGCGCATGCTACCTTAACCTTTTAGTTTCAAAATTGCAAAATTATCTCGATGATTACGATAGAGATGGTTTAGCCTAGAGGTGCATTATTATTGAAAATCAGGACCAAGGCCTGCAGTAACTTGTAAAATAGAGAAATAAAAATCTCGGTTTCTTATTTGGTCTTCGTTATTTCGACGAAAAATTTGCAAGTTTCTGCGCTAACATCCTTGTCTTTCTCACCGTACGTGTCTGTGAGAGAGCTCTTTAGAATTTCACTACTGGCGATCGCCATTGAACACGCATGTACACTGTAGTATAGCAGTGTTGCATACGGGAATAATGGCGACCATAGCGTCATTCAGTCACCTCCTAATCACCATGTTATAGGGGTCGAAGTCGGTATTCCAGAGTACATACTTAAACATTTATAGCGATTTAACTGACGCTTTGTTTAACCAATTTTAATATTTTCCGCCTAAATTACCAATTAACGCCAGCCATTATACCCATTGTAAAGGTCTCCCTCTGTAGAAAATGGTAGGCGCACGCGAGTGTCATGAGCGTTCAAAGAGGTATGTTTTACTTTGTTGAAAGATTCAGAAGAAAAAAAATCAATCTGCCCTAATGTGTATATATTCTCGTTTTGAAGATTAATTGACTCCAAATGTCGGGTTGGCTGAACCCTCCCATCAGAGAGTCGCTCCAGTCGCTCGCTTAATATGCATATAAGTGCACAAACTGTCTTGGTGTTTAATTGCTGGAGACAGCACGGTTGGAGGAGGGGAGACCGCAGTCTGACATCCATGCCCCCCGGGAGAACACGCTACCGTTCTGCGCTGAAAGCTATTACTAAAAGGGTCGACGAATTATTCCCCACTGAAAATATCAAAATTGTCGGGAATTGTTTCCCGTGCAAGAGGAAAGAGAGAATGGACGCTCTTGTACAATTGCTTCGGGGTGCATTATTCTATTTGATGTTCTGCAATTCGAACCGTACAGCAATTATGCCCTTTTCCTGGAATGATTTTCTTGAATTACGCTTAGCAGTTTGGTATTTATCTGCCATCATTGTTGATCAAGTCGGGTATTTTCTATTTCAAATGTATCAGGTGTGTTTTTAGTCCTGTTCCTGCAGTTTTCTGCACCGACGGGCAACCAACAATAGGCGCCGGTTGAAATGTTCAGGCCAGGTGGGTTATAGCGCCCTCTATCGCCTTGCCATGTGCACGCTGTAAATATTAATCGAGTATATTTTTAAGGTATGACCGGGATTTGACTCGACTTTGCAGAGGAATTCTTTGACTTTGAGGAACTTGACAAATATTGCTTTCGCTTCTGACTCGGCTGGGCGCCATATTAATTAAAGTGGACAGCCCCATCGGCGATTACGATGTAAACGCCGATTTCGTTCATTAATCCAATTGTTCGATTATCAACACCGTAACTTCATTTAAACCGTTCTCTCGACTCTACGCTGAATTTTGACAAGTCCTCTCTTTCTCCCAAAACAACTGCGGAGATGCGTCGTGCAAAATAAATTTATCCTGGAAAGCAAACGTCTTGCGGTCGTTCACGATAAATGAGTAAGGCAAAAAGAAGATAAAAAATGCATCTCTGTCTGGTCTCGAAGGCTGACGCGAGATTTTATCTCAACGCTATTTTCATGTCTAGCGGATGGATAAAATATGCTATTTCCATTTTTATTGCAGTCTGGGAGACACTGAAGCCCGCAATCGGGTTTGTTATCTTGTGTCATCTTGTAAAATCGTACACCACTTTCCTTTCAAGCCAAGTGTAGCGGACGCACGCAAGCGTACAATGCGACGGGAAGCAGTCACGAACGCATTTTATGTGTTATGTTTGTGGAATGGCTTTATCGACTTTGTGACTCTGATCAGGCGGTTTGTCTCGATACTCAAACATTTGATGACAATTTTTGTTCCTGCAAAAGTTGTGTAATTTTTGGGATTTTTTACATAATACGCACAATATGTCACTTGAAGCAGTCTAGCCAGATCTGAAATATTGTATTACAGAAAAAAAAAACAACTGGCAAGAGATTGTCTGAAGGAACGGTTTTGCCAGCCATATAACTGTCGCAGTGTATTAATCACACAAGGCTCAAAAGATTACTTGAATTGGCGTTGCTTTGGAATTATTTGTGGGTAGAAGTAAAGTCAGTTTTTCAGACGAAGAGCATTGTACAATCGAATGATGATGATGATGATGATGATGATGATGATGATGATGATGATGATGATGATGATGATGATGTCATCATCATCATCATTATCATCATCATCATCATCATCATCGTGACGACGTCGATGGTCATCGAAAATACGTTCTTTAAATGATCGTTATTTTCTGCATTTGTTTGCGCTAAGATTAAAAACTGCATTTAAAAACTGCATCTAAAATTCACAGAAGAAGTACGTTCCCGCCTTCTCTATCGATGGTCTGCTACATGCATGCAGTTTTTTAACCTATTTATCAAAAATTATAGGGATAAGAAGGGAACAAATCTGATCATGACTTTCACCGAAAGATCTCGATGATTCAAGTTGTCTGTCATGCTTGGAAGGCGTATCATGCACGTATATTTTAATACTTGGTGTCATGCACGCAGATTTCAATACTTGAGTGAAGCAAGCCAAAATGTCTTTTTCAATTGTTCTTATCGCTGATGGGCCGCTGTGTTGACAAGTTGAACATTGAGCATTTGGACATGATTTTGGGATCGGAAAAAGAAAATGTATTCTACACACAGAACAGAATTAATGGACGATAAATTAAAACTTCGAGTTAACAAAGCTTTATCTCACAAGAGATGGGAAGTTGTAAAAGAAGTTTCAGGCATGCTATATAACGGAAAGTTAGCTAAAATCAGTGAAAATTATTCTGAAACGTCATAGACGAAGCGGGTTGCTCTTTGCATACTAGTGTCATGTTCTAGGCCTAAATATTATGGTAGTGTGTAAAAATCTCTGGTTATACCTTTCCATTAATCGATGACTCCCATCATAGATTTCTTACCATCGTGGAATTAACAGTCAACAATTTGCGCAGAGAGGTTTGTGATTGGTTACCGTATGCGCCAAAGCAGCCAATCATTGGGAGGTAATCAGGCACACGCGCATCGCCCATCTGTAACACGAGCAATAATTATAGCCACGAAAATCTCGCCTTCACAACAATGCGGAAGAGATAAGAGAGGTGTTTAAAAAATTAACAAAGACATGAAAATGAAGCTGTTTTCCCTGAGTCTGAATAATAACCAGTGTTGGCGTTCCTATAAGTTATTGTATATTGATCAACACATTTACGTTACAGTCGATCGAACAACATACAGCTTTCCTTTAAAAAGCGTTAAATCTTCCGATTTCAAACTATTATAGTATTACTCCATTGACACCTCTCCCATTTTGGTGGCAAAAGACATATTTTGCAGACAAAAAAGTCGCTTTATCCGAAAAGTCCGAAATTCTCCTCTTTGACGGCTGTCCTGTCGAGAAAAAATGAACAACTATGGGAACGAGGGCTGTCTCAATCGTTTAAACATCAAATATATTCATTGGCACAAATCGTTTACTTGACACTCGTGTATCCTCGGAGCCAGCAATTTGTCGTGATTCAAACACTCAGTGATTAAATAGAAAGTAGAGAATTGAACCAGGATACCAATCACATATTCCCGGGTCAAGGCAAGTACACGGCGACTCCTTCAAACCCGCCTGCCCTTTGTTTCGGATTCGACGCTGTACACGATCGAGATGTGGATATTTTCCATGTCTTGTCACGGTGTGTGGAAATCCTTCGTCGTTAGCCTGCCGAAATTAGACATATTCTTTGGGCGTGGGGATTTTCTTGCTCTAAAAAGTAGTTTTCTTATTAAATTGGAAGAGAGCGTGTCGTCAGCTACAAGGAAGGTTATTTTTTTGAACTCATTGAACTGGTGAAAGTATTTGTTTGATATCGTACGCTTCGATATTACAGTTTACAGATATAGTAAAACGTCAAAGTTCAAATATTAAGATAATATACAGTAAAACCAGGCAAAAGTCTACCCTTAATGGCAGTAGCAGCCTTTGCAGACGATTTCTGCAGGGATAAATGAAATCAGTGGCGTTTCTTGTTTTCCAGCTATACTATTACGTCGTATAATAGCCGCTGTCCGCTCTTTTGCACCAAGGGAATTCGAACCATGTATTGCTTTCCCAGCAAATTACCGGAATATTGTGTTTCCATACGCTGTATGTCAGTGATATTGGCAAAGGTGCCCGACAGTCTGATTCCGGCTCCATCCTCTGATTAGCTGAGGTGTAACCGTAAATGGACAACACCCTCTCTCGGGACACCATCCCCATGTCCAATTTACCATCCAAGATGGCGGACCTGTCCGCATCCCTTTCTCATTGGAAGTTTTGTCTCCTAATGATCTCTGACAGTGCCTATAGTTGGACTTTTCCCCCGTTTCCACTCCTGCGAATTCATTCGATTTGGGAGTGTGAATTTGCATACGTTGTAGTCTGCGCTTCTGGCTCCAGAGTTATTGAAAAATGGACAGCGATGTGGCGTAATGGAATTTCAGGCGACATTATTTTTCGTCTGCGCAAAATTGTTGGCGGGAAAGGTGGTGTTAAAGTGATAAGACAGGGTAGGTTATAGCCAGCTACCTCGACAAACAGTAAGATGTTGTCGTTAGACTAGACAATGCGAGTGTAAAATTATTACCTTTTCTTGTGAACATATACAAAGAAAGCGTGTTGGATGAATTGCCCTTTCGTCTATCGAGCGCCTGACCCGCCATTGCGTCTGCCATGAGGCTGAGGTTCCCATCGCAGAAAGGATTAAATGTTTACGTTCTGTGCGCTAATTACAACTTTTGTTTTGAAAAAGTGCGTTCTTCTGGAAGTAAAGTCCGAACTTTAGACTTCCACTTTGTTCATTTTGTTTTCAACTTACTATTGTGCAAACGCAAAGGGCTGAGATGATCTTTTCCAGCAATTTTGCCAGCATGGAAGCTAGCGACCGACTTTTACGACACAGCCGCTGGTTTCGAACACTGGCGTGCATGAGTTCACCACAAACTAAAATTAACTCTCTGTAGCGATGACGAAATCCGTGAGGATTTCCAAGTGGCTCAAGTGGCAAGAGTGTGATGTCTTTTCTCAAGGAAGTACACACATCCTACATGAGACATGCACTGCACGACAACGCCCGCTGAGTATACGGTAAAACAGTCCAGTTGGAATAATCAAATCATGTAACTTAGAGCACAGATTACAGAGTCTCCGTTGAGCGAAAAACACGTCGCCATATTCAACATTCTTTGGTAGCTTGTCTGTACAGAGCAAAATTTTCGCATCAAGATTGCGTTCAGTCGTTTACAATTAACTAAAGACAGTTAAAGTGTGTATGTATGTATGTATGTATGTATGTATGTATGGATGGATGGATGGATGGATTTATATTTATATGTATATGTATATGTATGTATGTATGTATGTATGTATGTATGTATGTATGTATGTATGTATGTATGTATGTATCAGGGCAAAATATAAGCTATACCATAAACTTGTCAAAAGTAATTTCAATTTAGCAGTCAGGGCAAAATTTAACTCTTACAGGAACATTTTGACCACCCTCCTTAGGAAATCAAAGAAACTTTACTACAGTAATAAATTCAGTGAATGCCAGACAGATTCTGCCAAGACATGGAAAGTGATTAATGATATCTTGGGTAAAACAGAGAAAACAAACACTAAACTTCCCAACAAAATAATTATTGATAATAGTAGTACAGCCATAAATACTGTTACAGAACCATCTTCCATCGTTGAGAATTTTAACGACTTCTTTTGTAACATTGGTAAACACTAGCAGATAACATAGACTCAGGAATTAGTCACAAGAAGTACATTACTCTCTCTCAGCCAACAAATATTTTTCTTCACCCTGTTGTAGAGCAAGATGTTGTTAAAGAATTATTATCACTTAACCCATCTAAATCAACTGGTCATGATAATATCCCAGCTCGCTTGCTACTTGATGGGGCTCACATTATTGCCAAACCATTGTGTCATATCATTAATTTATCTTTTCAACATGGTGTTTTTCCTGATCCTCTTAAAATTGCTAAGATCACTCCAATTTTCAAAAAAGGCTCCCCCTACTACCTCAGTAACTATCGCCCAATTTCCATCCTACCCCAACTAAGTAAAATCTTTGAACGCATAATTTGTAAACAGCTTGTTGCTTTTCTTGATAAACATTCTCTGATCTACCCTCAACAGTATGGCTTCAGAAAAACCTATAGTACAAAATTGGCTCTTATTAATCTTATTGACGAAGTTTTACACAATGTTGATGAGGGAAATGTTCTCCTGGGGATCTGTCTTGATTTGACTAAAGCCTTTGATACCATCGACCATAGTATTTTATTAGACAAATTGCCATGTTATGGAGTTAGAGGTATCCCTCTGAAGTGGTTTGAAAGCTATCTGACCTCAAGGAAACAATATGTTTGTACAGGAAATTATACTTCAACACTCAAATCCATAACACATGGAGTACCTCAAGGTTCAATCCTAGGTCCCATTCTTTTTCTTATTTACATCAACGACTTACCTGATTGCTCTCATTACTTTTCATCAAAACTTTTTGCCGACGACTCTAACTTTTTTCATGCTTTCCCAGACAATATAGTAGATATGACTGAAGCAAATGATGAGTTCTCACATGTTGTAAAATGGTGTGAAGCCAACAAACTTACAGTTAATCAGGATAAAACAAACTATGTTCTCATTGCTCCTCATCAACGTCACTTTAGTAAAGCTGGTTTTATTGACATTCACTCATGTGAGATCAGAGAGGAAGATTATGTATGTTACCTTGGAGTTCATATAGACCACCATCTTTCCTGGAAATCACACATTAAGAAAGTTTGCAACCAGATTAGTCCTAAAATTGGTCTCTTTTCTAAACTCAGGTATTTTGTCCCAAAACATATTCTTATTCGCTTGTACAACTCCCTTATCTTACCACATATTTCTTACTGTCTCGAGGTTTGGGGTAGTACTTACCCTTCCACACTTCTTCCTGTTCACAAGCTATTAAAAAAACTTGTTAGAATCATCACGTTCAATCCCCCGCAAGCCTCAAGTGCACCCCTTTTCAGAGAATTAAATATGTTGAACATTTATGAACAATTTTTTCCAGACAGAACTTTTATTCATGATCTTTTGTATGGCAGACTCCCCCACAATTTCTCAGACTACTTTTCCTACATCAGTCACCAGTATTATACCAGATCAGTAGCCAGTTCCCACTTAATTGTACCAAAAAGAACACTGCGTCTAGGCCAGTTTTCATTTAGTTACCACGGAGCCAAATTTTGGAACAGTTTACCAGCTACTATAAAAAATATAAACAATAGACACCAGTTTAAACAAACTCTTAAATCTTGGATTTTAAACCACGACTAGTTGTCTTTTTCTGATTATACCCTCCGTCCTCGTTTAATTTAGTTTTTTTTTGTTTATTTAATTCTCAGCTACCACCCACCAGGAGCTAGACACTCATTAGCTTTGCATTAGCTATTTTCTAGCTCCTATTCACATTCATTCCCCTTCATAAAAGAGAATATATTCCTCATAATTCTCGTGTGTCTTTTTTGTAACAGCATTTCTTTATTGACTAATTTAATTATATGTAAGTTTTTGTTTCTATTTATTTGTACACTGAGATATTTACTGTTGTATATACTTTTGTAATACACAGTGAGAGTTTATAATGTGGGGTCTTTATACCTCATAAGAATACCAGTCTCTGTATCTTGCAATCATAGATTGTGATGTAATTACAGTCTTGTAATTATGGAAATGAATGAATGAATGAATAAACTATGTATGTATGTATGTATGTATGTATGTATGTATGTATGTGTAGATGATAGGTAGATAGATATATAGACAGACAGACATAATTTGACAGACAGATAGATAGACAGACAGATAGATAGATACTAGATAGATAGATAGATAGATAGATAGATAGATAGATAGATAGATAGATAGATAGAGAGATAGATAGATAGAGAGATAGATAGATAGATAGAATTTATTACTAAAGAGAGGCGGAAATGCAGCAGGCGGGTAGGTAGGTAGACGGACATGACGAGACATGAAGTCTAAATCACACGTTTCACTCTAAAATGAGCTACGTTTCCAATAACAAGTCATCGCTATATCTTAAATATCTAGAAGTTAACTTCCAGAATTTACTCTTGTTCGTCAAGTGCGTTTATAACCGGAGAGTCATTGACATCTCACTGTTACCTGCTTTACCAAAGTTCAGACGACCTGCTGGGGTTCGCTGTGCCATTTCCGACCACAAATCATTGCAGTCTCCCAATTAGCGTCGATGCCAACATCAACGCGGCATATTCCTGGTGACAGCTAATTGTCTCTGCGGATGTCAAAGTCAATCGGAAACAAAAATTTACCAAGTACGATCTAGATAAGTACTCACGTATAACAATAGATTTATCGTATAAAGATACGCCCCTTTAAAAGCTCATCGCTTGCACGTACAATGACCTCACTAGTGTACAAAACCACGATTGTTTTTCTTTCAAATACTAGTAGTTTAGTACATCTAAAACTGAATATATACTACCGGTCTTGGCGCCAAACAACCGATGACATCATTGAATGACTTGACAAACTTTTGAGGAAGTTGATCATTAAAAGTAGGATGATAAAACGGAACAATATACAACCTCATTAATTATCACTTCGCCAACCACCGAAAAGGGTATGACATCGTCACAATTGCAAGTTTGACTGTATTAATGTGAGTTCAACGACATATAAGAATATCATTTTTGCCGTTGTGACTTCACATTTCGGACATTTCGGACAAATTACATCTTCGATTTTGCAATATTGTTGAGAAAATTTTCGTGCAAAACATTTGTCGAAAACGACTAAATGTTCGTAGCGGGCTGTCGTGCGGAATAAACTTCCTCGGTGACACCGAACTCCGATTTCACGGAATGCAGGACTTTCATAGAGGGCGCTTTTCTAGCTCACCTTGGTCTGGCACCGGCCCTCCACTCACTGCCAGCGAAGCGTGCTAAAGGTGATTGTTGTTGCAGACCTTCAGACAACGGGTGATAATTCATGTATTCTGCATTCTCATTTAAGTTCGCATGAGGTAATAGCGTCTCTCTCCCGGGCCTTCTGTTCGATCAGAATTGGTCGAACAAGAACTGAGGTAGCTTTTTGGGCGGTTTTCTCGCTCCAGAGTATGGTAAAAATACAACCAAAACCTGCATCTGTTATGGCTGGTATTCCATGAATTCGGAGGAATACTTAAACTGTTGACGGCGTTGTCTTTAATCTGCTGAACAGGAAGAACACAAATGCAAATTTTCAGGCGACAACAGGCGTCGACTAATTAATAGTGAGGGACCAGACAATTTGAATGTAAAGAGGCGAAAGTGATTTTACCGGGGCGGTGTGTAGTTAGACGTACGGGATGGCCAAAACAAAACTATAAATTCCAGAAGACTGATTTCAGCTGTTACCGCCGACCACTTTCCAGAGACAGAATGCAGTGTCTTTCCATGACCCCTGGCTTTAGTTGCATGGCCCTATGTGATAACGTTCCTTGACGTGTGTTTCTGTGTCCCGACATGTTTTTGCTTGTAAACTCTCTCTCTCTCTCTCTCTCTCTCTCTCTCTCTCTCTCTCTCTCTCTCTCTCTCTCTCTCTCTCTCTCTCTCTCCGAGTTCTTCGATATGTTGGTGGTCCAGGATAATCAAGATAATTACTCGTAGGGTCGGCAAGTTTGCATAAGAAAGGCTGAAGTGGGTGCTCTTCTATTGTTGGCGTTGTGAAATGTTGGAAAACAAGATACAGCGCCACTTTTTGAGACGGAACAGCGAGTGACAAGCAGCGACTGACTACCGATGACATGACATCATAATGCTCTACGTGAACAAGTTCAACGGTGATTTATCTGTCGTCACCGCACAGACACGGTCTCCGTTACTATAGGCTTCACTTGGAAAACGCAACCGTGTTGGCCTTGGTGTAAATGATAATTATACGATTTTTTCAGGGGTACAGATTTTTTTTTTAAATTTTGTTGAGACATTCAACAGTATTTCTGATATGCGAATTACAAAGTGTGGTCGATAAGGAAATGATGAAAAAAACTCGCTACGTTTGCTTGTCTCGAAAGTTAGACAACGACGACATCGTCCGTCCATCGTCGTGAACCACGCGCCTCTTTACGGCAACAGCTTATCGCTACCGTTACGTAGGTCAGCGGAGCGGAAATTATTGCTCTGGCTCGCGAGAATGCGTCCGCTAGTCATATTTTGGTTTCGTTTCTGTGTATTCCATGTGCTCTGATATGACGGTAACTTAACATGGTAGAAGCGTGGAGATAGAAGTAGGGTTGCAAATAGACGGGGGCCCGGCAAAAAGTAAAGCCTGGACGCACTAAACCAGTCACCTGACCTGTTCAGTAACTCAAGACAGAACTAATTTCCGATTCTGCAACTTGTTGATCTCCCGATTGCAGCTTGTTCTTCTCACGACTCAAGTTCGTTGGCATGGTGATCGCGGAAATAAGAGACAGGAATGGACAGATTTGTCGCGTTGGAAACAGCAAATCCGGAGTATATTATGCAGGCTTCGATGAAAAAAATCTCGTCCATCGATCGGAAAGCTGGATCAAATTTAGCGAATTTTGAACAAAAACTTTGATGTAACTACAGCATCGCCTCGGACTGAACACAAAGCGATTGCCAACTTCGGTTATTTAGTGTTTCAATTACGGCTTTTAATTTACATCGGTAATGGTTGTTCATCGAATTCGCTTCGGTTTTTTACTTCACTGTATGCAAACCTCAAATTTACAGATAATGAGCCTCATTACTCTCCCATGATCATTGTCAGAGCTTGATGGCACTGTACAAGTGAGCAATAAATTTTAAATACAAAATGAGGATTAGTGACGGATGTTCGATCGCGGGCGTCGGGCGATCACCTTCTGCCGCGAATGTTCTCTTTTTTTCCCGACAACAGCTTCGTAAGTTTCTGAGAAACAGGCCGGTTACCTCGTGAGGTCCACCGTCTGCCCAGATGAGGTCATACGTGAGCCACGGTGTATTTAGTCGGGCACGTCGTCAAAATGGGTTACGCTAAAACGCGACCGCTATTGTGCGGGTAATGCCCTATTCAAACACAGCGTAAATCGCATTGTGCCGGTCAGAATGTGAAAAATGTGCTATTTGCTCAGAGTCTCTCGAGACCCCTTTGGAGTCATCTTGGGCAGTTAGGGGTACGTCACCTGGCAGTCCTGGCTGATTGTTCAGAGTTTTCTCGCAGAGCGAACCTCGCATGCAGCGTGACCGGGTTAGCATTAATTCGAGCACGTTGCCCGGGCGTAGTCTGAACGCAAGGATCCGAGACCCTAGGCTACGCTGTCGCACTCTCCTCGCATCGTTTTGTCCCGAGCAAAATTCTCCTTGCTTCATAATCCATCATGTGGCAGTTAAGGATAACGACCTTTGCCACCATGCACAAATTCGCAATTTTGTTTGCGTTATAGAGTCACTGATCGCAACGATGATCGCCAACGATGCACGAAATCTATGCTACACGGGATGCTATGAAATTGCATAATCGTTTAACTGTCGGGCTTTCGGATATTCTGATGTCCCCAAACCGACAAAAATCTTCAGGTAAAAGACATTTCTGCGAGTTTAGCTGGGTTAACGAAAATACATGTGACAGAATAGGCTTTTACCACTGATCAAAGGAAAGCGGTTTGTTTATTGACTAAGAGGATTTACAAGGCAGTAAAAATATATTAAAATTTAAGGAAGTACGCAAAAAGATGCATCAGTTATTGTATACACAGTGTCTTTGTTCGCGCTGTGTGAGGTTATTACCGATACATACATTGATATTTCGCATTAGTTTCTTCATGCGAACTAAATGGAATGAGATGTGATGCGAAAGAAATCAAATAAGATCAGGGAATAAAGATCCTAAAGTCTATCACATCCACCCTCTCTCTCTCTCTCCCTCTTTGTCTGTCAGTCAGTCTGTCTGTCTGTCTGTCTGTCTGTCTGTCTCTGTTTCTGTCTCTGGCTCTGTCTCCGTCTCTCTCTTATAAACACTGTACACATACATACATTAATGCATGTATGTGTATGTATGTATGTATGTATGTATGTATGTATGTATGTATGTATGTATGTATGTATGTATGTATGTATGTATGTATGTATGTATGTATGTATGTATGTATGTGCTTGATGCAAAAAGCAGAGTGTCATAAATAATAACAAATTCAATTCAAGTACAAAGTAATAATATAGTTACTTAAGTTTCATGCATCTTGCAATCAGTCTGAGGATTGCAAGATGCATGAAACTATGCCGTCCTTTATTATTTATATAACAGAACAAACTCGATTTCAGCCATAATGTCTCACTGGATGTATCTGACAGTCGGGAGCTCTTTAATTCATAAAAGTTTTACAAAGTTTAAGACTTTTAAGATTGGCAATGCGAAACCATATTTCTTTGCGTGGATAGGGATGATATGCGAAACGGTGAAAGAAATCCTGCCGATGTGTACACCGAAAATCCAAATTTTTGCCACAAATTCGCAGGCAACGCTGTCCATCTTTCGCCAACGTTTGTGTTCATGCGTTCGAGACAATTTATGCGCTCTTAACTCAGTGAAGAGCTGTGTGTGCACCAGACCATGGTAGTAACACTAGACGTTGGCACACTGCATGCTGGGTATGCGTGAATGGCGGGATGGTCATGAGGTGTAAGCGAAATCATCCTCACCATTTCGTGATTTTGGTTTCATCAGTAGTATGTCGATAGTAAATCGCATGTCTTATGAAAGCACGCTTCTGATGGCATGTAATTCATGTAATTAGGTTTACCCTATGCAGAGGGCATCGTTTTTTCTGACTGTTAAAGAGACATTGATAATTGATGATTGATTGATTGATTGATTGATTGATTGATTGATTGATTGATTGATTGATTGATTGATTGATTGATTGATTGATTGATTGATTGATATCGACGATTGCGAAATTAATTTGTGTTGCACTCTTCAACACTGGTGAAGACCAAGTCTAGTTTCCACTTCATCTGACGGGGGTTGGGGCTTTGATACTTGTTGCTGAAATCTTATTTCTAATGGCCTATCAACGCCCTCAGTGTTTTCTTTAAACACAGCGGGGACATATCGTATACATACGAATATTTCGAAATGAAATGTAATAACAGCTGGCTCTATAACTTCGGAAATCAAACTTATGAAAGTATTTTAAAAACTGGCATTTGTAGGACTCAACGTTATCAATGTTTATTACCTAAAATAATTTTTAATGGGAGGAAATGGCGTCAGTTGTTATTCGTTCCGATTAATTTTCAATATCTCGATGAAAATAAAATTATTAACGATGTCGCCTCCCAGTCTCCTGTAAGAGTCAATAAATCATGAATTGGGCCAAAAATGTGTGTCAGCTTGCGGTGACTCGCACGTTTGATGGCTTTACTGTACTCGGTAGCAGTTCTGCTGTCCGGTAGGCCCAGCTCTGCTGTGTCCGGTAGGCCCAGCTCTACTGTCCGGTAAATTCATCTCTGCTGTCCGGTAAATTCAGCTCCGCTGTCCGGTAGGCCCAGCTCTGCTGTCCGGTAAATTCAGCTCTTCTGTCCGGTAGGCCCAGCTCTGATGTCCGGTAAATTCAGCTCTTCTGTCCAGTAAAATTCAGCTCTGCTGTCCGGTAGGTCCAGACCTACAGTCAGATGTGCTCCTACTCCATTCTCAGGGCAACTTGTCCTTGATGACCTGAGTGCGGAGGGATTTTTCATTCGCAAAGTAGACAGAGAGTACCAAGATCATATTTGCAGCAATCAACCGCTCTGAGAATTCTAGCACATTATCTCAAGCGATGTCCTTTCAGACTTGAACTTACTTGTTACATGGGACGCTGACGTAGTGAAAAACGACTTTCACTTTTTAACAGCTATATTACAATGCGAAAATTGACGGTTTTGGTTTGTTAATCATATTGTTCCAAATACCCTGCGGTCAATAAGATTTTCTGGAATCACTGATTCGTGCAAGAATTAGATAATGGAAACACTTAAATTTTACTATTTTTCAGTAAGCTACACGGTTGTAGCAACCAATTAATTAATTTGGGACTTTTGTCTCTTTTTCATAAATTGAGAAAGAAAAATGCCGGAGTCACGTGATTCTAAAGGAAAGATGAAGTTTCGGATATTTGGTATTAAGAAATTTTGGCGCGGCTTTTTCAGCTATTCCGATGTTCAATTTTCCGTCGTTGTTCATTTCGACTAACAAAGACTACAAGCAGCCAGGGGCTTTTAACAGCTTTGCGTGCAAAGAGGACATCTGATATAATGCCTTTTTACACTTCAACATACGAATGTGCCGCAAATTCGATATGTACCACGGTGATTGGATTGTCCAAGGCATGGCAAATAAACATGCATGGTTTGGCATAACCTCCACAATTCACATGTAACGAAAACAGTGAGCCGGAATTCCACACTTCTTATCGCAAAAAGTGCTGGAAACAAAAATAAGAAGGCTAAAATCGGGGCCAGCTGTTCTCAGACAGTTGAGGGCCCCGTATACACACCGAAGATCATCAAAGAAATCTTGCATTGTCTATTAGTGAATTTGCGATAATAAACGTCTTTCTTGTTGGGCCTTGAGGCCGTCGCCGAATCCGAATGAAAGTAAAAGCGGTTGACAATATAAAGAATAAATTCAATATTAACTATTCCATTCAATCTATAGATCAATAACAGAAGTCTATTTTCTCAAAATCCTATTCCGATTCCAATATCCTTCAATCTTCTTCAGTCGTTCTCGGGTGTCATGACTGTCTCGTTGTCCTTCGACTTTCCCGTCGACGTTTTTTTTCTGGTCGAAAAGACACAATCTGCTCAAAATAGCCAATTTGCCCGGCCAATAATTGGCCCTGATTGAATTGGAACGAATCAAATGAGCGGACAGAGAAACGCAGCATTGCCTAATAGACTTCCAGAGTCGACACAACTGCTTAAAATGTAGCGACGTCGCGACCTGTGTGCCATGCGACGTGACATGTACCCTGGCTGCCCTCGGTCTAGGTCAGAGAGAAAAACGATGCATAGCGATGCTAGATTTAGCTAGTCATTTCTCAGCAGCTTGCATGCATCATGTATTTATTGTGGGCATATGTCACTTAATATGCTGTTGATCATACAAAGCAATGTGAGCTGCGTACACGTGTACATCAAAGTGAAAAAGAGCAAAAAAGTCGTACAGATGCTCTCGGCAAAAAGAATTAAGAGCGTATCAACCGATATACTGCCTCTTTTTCAGACCTGGTTGATTAAGGGCACTTTCCTCATCTGATTGTTATATCTAATTATGATGACTGTACAGTTTTAAAAAACTTACCACTCATATTGTGCAGAAACCCACAATTATGGGTTATTACTCTCTGGTACTGATTGGGATTTGCGCATTAGAATTGCGCACATTAAATCGATATGGAGTACGATAGTCCGAACTGCCCACCCAAATTTCACCGCTACCAGTGTATCCGAATTCGCTGCCCTGAAAATGCGTATAGGAAGATCCATCACGTGTGTCGATGGGATGATTTTTGTGCGTGGCCGCAACGCCGAGAAAAATACTCAGAAAACAAAACTCCCAAACTTTTCTCATTTTTTCCCCTAAGTTTAGCATATTTCGTATGTGTATAACTTCAGAACGTAGCCAAAGTTGTATGAATTGATCGTATTGATAACTTAACTGAAATGATCAAGAGAGAACTTTGTGATAATTTGGCGCTGTTAGTTCGCGCCTCGAAAAAGTCAGAGTTAAATTTTGCCCAAACTTTCCCGGGGAAACTTTATACCATTCCCTTTCGAAATCAAGAATACAAATCAGGGGTCACCTGGCAAAATGCGGTACAGGAGATCGGAAGAAATTGCTCAAGATTTACCGACACTTGAAATTCAAAATGGCCGCCATCCTTCTGTTCACTCTTCGGGAACAAATTTAAATTTTCGCCTTTCACAAAAAATAGCCGATTAAATCTCTATTTACTCCATGAGCTTCGAAATGAGCCCCCTTCGAAATGAACCCCTTTGGTAGAACAAAAATGATTTGTACAAGTTTCAGAGTCCAAACATCTGTCTCCGAGGCGCATTGTCCCTTTAAGTAAAATATTGCAACATCCTGTTGGCCAACCACTTGTGGGGTCTTATTTTGAAGCTTACGGAGTAACGAGAGTTGTCACCGCTTTAGTTTTGTGAAAATCGGGAATTTTATTCTTCCCCGTAGAGATAACACAGTGATCATGGCGGCCATTTTGAATTTCAAATATCGGTAAATATTGGGCAATTTGTTTCTACAGTACCAAAATTTGCACGTTGACCCCGATTAGAAGTTTGCTTGAGAAAAGTTTGGGGCAAAAGTTTGTCGTTCATCGTCGTTCATCGTCGAGGTGCATACAACCTTAAAGTCATTCTAGTTTCAAATTGTTTGATATGATGTTGTACAACTCTGTTTATCTTTTCTCATTTCTCGTGTACAAACAAACGCACTGATAAAATTGAGTGACTGACTATTTTCATGTACCATATATATATATATATTATATATATATATATATATATATATATATATATATATATATATATATATATATATATATATATATATATATATATATATATATATATATATATATATATGGCGGTGCGTATGCATTTCTTTTATTCGGACAATGAAGGTAAACGATAGTCGTAGCATGTATGTTAAGTTTTGCTGTTAAATGTCGTGGTGCTATGATGGTGGTATTTCGAAAGTGGCTGTCAAAATTTAACTGTCCACTGTTTACTGTGAGTTACGAGAGGAGACATACCAACACTGAAGAAGCGTTTTAATTTTATTTTCTTTATTTAAAGGAGAGTAAAACGTATGAAATGAAAAATGGCAGAGACTCAAAATATGCAAAGGTTGTATATTTCGTTGGCTGATATGAACACCTCGCTAAGGGCGCCACAACTAAAGGCAGCTGCGTCGACTAAACCGTAGAATTAGACAATCCAAAAATAACACAACCAATTTATTACACTCGCATTGTATTCATAAAATCGCCTTTAGAAGCGCTTTATCTGCCGTGTAACAGTTGTGTAACATAAAAAGACGGAGTTTAGACATAACAACAACGGCCAATCAAAGCAGGCGTATATCTCACGGCAATTTTACGGCTTTTCCTCTTTCAAGACATCCCAACTCTTTCCTGTCGATTATCG
The DNA here is from genome assembly GCF_041260155.1 of Ptychodera flava. Taxonomy (NCBI): domain Eukaryota; kingdom Metazoa; phylum Hemichordata; class Enteropneusta; family Ptychoderidae; genus Ptychodera; species Ptychodera flava. The sequence goes on along the minus strand of NC_091945.1, from coordinate 21,430,501 downwards.
CTCACTTTGTTTTCCCATTCTTCTAATAGATGTTCTTTCAGTAGAGGAAATAATCGCCAAAGATTCTTCTCTGCGTTTTGTGCCAAATTTCCTTCTTTCTCTTTCTCCGCATTTCTAACAATTCCTGTTTCCTCTCTGTATATTGTCCGCTCCCTTTACTGCATTTTAATATCTGGCTTTATATTCCAATTTCATGCTCACTAAATTTTTATGATCTCATTAGTCGTCTATTTTCAGCGGTTTTTTGCTTCCCCGGGAGCAGACAGATTTCCTGGAGCCAAACGGACTGTTGGTGCGCCATCAGCTGCTCCGCGCGTCTGGGGTCCCTGCAACCAGTTCATCGCTAATAGTCTGCCAGCATTTGGAGGTTTTCCCGGGCTATGGCAGGCTGGTTTGTTCGTTTCTCCCCGCAGCGTGTGTCCACTTTGAAGGAGAAAAAAAAAACGGTCAGCAGATAGACATACGAAGAGACGTGCCCGCACCAGCAGAAACTTTTTTGAGGAAAGAAAAGAGACGTTTGTTTGTTCAGTTGCTACCAGCAATATGGCCGATGTGATTAGCGAGTCCCTACAAGTTGCGTAGCCAATCGATTAGGAAGATTATGTTTAATGAAACAACAAACCCTAAGTTAGTCCTTGTCCTGACGGCAACCAATCCGTAACCTGATCTGGTCGATAATCTTTACGATAGAGTTCACGTGATTCCATTTATCTGAGAGTTGTACAGTTTGACGAGGTTTTCCAATTTAAAGTTTAATCTCTGAAACTAGAGCTCCACTACAACTTGGCATTAACAATCAAACGCTAAGGCCAATAATAAGATATTTATTTCTTGTCCTTGACATTTGGCAATGATGTTGCGATGATGCGTGTTTTCTTTGTTTTTCATTTTCTTTTTTCCTAACCACTTGTGGTGTGAGATTACCTCAATATTAACTGTTATTTCTTCTTTCAAAACTGCAAAATACGTGATCTTCCTTTTTCAGTGTTTATGAATATCGAACTACTTCCATACGCAGTCTATCAATTTAAAGGGCCAGTAGGTGCAGCTGGTATTGATTTTTCACTATTTTTTTAACATCAACTACAGTTTCTTGTTCTGCTCAAGTGAATTCTGGTCCGGACTAGATTTCGAATGTAAACAAGTGCAGTGCATTCTACACAAGCTTGGTTGGCAAGCTAGATAGTTGACATTGTAAACATGCTTTGGAGAGTAGAACAAAAACTTGCAACTGACATAAAAAAAAACAAAAAGTGGAAAAAAATCATCACCAAGTTACTTTAAAGCTACTTCAACTGATAAGCTATTGACATTGTTTGCTAGCTGTACGGTGGGTTACATCGTAATGAAAATTTTTCTTGAAAGACTCCAAAGAGTGAGAAAGTAGACGCAATATGAAGGTCTTGGAGAGGGCGCTGATCTGAAATAAACGCAACTTTCCCCCTAATAACGCCATGGAAACTAAAGCCTCTAAGTTACGCGTCTTTTTATTACTGATACCGGAGCAGCCGCGGGGTTTAGTTAAATATGACATTTTCTCTATGTCGTCTGGTGTCTGTAATTGAAACAAGAAATTATGAAACGAATAAAGGTTTTATTGCCGACTAAGTAATGTCCGCATTTGTGAGCTCGTTGATACGATCGTATCACCATACCGATAAAGACGATATCAAACTCGTCATGAGTCCGAATAACTAAGACCTTCTTCATCTGATGTATCTGTGCGGAAGAAGTGGATCCGTCGTTTGGATTGTTTGACGACCTGTTTTAAGTGTCATGACAGTCAACAGCACACATTACGCTATTTTATATCTTTTAAGGATGGTTCATATCTTTACCTAGACGGCTTCATACGGAACAAGTATAGTCGGCTAAGGCACACTCTCTCTCTCTCTCTCTCTCTCTCTCTCTCTCTCTCTCTCTCTCTCTCTCTGAAAAGAAAAAGAAAAAGAAAAAGAAAAAGCACCCGTCTTTCTATGGTGTCCTTATCGACGCATAAAAATATCGAGACTGGCTCGTTTTCTTATCGTTGGATCGAGAAAATAAACAAGAAATGATTCGAAGAAGGGTAGCAGAGCTGACAAATGAGGCAACTATGACAACTTGATGCGTCATGGATACCCGTGAAGATATTGCATAACGTTGTCTCCAGAGGGCTGACTCTCTTCAATGCAACGATGTTGAGGACAGTGCACATTGCTTTGAGGTCAAAGTAATCTTTTGCGAACAATTTGATTGCCAACTTTGTGTTACTTTGTATCGATATCGTCATATATATATATATATATATATATATATATATATATATATATATATATATATATATATATATTATATATATATATATATATACTGAGAATCTAGGAACTTGTAGTTGTCACTCTACAGGCTGTTTCATGCGCTAAGCAATCATCAGGAGACCTGATGTATATATATATATATATATATATATATATATATATATATATATATAATATTATATAATATATATATATATATATATAATATATATCGGTGTCTTCAACAAAACGGAGGATTTGTGGATGGGAAGATCTTCAGTCCTCTTTACAGACAGAGCAGATCATTGGGTGATGACGTCATAATTTGGTGCTTTCTACCTGCGACATAATATGCTGATGTCATTCTTAGCAAGATTCTTAGCAATGAAAACAAAACCTTGGCGTACGGCAAAGTTATGCGAAGAAATTGACCATATCCTACACTGACAATTTTAGAGTCCAATATTGTTTTTAAGCTAGAATGTGCCTCAAGGACAGATAGTCCGAAACTTTTACAATATATTTTTGGTCCACCACTTGTGGGAGCTCATTTTAAAGCTTACGGAGTAATAAAAGCTTCCACCAGCTCATTTAGGCGAAATCGCGGGAATTTTATTTTTCGATTAAGTTAAAACAAGGATGGCGGCCATATTGAATTCCAAGTGTCTGTTAACCAAATTTTGCTCGTTTACCCAGATTTTCATTCTTTATTTCGAAAGGGAATGACTTCAAATTATCTTTCTGAAAAATTGAGCAAAAGTCTGTCTTTCAATTTCGAGACTAGTACTACCTTAATAGCGGCCATCTTTCCCTTTTTTCTGACACCCTTACTGAAAGAATAACGACTGTATCCCTTTAACGAGGAACCAGAGAAGACGAATGCTTTGCAGGCAAGCCATCTATCACGTGTACTGTCATTCCTTCTATCTGGCGGCGGGCCCTGATCAAACGAGAACGACACAAGCCAGTGTAGCCCAAGGGTTAAATCCAACAAAACTCTCTTGACTGCCGGTGTACAATCTAATTTTTCAACGGATGGACCGGATGGCGATGTCCACAAAACCGTCCAGAAGAAACACTGGTGAAATTTCGAACTCCTATTATTCTAAGAATATGCGGACTTTTTATCTTGACAGATCGAATAACCAGCCAATTAACTGAATTTAGACCGCTGTGTTAATCAAATTGCTCCAATTACGAGTTGGTGCCGTAAAGTGGCAGAAGCAATATTTTCCCTTTCTGTTAGTTAACTGCGAAACCATCCAAAGACAAGTGTAGAGGCAAGGAGAAGGTTCACAGTCTGTGTCAGGCGCCTGTGCGTGATTGTTCATTTTGTTTCCCGGATTTAACAGTTGAGGACGGCGATGCTTCGGGCAGGAAGCGCGGTTTGAAGGAAACCACTTAGAGGAAGGTATTCCGTAACTCGCAAAAACGCCACAATTTGCAGAAAACACGACCCACTCACGATTGGCTTATGTACGAGAGGACCTCAAGTGCTCGGAGTCTGCGATAAAGTGGCAGGCATGCCGCGGTTTCAAATTGAACAGACTGTTTTCTGTTGATTTGCGAATTGAACCGAGATCGCTGGTTAATTGAATCGGGTGTCTTTGTGTCTGACTATCGATGGCAAGTTGTTGAGTTTTGTGGCAGAATTGATTTTCCGAGTTGTCTCCCGATATGTTTGTCCTGCCTGTTTTCTCTAGTGATTGTTCTCCATTTATCAACGCGACATCTCTCTCTCTCTCTCTCTCTCTCTCTCTCTCTCTCTCTCTCTCTCTCTCCGTAAAACAAGTTTAATAATCGTAAGTAATACATAAATAGACACACTAATTTATAATGGTTATAATTTTGAAGGACAATAAAACCGAAGTAAAATTTCATATTGTTTAAATGACCTCGACCTTTGATAACAATTAAAGAGATTGAATTTTATTCCTTTATTGACTACACTATATAATTTTATTATGTCGTCGCAATATTTTTCCTCCCAACGATATGAAGAAATAACCCCGAGGAGATAGTGTACTGTTGACAGACAGTTCTTGTGGAAGACCCGTTTATCAGTTCGTGCAGACGACGACGGCCCGGGGGTTCGGGACTCAAGTTGATACGGGAGTCAGTTAGACATTAAACACTACGTTGTTGAACAAATAATTGGACGTTAGGATGTCACCAAATCGCTCTTCTGTAGCGAGACTCTGCGAGAGTTTAATGTCTCGTCCCCTGGGGCTAAAACATGGCAATTATATCCAAAGTTACATTGCTTCGTATGTGTTGACTTCACTTAAGCGAGGAGATGCTACGCGCTTCCTGTTGCCGACCATCCACCCGGCATACCCGCTCATTAATTATTTTTTTCCCTCTAATCCGGCTTGTCGCTGTCTCGGATTTAAGTACTTTTTGCAGACAACTGGTCCAAGCGGCTTCACTGCACGCAGGTTTTTTACTGCGCCATTGCTGGCGGAAACAGACTATAGCGCACGGCTGACGACGGCGGGCTAATTCTTGACTCAGATCGTTGCGTCGCGCTCTCAAGCCGCCGTCAGCTGGGCTGCAATTTTGCACTCTGCTTGCCATGACCCGAAGTTCGTGTCGGTAAAATTAAAATCCGCTTACAGGGTATGATATTCTGATGATCGGGATTACCTTTCCTGTTTCATGCTTCGCGTATCTTCAGTTTATTTTTAACCGCGGTTTCATTAGTTTTTTAGGGCCCGAGAATTAGGCTCTGATTAGTCCCACTTTGCAGTGCGATCGAAACACCGCTGAAAGTCAGTGTTCCGAGTGCCATGCGAAGGAACAATATCATTTTTTTTTATCCAAGTGTTAAGAGGAAACATGGCCCCAACAGGGATGCCAAATTTTTGCCAAGCAATTCCGGGAGCTGTGTTTGTTGTAACCTTGAAAAATCAGTTGTCATGGTACACAATTTACATATTTTATTCCCAGTACTTTGCATTCTCGATCAAACGCGTAATTGTGGCGGCAACTTAAAAATAACCATCTTCTAATTTCTACATAATCATAAACCAAAGTCATAAAATTACAAACTCATTTGAGAAAACGACCATTAAATATTAATCAAATCACTTTTCGCCGATCAAGACGAAATTTAAACCCCTTCTCGCAGAAACAACTCGAGCAGATTTTTTTTTCGCTAAAGTAAGCGAAGCGTGTCCCGACTGACCTGTGTTAAGTGGCCCAGTGCGCAGCGATAGTCGTGATGTGACGCGGGATGCCAGGCTGACGCCAGTCATGCAGGGGGAGACAGGACCGACCCCTCAGGCAACGACTCTGCGATTCCAGTGAGCCACGTTTGATGCCATTCATTCTCAATGAGTCATGGATATAGCCGGTTTATTGCATATTCGGCACGGTTTATGTCGCTCCATCCGGACAGGAAATCCAATATTTTGACCGCCGGCAACCGCCGTGCGCAGATAATTTAACCAGTGTTGTTATTGTTTTTGTCTTACTATACTATTATTCCATTTGTGTTCAGTTTCGTTCCACTTTCCAATGTCACCGTTCTCATGATTGGGAAAACCATGCGGGCGATGCTGCTGTGACGGCCAAAAGCCCCCTGTTCAGAAGATTCAAATCTTGTCGAATATTCCGTCAACATGACCATGACGTCGCTTTTAGAGCCCAGCAGAGTGTGTGCTCACATTCATGTCCTCTATTGATGTCCTGTTCGCTTGCCTCTCCTTAATAAATCACCACCCCCCTGACTCATTGAATAATATTTTCCTTTGTATAAGGCGATCGTCCATCCATTCATAAATTAACCCACCCGTCTATCCATCCATCCATTCATTCATTTTTTATCATTCACGTCTCCATTTTTCCTCTTGCTTTTCCCGGACGCTCTTCAAATCACTACTCGAAAGCGAATCTCTCAACCGAGCCACTCTCTGGGTGTGCTCATGTTTAACAACATTTATCGCTCCTCCCCGTCTCCTCCAACCCTCCTCTTCATTCCAACAGTTCACCCGCCCGTCGTCTCCTACCTTCCCAGATAAATCCTACCTGCCTAGTACCTTCCAAAATTGTTGGCAACATTCAATTGTCCCCTGATTAATCTTATCAAGATATTTCTTTATGGTTCCACCAAAGTCCCCTTCGTCCCTCTTTCTCCCCCGCCCCTCACATTGCCCAGTACTTCCCAGCCGTCAAGCGTTTCTATCCACAAAGTTGCGCTAATCATCTCCGCCATAAGTCAATGAAAGAAACTCATAGTGGGAACATGCAATAAACGTAATGTTCTCCCAATTGCTATCGCAACTTCATTGAGGAATATTACAAGGAATCTGAATCCGATTATACAAACGAGTCGGTAATGCGACATCGGTATTTATGTGTGCAGCAATATTTGGATTCATCCCACATTCGCAAATGTTTGACACAGATATCGCTTCGGCCGCATTGATCTCTTTCTCAATCTCGCTTGTAGTTTGTTGGTGTATGCAACCGTTTATAAATATAAACTTATCTTGTTAAAGAAAGTGACTTGTGATTTTTGGTATATTCTGGCGAAACGGTGTGTTTTAAGATTCAGTCTGGACAATATTTGCAAATCGAGCGTTGAAGAAGAATTTCGCCGGTTGCAATGGCATTTGCAAAATTGGCAGAGGGGGACGCTATGTAGCAAAAGATTTTGATCAACCACAAAGTCCCTCCGAATATGAGACCCTCGCCTCCCCAAGGCAAAGCGACTTCAGTAATGGGGCGCTGACAAGAACCCGGCGACAACATGTGACGCCATTGTTCGCAGACAAGGAAGGTAGGAACCGGAGGTATAGGAGCTCAAATTGACCCTGGTACAACCAGACACCATTCCCTCGTCGAACTCCGGGCATCTCCTTTCACCGCAGTTTTACCTTTTCCCCGGCTGCTCATCAATATTCTCGGCGAGTCAATTATCATGCTAATTTAATTGGCGACATTGTTTCTTGTCTTGGCTCGTCATCGTTCCAGTAATTGATGGCATGTTGAAGCGACGAACCAACTTTACGAGGGAGTCAACCGTGACGCGGGATGGGTAATCGAGACGGCTCTGACGAGCAATTTAAAATTAATAGTATGTTGACTGTCCAATATTTGTTTTGTTCAGCTTTGAGTTTTGACGTGATTGCTACGGATGGTAAATCTTGAAACATAAATTACCACAGAGACAAAAAAAAAATTGGGTGATAAGATTAGACCGATCTGGGTTACTAGTTATTCGCCGTAAGGGTTGGCTGTGTAAAGCATTTGATGACATTTTGCTGTGTGGAAGGGATGAGTATGAGAAATTAGTACACAATCACGGAATCGCATTTTGGTATGGTAGAAAATCTCGACACGTAAAACCGGAATGATCGTGGAGAGAGAGAGAGAGAGAGAGAGAGAGAGAGAGAGAGAGAGAGAGAGCCAAAACCTACATTTTTAGCAATTCAACATGGACTTGCATGATGTGCGCCCCGGGCAATCGAAAGCGACTTGACCTGACTGTAAACCCTTCAATCAGACTCCGGTAAACATAAAATTAATACCAATGGCCACGCGATACCGAGCCGATGCTAACTTAACCAAGGCGACTCCAGCAAGGCTGCATTTTTAGCCGATGCGCAGACCTATCGTGAAAGCAGACACTGTTTTGAAGAGTTTTAGAGTATTTTAGAATCCTTAAGAAGATTAGAGTTAGATTGGTCCTGGTGGATCTGGAAACGTGACGAGTAACAGCCAACTTTAACCATGAGTGCAATTTTCATATCAAGGACTCTGCCAGGGTCGCATCAATTGCGACTTCGAGTAAGCAGTTGAAGCCACCGCGCATCTCAGTCAGCAACAAGTTCCGTTGAGCTCGTTTTTTTTGAGAATTTTATGACCAGTTTTATTAACGTTGTCAGGGTTTACTACGATAAAAGATTGTATTTCTTGTGATTTGTTTGCATAGATATTTTACTTACTGTTCGCTGGAGCTAAACCGACATCCTGGCAGGCGCTCTGCAGACATGTTACAGGGTACTCGATACTCTAACGAGTTAATTAAATTAGTTTGGTGATAGCAGCAACACCTACCTCTCTCCCCCTCTCTTTCCCTCCCCCCCCTCTCTCTCTCTCTCTCTCTCTCTCTCTCTCTCTCTCTCTCTCACACACACACACACACACAAAATAGATCTAATTATATGGACATGGGTGTAGCGTGATTTGTCTTTTTTTTTCATTTAAAGATTAAATGCATCTGTTTGAGCAAAATATCAGCCGTTCTGAGACTTACGTTCCTTGTCACTCTTCACATTACATCACTAAAACTGATATAATGTGTTTCGGGGTTTTTTTTTCGTATCATAGATCAACTTCATTTAGTTACTGAAGTATATCTGTACCATATTGGCTTCGTCTGGGAATCCAGTTTTTGATCATATTCCTCCCGAAGCCATCTCTATCAACAGTCGTAGTTTTAGCGACGTACACATCACTTTGTAACCTGAGTCTGGCGTTCCTGCTAACTATTGGATTGAAACTCGAGGCGAAGAAATTTCACACCTTTGTGGAGTGGTGGGTAAGTGGCTACATTTTTGGCGGGCACTCCGAGAAATTACCCGCGTTTTAGATACTGCAGCTTCCGAGTCGCTAATGCTGTGCTGTCCGCAGATAAGAATGACTCATCACTTACTTAGATTGCAAGGATGAGATATCTCTCCCTACAATAATAAAATCACTTTGATAACACCAGGGGGGATGCAGCATCCATGCGGGATTCTGATCTCGGTGTCCCTCAACGCCAAATAAAGCAGGTGGAAATCAGCGACTTTGCTCACCTGCGCGGTTACCGGTCCGCACTTATCATCAGACCCAACGGTGTGTCATAGAAACACGCCCTCAGTCGCGCGTCCATTCTCATTAGCTACACCTTTTCACATAATTTGCATGATGTTAGTTTCTGAAGATGGGTTTCTCTTTCTATTGGCTTAGATGTAATTAGGCATACTCACACCTGTGCAAGACATCACTTAGTATACCTGTACAAGGAATGAGTTAAAATATTTGAAGTGAATTAATAAAGAATTGGGCTGACTGCATCAAATATGACAATTATTTGAAACTTTCGATGCTACTCAAGAAGCACCACTGGAAAACTTAGAGGAGTACTTTCAGTAAGTTAACAAATACTGCAGTTTTTTAAGCTATTGGGCAACATGGTTCTTGTTTTGAAGGTGACCTTCAGAAAATCATAGTTGAGATGGCGAGTACTGCCTCGAAACTAAAAGGCGTAAACTTTTTCTCAAACTTTCCTCGAGGAAACTTTTAACAATTCTCTCAACAGACCAATGATAGCAATTAGGGGTAACGGTGCAATTTTTTGGTACTAGTGAAACAAATTACCCCATTGATATATACCAATATTTGAAATTCAAAATGGCCGTCATCCCTGTGTTAATTCTATGTGGCAAAATTAGAGTGATGGACAAGACAAGTATTTGAAAAGTTTCAGAGTCCGAGTATCTGTCCCCGGGACGCAACCTTAAAATTTGATATCTGACGAATCGTTACCACACAAACCTCATGACAAAATTGATATAACTTGTAATGCTCAATAAGTGTACATTCAATGAGTGAGCATTAAATTTTGTTATACATAGGTGAAATACAACTGATACAGGTACTGAAGCTGTGACGTCACAACCTTACTTGATTGCCCCAACAAAGATAATCAACCGACGAGTACTTTTAGGATCACGTGCAAAGGTTCCATAAAGCTAGAAATGCATACATAAAATGTACACACTATCTTTCTCGTACCTTGTGCACGGAAATTCGTAATTTCAGGCTTCGTGAGAAGTACATTTTATGATTCGTGTCAAGAAATTACGAAAGATTGCCAGTTTGCGACAAAGAAATCGCGGAAACTAGATCCGCTGAAGATTGGCGCTTTTTCCAATAAATAATGCGAATCAGGCCTTTGGATTTCTGACATAGCCTCGACAATGAATAGCAATAGAATGTATCCAGATTATCGGCCTTCAGATAATCCTTCCGATGAGCGAATGATATTTATGAAGTGGTATTGTTATCATTAAAATCCGGAAAACAATTTCCTTTCAGCCTCACTCATCTGTCATATCGTCTGTATGCCGGCGATTGCTGCAAAAAATATCGACCGGAAACACGAATTCATCAATTTCGGAATTGCACAGAGTGATGATGCGCACGCAAAAGTTGCGCTTGTTTCTTGTCCGGCTTCAACGCGGCACGCAAATGGAAAAGACATGTTTGAGAGCGTGTGATTGGATACCATGGATAGTTTCCGTCCAATCTGTGTCATTTCTTGCACCTGCGTTTAATTTTGACCGCTAAACGCTCGATGCATTGACAACAACAACAACAACAACAACAACTGACGGCAATGAAATGGCGAATGAGTATCGTTTATGTGCGACAGCAGAAACAGATGTTCATTTGTTTTACTCTGCTATCACTGGAACTTCCACGAACAAACTGATAAACCAGCATGCGAGTGATAAACCTTTCAAAACACGCACTATTCTCTCTCTCTCTCTCTCTCTCTCTCTCTCTCTCCTCTCTCTCTCTCTCTCTCTCTCTCTCTCTCTCTGCATGTCTGCACAGACGTATGGGTCACGGCCGGAGATGTCAGGTCAGACTATTTGCGTATGGTTCCTCTTGAAGTGTTTTTCCTTCCATGATAGCTCTTGGCAGACAGTTAAGTGGTCTGATCGAAATCGTTTCCTTGAGATGCGACGCGCGGAAGCGAAATGTCAAAGTTGGACCAGTCAAGTAGGTTAACTGAACGCTTATCTAGATGATCTTGGGATGCCAGGAACGCTAATGCCCCCAAATAGCCAGAATGTTGCTCATATGACTGCTTGAAAATCTTTGTCTCGAGTCTTATTAGGATCACAGCAGACAGCGCGTCCCGGAAAAAGGGCATCTCTGATCAAGAGCTCTTATCGGTTCGATCTGCGCGCCGGCACACTGACACGCGTCTGTTCCGTAATGAAATTCCCCTTGAGCTCAGTCGCCAGTGTCGTTGCAAGAGCCCCCACCCCCACCCCCTCCTCTAGACTTTTAAACAGACCTTACAACTTTAGCAATGGGGAATGTCATGTCAACTGAAGATGGGGTGTAAAGAATCATTGGTGAACCGACTGTTTAATACTTGCGAGATAGAGGCTAAATTGACAGCCCTTGTCCAAATGTTATGTTTAAACAAAATAACGGACCATATTTCAAAGGCACTGCTGGCCTTTTTGAATGGTTCGGCGTTGTTTAAGGAGGGTGGTCCGCTTGACGGCATAACCTTCGGGGTCGCAGTTGGTATGCGAGAAAGTTTATTTACTCCGAGCTCGGCTGTACTGCAAGGTCGCCACAAACTTTCAATTTGTCAGAAATTCGGAGAAGCAGCGCTCTAGAACTGTTATACATGTACTTAAGGTGGTGCACCTGAAGTACGGTGGACCGGATCTTCCTTATGAAAGCAATCAGGGTTTCTTAAGGGGCATTTGTGGACCCCCTAGGCATATGTTGACTCGTAGGCCCAGTGTTCTCCAGTCTAATCTGGTCAATATCGGCCACATCTGGGGAATAGCCCTACTGATACAGTATTGCATGCTACAGTATATATTAACGGTCCCTCCACAAAAGGACCGTGAATGATATATGCAAGACTCCGTAACTTTCTGGTACGGTCTTCAAGCGGCCTTGACATATACCAACAGTCTGTTGCCGTAACAGTGGGGTGGCGGGACAATAAAAAGGCCACGGCGCATAAAAAGAATTATAGATTGAAATAAATTAATTTGAACACAAGGTGCTTAAAATGAGAGTTTGAAGAAGGACATCGCCATATATTAATTTAAATTACAATCGGATGTTCTTCACAAGCAAACCGAGCGCCATTTTCCTGTTTCGTTTGTTTGAGGAGTGATTGCAAACGGCTTTTTTTTTCCTGCAGACACACATCTGCCACTAAAAGAAGTTTCAAACGACAATATCCCCTTTTCCTCTAATTGTTTTGCGGAAGTAGAACTAATATTTGCAGGGGAAATGCGGACATCCTCGGCAATCTCATCGTGGCTAACTCGTCAGAAGCGTGCGCTGGGGGATAAACTTGGCAGGTTTTGAACAAATTCCCCTAGGCGCCAGTAGAATCATCGCTAAACGAACTAAAACTCCTTATGTCTCGTTCAAGTACCATAAGTATCATTTATTGGAGACAGTTGATAGTCCTTCTAGCTGCCCTTGTCACAATTAAACTACATTTAGGATAAATTTTGATGTCAACTGTTTGTCTTCTACGGAGTCGTCTGGGGCGAATCTCTCCACATTTTCCCAAAAGAATTCAGAGATACCATACTTATTCTGGTCAGAAAGAAATTAAGAATCGCCAACCGACACGCTCAGTCGTAAAAAAAGCATCTAGGCGGACGAAATTTTCTGGAAATGTGAAAAAATCTTGATGTGGGAGATTTGGCGGGAAGCAGTATGACGTTTAGACATCAGTTAAGGTGATAGCATCTCTGATGCCAGTCGTGGAGACAGGTTTCTTCCATTATCCACACTTTAATATTTCGTTTCTCATTACGACGGCTGGGGGATGAGCTAACGGTCTGTTGATGCAGTCCAACAGATTACGTTCATGTTATCGGGCTCGTTTTCGGTATCCATCCATGTCATAATTTTCCTGAAATGATAGGGGAGAGTCAGATTAATGATTTGCGATGGAAAATGAAACGATAGCCGATTAATATTAGCTGTTTCGGGGAGGGAGGGGGGAGGCAGCGATGATGTTGAGTATCGATCGAAACTTACCTGCTCTGTTGTGAACCATTACGCAGAGCGCCATCACCGAGACTGGATTTTTTTTATTAATTCCACAATTTCGATTCTGACTCGCGTGTGTACAAATTTAACTTGTTATTGCTGCTGTTGTGGTTTTAGAATTTTTTTTAGATTATTCGGCAATATTGCATTTCGGCATCACTGTTTCAGAACGGCATTGCTTGTCTTGATAGGATGGTGGCGTCTGTCTCCCGTAAGATTGCTCGGCAGTTGATTGTGAGTACACGTACGCCGGGTAAAATACCTCCCTATAATACACATATAAAAGGTTTACACACTTGCCCTTTTTGTTGTTCATCGGAAAGGCAATACGGTATTTTGTCCCAACAATATGCTTGCCAAAGTGACTGCCATTCCAGCAGAATTATTTCAAGCTTTCCAAAGGCGTCTCCATATGGCCACGGTCAAAATGGCGCCCATCGGATCAGATGCAATCCGCCATCGAACAAAACATAGAAAGGACAAATAAAAGAAAGCGGGCCTGGCGCGGACAATGACGACTACACAGCTCCGATTTGACGGCGGTTTTTGAATGAAAGGCTACTTTTCAGACGAAAGCCAAATCAAACCTCATCAGCGGGATTGTTTCTGCTAATTAACGATTACAGGATTAAAACTGAAAGCCCTACCCCTTGTCTCCAAAAGTAAAACACCACTAATTACCCTATCGCCACATCCGCGAGCGTTCAATAAACGGTGACGACAACAATTAAGAGTATTGCTTTCCTATTTACATCGTCTTACAATTTACTCGGATACTGATCGTATGATTCCAAAACTGGTGGATCAGAGGAAGACTCCGTGTCTGTTGGTAGCTGTTGTGAAATGTGGTCTTTACACTCCGCGCGTCGACGTATACCTGGTAGCGTTTAACAAATTGAGCAAGGAGTTGCTTCTCTACGAATGGCACTTCCATTGTATGTCCGGTCTCCTCGACTGACAGAGACAGACTCAACCCCGAACTTGAACTCGGCATGGTCTTTTTTTAGGTTAGATCATAGAGTCCAAACACTAAATATTCTCCTTGCGAGCCTCTTTAGGGTTTCATTCGTTTGGGAGCCACTCTGGTTACCCACATCGCTTTAGAACAATGATCTTTCTGAACGAGCAAAGGTTTTCTTTACTTTTTGTATATTGTGCTCTGTAGATCCGATATTACAGCTCTGCTGAGAAGCAATGTACAATTAAATTCAAGAATTTCCCCGTTTCGAAACCTACCCCGAACAAAACACGGAAAATATTTGCACTCGTCATGTGCATGGGGAATTAGGTTTTTACTTGTTGGGACGGTCGATGGAAGTAGTTCCAATGCGACGCGATAACCTGATTCACAGATTTGAAAAATTGTCAATTTGATGTCTCTTGCGTTAATTTTTATTAACAATCGGATTCAATATCTGCTTTTGTTCAAGTTTGCACCCGTGGTAATCTCGACAAGGCCGTGCCTAATTCAAGCGGCGCCACGCAGTAATTGGAACGCTTGGTGCGCGATCCTTCGGCGCGGAGACGAAAAAGGTAGTGATGTCATCGCGAATTTACATTTCCACGCGCCAAGCATGTCTGAATGAAACAACAGAAGAAAGAATACTGATAGAATATTAATTCGTTCAATCAATTTAATTTCCTTATCTTCTAGGTTTTTAATAAAAAATGCCCAGACTAACATCTTCGTAGATAACTACAAATCATATCGCTTTCTTTTTTAAACAAAGCAATTTTCCACTGTTTTAGATTTTGACAATTGTCCGCCTCGCTGATCGGCAGTGTCCCAAACACGAGAAAATTTCCCTCTCAATGAAAAGTGACTCGAGAACAATAGCGTCGTTCTGCTGTAATTAAGTCGAAAATTACACTCGCAGCAGGCGTCTTTCTACAGGTCTGTGCCGAACAACATTCACTGTTTCCGTTTTGATCTATCAAAGCGCGCAAAATTAATCTAGAATGAAGTGAGCGAGCGTCTTAACTGGCACGACAGCTGTTCAGACTGTAAAAAATTAAGTTTGTTTGTTGGGGAGACAATCCAAGGTGTTCCACCTTTCTTCCACGCCACCGCGGCCTCATCACTCTTGGGCAGATTTCGCTTGTCGTTTCCAACAAACCACACAAACTCATACAGGTGATCTACCGCGCCACAGAACGCGCGAGTTTTGACAAAGAATCGCTGAGCACACTGTCGTGCTGTTAATTCCCGTTGCTTTCTGCTTGGGTACACTCTCGTCGCGGTATATATATTTGAAATGACGCCTTTTCAGTTTTGTTCTAATTTCGTTCGGTCTATAGGCCAAAGTTTCCGTCCATTCAAAGTTAGACCTTTAAAACAATGGGCAGACGATGACCAAAACAAACATGGTGACTGCGTTTATGGGTGAGAAGAAATTACAAGGCTGGACCTACTTTACAAAATTCAATATATTGAAAATATGACCGACTCGGACGGGGAGAAAAATAATACTAAAAGGGGCATCTGCGTTTTTTCTCAAAGAAACCACCAAGGAAATTTTGAGTAGCTCTCAGTCTGTTGGTTTGGATGTTCAAAATCTTAACCACTTTCACGAGTTGCTGATAGTTTGCGTTTAATACATGAACTTCGGCGAGCGAGGAAATAAAAAATTTACTGTTTTGCGGAAGTTATGTTACGACAACATGGCGACACGCCAAGAAACCACATCGCTTGGGACTTGCGACATAATTGGCCTGTGACCCTAAGGGGTTAATTGTATCGTGTAAGGGCCGTGCCCTCTGACCAGAATAATCCTGGCAAGGCGACAGGGTGGTTGCCATGTGTAGCGGAGACACAAATAATCACGGAGCCCCATGGTAGCAATATATCAAGTGTCTTGGCTATACAACCACATCAGCCAACAGAAACAGGTTTGATGAAAACCAAAGCCCACGGCTATTGACATGATTTGTGTACTCTCAACTTCTACATAAGATAAAACCCTAAAGGCACGCCCTTCGAAGCGTTCAAGTTTTGATAACAAAGATTCCAGATTTTGTGATTTTAAAAATGGCTCTCTTCTGTGGCCGAACTTTCTGGTCGGTGTGAGCACACTGCGCATGCTCATATTTGTTTCGGAAATCCAGAAATAGTCTGCGCCTAATTGTATGGAACCCATCCACCTGTTGACCCACCAGTCTGTTCTCCGAGTAGCCCAACTTGAGTAGTACATTGAAAGCTGATAATGTGCATGGTGTTTTATGCCAGGAGAGACGTTATCTCGGCATCGGATCGATTGAAAATTATTTTGCACTTGTTGCAAACTTCACTTTTTGAGTGACATTTATTTTAATATTGCATACCACAGCATTTTGCGGTGAAGAACCGTGCCTTTGAAGATTATCACACACGTGTGCAAAAACACGCGAAACTCCTATCTGTATATGCCAGTGCACGTTTTGTTTCTTTTGCGACCTAGGTTAAAAATGCATCCCCACTGCGAGATTTTTCCTTTAACGTTTAGAATTTTTTCATGGGTGTATCGACAAAATTATTATCATAGACCGCGCGCCCGGGCGCTCGCCTCGAAACGGAACGTTTTTAACACTTAGATTTCATCAAACTTTTCTTTCTCGTGCACAATTTCAAACAATCTCTTCCACAATCATGAATAAAGATTATGGGTCTCCGTGCATACTCCAGTGCAACAGAAACTCAAAATCGCTGTCTTTTTTTCCTATGCGAACTCTATGGAAGGAAATGAAATTTTCGATTTTCACGAAAATATGACTGTGAAAACTACTGTTGTCTGATAAGCTTTAAAATGAGTCCAATTGACTAGTAAAAGTAATGTAAAAATTGAGCATCCGAAAACCTGTCCCCGAGGCGCATTCAGTGCTTTTTGAGACTGCGCGCTAAGTTTTTGTCGCACTGTCATTAATTTTGGAAAAGAGCAGGAGAGGTTGTTGAAAGTCATTGACAGAACTCGTCCGACAAAACTATAACAGTTTTGATATGAGAGCTCTCGCGGGGTTCCAGAAAACCGGAGGAGAGGGTGGCTGGTTTAGATCAATTCGAGTAACACCAATGTCGGTTTTAAGGGATTTTCATGGAATCCACTCGTTTACAAATCCGTTAGTGCGTATTGTGAGAAACATTGGTCATACCGCACCCATCCATTCAATTAAAGCGAACATTGTTGGTCATAACAGGTGGGGGACGCTCTCTATTAAACAGCTTTTGATGCACAGCGCTACTAGCATGCGTTTCTCGACCAAACGAATACAAAGAAATTGTTGAGAAAAACAAAGTTTAATTGAACGTGTAAAAGCTCCTTGTAAATAGCTCGCGCCCGAGTTACAGTAGTAAGCTCTTCTGTATTTTGGTCGGTCGGACAATATGGCGATCTCGTTGGGCATCGATGTCGCGCTAAATCAAGTTAAAATCGTTTCCCCGAACCCAAATTGTTGCAGTTGAGCAGAGGGGCGAAAGGCACACGAGACTTCATTGTGCCCCTTCTCATCAGAATTTAGAACGCTTTCCGACAAAAATTCTCAATTAATAAAAAAGTTGAACAGTTTGGGATAGAACGGCGCCAAATCGAACTCAATTGAAAGCGTCAGCGTGCATGTCATACAATACCGTCTATTTCCATTTTTATCGCCACTTAACCAAATAGAGTTCCATTTTATCGTCATTTCACTGTATTATGGTCCTCATCGGTCCGAGCATATGGTTACTTCTTCCGTGGAATTGCTTTGAATGGTTAAATTAATTTCCATGAAATGCCTGGGTCGTTTACTCAACGAACATGTGCCGTTTTAGATTGACTGACAATATGTCTTTTTCCCTCCTTCGCGTTCCTGTAACTAATTGGCGGTCGATCGGTTGCCGAGTTCAGCTTATATATGTGGCAAGGCCAAGCCTCAAAGAGTGGAGGGGGTGCAATTTTCGGCAGCAGGAACCAATTTGGGAAAACAACAAAAGATTCTACTCCTGCCCAAGTTAACGATATGAGGCAGGCTGTCAACGGCAATAAAGAGCGAAGCCAACTCAAGGCTGATACAAATCGAACAGGAAAATACAGGCGAGAGGACCAGGTGCTAGCCGTGAATCGGCTCTGGGTTTTTTTGGAAATACCAGCTTCGGACGCAAGTTGTACACAACGGTCAACCACCCAAGCAGAACAACGCATTGTCTCAAGTCTTGCGGTGCCCCATTATCCAGGCTTCTGTTCACCATCTCACACCCTGCGCCCGAATACCGAGAGCAGATGAAGAAAGAGAAGCTATATCGGCTTCTGTCGCGGCGTGAACAACTTTCAGCCGTCTGCAAATCACCGTCGACGCCATTTTCAATGTTCCCGAATATGAGACATGAGTCTGCAATTAAACTTTTAATTGGCGATCGAGCGCATGAGAGCGAACAGTTGATTTTTCCATAATGCTTGACAGCCTGCTGTAACAAATAATGCATGACCCTATGCAGTTTGTAATTTTATTATTTACTAATTGGTGGTTTATGGACTGGAAACGTTAGTTTATTGTCGCTATTAAAACGGCATGGCAGACAGTCTAGTTAGGTGTTTTATTTTTGCCTTGCGTCAAACTTACAGACATACGTGGCAAGATACACAACTGTCACAATCTTCAATCTTTTATTTCGGAGCCCCCCTTTATCTCTGACCCAAGATTGGCTTCATACGTCTCTTGAGAGAATTTTCTCAGATTCTTTAATGGCGAGGTTGGAAGTATTTTTTAAATTACAAGCCTCGCATATGTTCCGCGCCATAGTAACCGGACAGACAGACCCTTATCTGTAGGCACCTCAACGATTTACCATACTCCACTATTCGTAATATATGAGTGTTCCGCATTACCCTCTACTCATACAGTTGAACGTGGAGCAAATTTTTAATCGGAGTATTTCCCAGGAGAGCGGTGGTCTTCGTTGGCCGCCATTGCACAGATTTCTCACAAACCCTTACCTCTTTACGGTATACCGCGTCCAAACCACGCATGCTCCCGCAAAACGAGTCTCATCAGTGTGTTCTCTCAAAAGGGTATATTCTATTCATTATGTCGTTTTACACCCCTTCACCGCACTGATACTCAGCATAAACCACAACAATAAGATAATTTCAGAGCTATCATTTTTAAAAAGAAAAAAGTTTGAAATTTGCATCCAAGAATTGTTTTAAAATGACGAAATCAGTCAACTTCTCCGTTGAAAATTAAAATGGCTGTTCCGAAAGTCAGCTATTTAGAATGAGACACACATCCGGAAAACTTGCGATCTCTTCTATTCTGTCATCTGAAATGACAAGCATATGAACACGATTGTGCCTTCATAGTTGTGAGTTCGTAAGACACCAATCTTGAACTTGAATGTCGATTAATTGTATAAATGTATCTTCCCGTCAAGTAAATAACGGCCATTTTACTGTGCAGAGTCACGTTGAAACGCACCGAGGTGTGCAGCCTTGTACCCGCCGCTAATATTGATGTGCTAATATTGATGACGTGCGCCATTATTGTCGGAAATGGAATTCCGGTGAGGAAGTTGAAATGTTTCTGCAATAGATTGATACAAATTACATGGCTGCCGTCTGTGCACACAGCTCTAACAATGGCGGGCGTTTGCACACTCATAGAGAACGAAATACGAAATGTCAAAAATATCAAAGATGACTTTACCGCTACTCTTTACCTTTTTTATCTACTGATGTGTAAAACAGACGTTCTGTATGCCTCACATATATCTTGACAACATTCCTCTTACAAAAGCATATCGAATAATTTAGACCTCGACATGCGCGACACTTATCTCGCGTGTACATTAAAGGTCCGTCCCCAAAATGGCCGCCAATACTATCGATGCATTAATAATGCATCGTGCAGTTGCCTCGGATCGACAACGGTCTCCGTCAATCGGCTCAACAGGTTTCAGAGAAAATTGTTCATGCGTTCGCTGAGCACGAAATAAATTTCGAAACTAAATTATCCCACCGTTTCAGCCGTAATTTTGCTTTTCTGTACATGACATGCAATCTTGCCCTCTTTGTAAAAAGCTCTATTTTGACAGTCTTCCACTCTGTGTATACATGTTTTAAAGCAATTACCATCGGTCGAGGATCAAACAATTATTCCTGCGACGATAAAAAGTTCTGACGCACGTAATATGCCCTTCCGGTAGTGTGAAGCGCAGAGTGGGGTCGTTAGGTAACGAAAGTTGGTACATGGTGAAATAAAACATTACTTACACAAGAAAACGTAATTTGTTAATGAAAGAAATATAGTATAATAGGTATTAATCCAGGGTTGCCATTGCTATCGGGGCAGAGTCGACCGTGCCACAACAGCAGAACTCTTATGGATTGCTCGGGGCTTCGACTTGCTTTTCATGGCAATTCAACTTTAATAGGCAAACTTTTGATAATTCAAACAGGATCACAAGTCGATGAACAGCCACTGCACTTAATTTTCTCTTCATCCCCTGCCTGTAGTGTATTACAATCGATCACTCAAATTGCAGATGACAAGCGGTTTTAAACGCTAAGCCGACAAATCAGACACGCGACCTTGAACTTCGATTTACGATCGCAGGCGGCTCTTGAGAAATGCGATCGTGCTCGGCACGATCCTGATTAATATGTAGTTTTTCAATTAACTGTGGCTGAATAAACTAATTACTCTCCTGTTAACATTTTAACTCAAGTCCCATCACAATGTTTGCAGAATTTTCAAAATCAAAGACAATATCATGTTACGGTTAAACATGAGAGGGACAGAAGTACAGTTAAAGAGATGGGTGACATAGAAGTGGCTAGGGAAAGAGGCATAGATCGGAGGTTTTTTTTATATTTGTCCTTATTTATTCTCCTTAGAAAGCACAGTCTTGAACTCGGAAAATCATGCTCGTCACCGAAATTAATCGATCAGATAATCTCAACTCTAATTGTTATTTGTATTGGAGGTGAGAGGCCGCAATTTCATCTCCACATTGCCAACAGGGCCGACAGCAAATTGAAAGTCGATTGCTCTATCTCCATCTTTCCTGCAGCCGCCTCCCATCCCCCACCCAATTTAGACTTCGATTTTGAAGAGTTACTGGCTGTACGCCCCCAATTTTTTGGATCGTCTCGCTATGAGCACAGTTTTTCAGCCAGCCCATTACAGTTTTATGTGTCCCGATCTCTTTTAAGCACCCACTCGACATTTAATGCATCATTATGACAAACAACCATCTTCGGCTTCGGCGGTTGTTGAACACGTATTGAACCGCATCCAAAATTGTTTGGCTAGATGGTGCAAATGTTGAAATGTTCATCTCACACTGTGGTTGCACTTTAACTTTGCACTGACTGCGTACAAAAAAAACCCCAAATGTTTTTAGACTTCGCTTCAACACTGATGCGGACAAACCAAAAACCAGATATGAACTGAATATGCTCACGTGTTTTACAACAGGTTAATTAATAGAAGTACGCTTCACAGAACAATGAGATATATGTTATCACTATATGTAGCAGGCTTTTTTTAAACTTCGCACAGTACTCTCAGAGTTTAATCACTAATTACAAAACTTTATTTAATATGCAAATGAGCTGTCAATTAACTTGACACTGCTCAATGCTTTATGGGACAATTAGATATCCATCAGATCAACATTTGTAGCACATTTTATTTAATTTAATGCTGTTATTTTAGAGTAATGTCACTAATTACAAAGTTCATTAAATATGCAAATAAACCCTACATTAACTTGACACACGGTCCCTCCACAAAAGTGCTTGACACTGTTCAATGATTCATAGCACAATTAAATATTTATCAAATCAATATCTGTAGCACGTTTCACCAAATTTTAGTGCCGAAATTTCAGAGTTATATACCTAATTACAAAGTTCATTAAATATGCAAATGAACCCTTAATTAACTTTACACTACTAAATGCTTTACAACACAGTAAGATATCTGTCGTATCAGTATGTGCAGCAGTTTTCATCACATTTGATGCAGTTATTTCGGAGTTATATGACTAATTATAAGACTTCATGGAATATGCAAATGAGCTAATTATTAACTTGACAGTGGTCAATGCTTCTCAGTACAATTGGATATTTATCAGATCCACATCTGTAGCAAGTTTCATCAAATTTAACGCTGTAATTTTGGAGTAATATCACTAATTAAAAAGTTCATTAAATATGCAAATGAATCCTTAATTAACTTCACACAACTAAATGCTCTGCACCACAATTAGATATCTGTCGGATCAGTATCTGCAGCAGATTTCATCACATTTGGTGCAGTTATATTGCAGTTATATCACTAATTACAAAACTTCATAAAATATGCAAATGAGCTATTTGTTAACTTGACACTGCCAAACGCTTCTCAGTACAATTAGATATTTATCAAAACAATATCTGTACCCAATTTCACTGACTTGGGTGCCATAATTTCAGAGTTATATACCTAATTACAAAGTTCATTAAATATGCAAATGAACCCTTAATAAATTTCACACTACTTAATGCTTTACACTACACTTAGATATCAGTCGGATCAGTATCTGCAGCAGATTGCATCACATTTGGTGAAGTTATATCGGAGTTATATGACTAATTACAAACCTTCATAAAATATGCAAATGAGCTATTTATTAACTTGACACTGCCTAATGCTTCTAAGTATAATTAGATATATATCAGATCAATATTTGTTGCAAGTATCATCACGTTTGGTGCAGGAATTTCAGAGTTATCTCACTAATAACAAAAGTTCATTATATATGCAAATGAGCAGATAATTGACATGACACTCACAGTATCATCATAATGTTCTTAGATTGTCATCTGTGAAAAGTTTCATGAAATTTTGTGCAGTATTTCTTGATATATGTATACACTGTCATTACCGTCTCCATAGGGAAACCATTGTATGGAAAAAAACGATATTGCATAACTTCATTAATATGCAAGCCACACTAACCAAAATCTAATCAGTTCTTGCAAGTAGCACATGGTACCTGTGTACCACATCTGACTTGAATCCGTTACAGCGTTTTTGAGTTATCGTGTAAACAGACAGACAGACAGACACACACACACACACACACTAACACACACACACACACACACACGGACAGACAGACAGACATCGCTATGACAATAGCCCACGTGTTTACACACGTGAGCTAAAAAGGCACGGATCATGTTTTATCACAGCGCTTTGATATTGTTTATTATGACTTTTTTTAATTTGCTGATATTTTTAATCAACTTAATTTTAAGCGCAGACGTAATGTGCACGCGCGGGCCAATGAAGTTCAATGGACAATTTTTCTTCTACGATATCATATGATGAAATGCTACACGATATATTTGAAAGACAACTTAAATTTCAGCAATTTCCCCCTGTTTAGGAGATCTCGATGTGTGTGCGCAAGCAGTGTTAATCGCAAATATTAATTCATCTGTTTAAGTTTTAAAAACATATTTATTTTCTCAAACACGCGATAATAGAAAAAAAACCTGGCGAGTCACTCAGCCAGGTCCCGCTTAATTGGTGTTAGGGGAGACAGACTCTCGTCTCGTTTGACGACACAAAGTTGATGTAGCTTATACTTCGGTATCTGATGAACACGACATGGCCATGGCTCCGCTCGGCCGTCCTTTCAGTCTCGATATGTTGTTTGTTTGGTTGGTTGTCAGATACATATTGGCGATACAGAAAAGAGTCCACCCGATATAAAAAGTCTTAGTACTTTAACTAGGGCCATGGGTAAGTGGAATTGAAATAATTACACTTTGGCTGCGGAGAGAGCTCCTTCCCGCTTCCGCTCGCCGTTCGCCGGGCGCTGTCTGTCTGTCTGCCCAGGCTTTGCGTGCTTTTTCGCTCTTCACGTCGGAATTAGCACTCGTTCAAGTCTCCGTCGTGTCTCAACGCCGCAAAACGCATGAAATTGACACTAACAGCCAAAATTCTGGACTCCTGCGCGCTGGAGCAAAAGTCGCCCCGGGTACACTACATACAAGTCACGAGGGTTGCCGGTGGGGCGCACGGCGCTTTCCCATACGATTTTTTGCCGTCTATAAATTCCCAAGTCTATATTTGATGATGCCAGACATGTAAACGGAGACAGCGGGGCAATTTCAGCTGATGACTCTGTCTGCAAAACCAGAAACTTCTTCAAATATTGACGTATTTGTTTCGAAAGAGACCAATATGCTCCCGCCCAAACTTTACGGATGCATCATATCGAGGCCAACTGAGCTGGGCTTTGTATACTGTACCACCACAGACGTCAAATTAATATGAAAGAGAAAGTGCTTTCTCGGGTTATTTGATAACATACAGACAAAGACGGGAATGCTCTTACATTTATCAACCGGGTTATTCTCTATCTTCGAAAATAGTCTTTCATTTCGACATGTGGACATTAAACGTGGGTTGAAACATTTGCTTGTGCTTTGTATCCGTGTCTGCTCTCTCCAGTTCCTGTGTTTGTTTGGGTAAATTGATGCGAGATCATTTTCGTCCTGTGATATCTAAGCCTAGGACCGAATGCGTGTCAAAAAAGGGGGGAGGACGAGGAAATCAGTTTGTTTCGGGGACTTTCCGAGAAAGATACCAATCCGGGCGCTTTTTTTCCTACCCCTTATCGACTATATAATCCCCCCGAAGTATTACCATTATTGTATATCTTTTTAATTATTCGATTAAACAAATGACAAAATTGTTATGCTCCCTCATTTTCTAAGTCTGTTTTCATTTTACGGGCTTGTACAGTTCCAAATTAAGGTTCCGTTTGCTCGCAACTTGTAGGTTATGAATTCGAACATACCACGATGAAACACCGACGTATTGCTTTCTCGATTACGGTGTTTGTTATTCTCGATTGTTATTTCTCGATTACGGTGTTTGTTAATTTTTCGAGTTCGAATTCCCTTTCTTTACTCTTATTACTGAAAAGGATAATGTTTTATAGAAAGAATGACCGTGGCCGTAAATATGGCAGTGATTTCCTCTCTCTAGCTATTCGGAAGACGATTTTCGCCAGCGAACTATATTCCTCCATCGCCCACTTTATGGGTCGCCTTCTGGTCACGTGATTTCAAGCTACCGCCGATACCACTCGTTATTAACATTTGCAAATCGCGGGAATTGAGCTTCAATTATTTCACAAAGTAGGTTCACATACCGCGCAGACTATACCTTCGCGATAGTCTGCCAGCCACCATGCCGCCGTCCTGTTTGTCGTCGCGATATCATATGGAGACAAAATTCTGAGCCAAAATGATGCATTGTAATCCATTTTTTGTCATTAATAACGTCAATGTTTGATGTCTACGCGACGTCCCTGGAAAACGAACGTTTAAATTGGCGCTTGAACGAAACAAACCTGACGTCATGATTAAATTGGATGTTTTGCTTTGTAAATTTACATGGCTTGTTCATATTTTTGTCAAACATAAAAGCAGAAAAGTCAACTGGATAAACGCACGCTGTTTCAAAACATTGTGTAATCCTTTTGATTGGAGAGATAAAAATTCTCTCAAATCACGCTTTCCATTCGCGTAGTCTGGAAGTATTGTTGTAAATATTTTACAACCATGTCTGACTAAAACATTGTGCAGTAATTCTCTAAATCTGCACACTTTTCCCGATTTCGGTCAGGAAATGTTATCGCATCTTATAATTGCCATGGCATTATTAGCGTATCAGACATACTGTAATAGACCATGTTGACACCAATCAACGCATGCTACTATTATGTATGTACGTATGTATGTATGTATGTATGTATGTATGTATGTATGTATGTATGTATGTATGTATGTATGTATGTATGTATGTATGTATGTACGTACGTACGTACGTACGTACGTATGTATGTATGTATGTATGTATGTATGTATGTATGTATGTATGTATGTATGTATGTATGTATGTATCTATGTATGTATGTATCTATGTATCTATGTAGGTATTTATGTATGTACAGGATAGCATTCTATATGATGGTACCGGATGAAATTCTAGATGTGAAGGTACAGGATGGTTTTCTCGGTGATGACACAGCTTGTTATTCTTGATGATGGTACAGGATAGCAAGGCTAACACTATGAACTCATTTGTTTGCCAAGATGACTTTTTCAGGGACTTAAAATTCTATAATTGACGTGTCGTGGCCCCTGAAGCGGTACTTCTGAGTTGGTACCATCACGTCCAAGGTTATTTGGAGTCTGATGTTGTCTTGGTGCTGTTTTGACAATTTCTAAAGGTAGAATATCTTGCCACAGTGTTGTGGAACTCCCTGATTATTTTGATGCTGCTTTCAACCATGGGCAAACCTACTGTTGTAAAGGCAAACAGCTTGAGCAATAAAATGCTTATTCCAAAAGTTACACGAGCAAAAGGTAAAAGGGAATATTACTTTCGCGATATGGCTTTCACACCATGATAAACTGAAAATTACCTTATATATATATATATATATATATATATATATATATATATATATATATATATATTCACAATGTATCACGTGTTAATGTATTAAGGTCTGTGTGGCATTGTTTCGGAGAGTTTATTTCACCGAAAATTCTTAGTAAAAATCTCAGAGGCGATGGACTATTCATGACGTCATCCAACCAACAAGTCTTCCCATTTCAGGTTGAGGCTTATGAGACTGAATTTTGTTTGTGTTAACAAAGACATGACGTCCCTGTAATCTGTGAAGAAATAAATTAAACAGAAAGAGAGAAACCCCAAAACGGAAATATACGCCATTCGCAAAATAACCTAGTATAGCTGATAGAAATTACTTTCTTGAATGTGCCGTCATCGAGCACTGTGATTGTCAACGAGGACATCTCTCTCTCTCTCTCTCTCTCTCTCTCTCTCTCTCTCTCTCTCTCTCTCTCTCTCTCTCTCTCTCTCTCTCTCTCTCTCTCTCAATACCGATATCAACTTCATCATCAAGTTCAAACACGCTGCTTTCTGAAATGTAAAAATAACCTGCTTCGCTGCTTTGAAAAGAAGAGTACCCGAAATATATTAAGAAGTCCATATTGTTGATGTTACTGTTCGTTTTATATTGTTGTGAACAAGCTGCTTTGGTCAAAATGACGTCATTAGATCAACAAGATGCATGGCAAGACATGGGAACTACATGAACATGTATGGATGTTTATTAGTTGGATATTTCTGCGAACGAGTACAATGTCACCGCAGCCAATCGGCCTTCTTACTGGTTATCCCACAATGCATTGCCGTGGCTGCATCAAATACACTGTACACACTCAAAACAGCAAAACGTACTGACTTTGCGTTGTACAACCGATTGTTATACAAGAATGACATGAATTAGCAATGCCAATAAATGCCTCGTGTATTTTTTATTCATTTGCAATGGAAATATAGGTCAGAGTATAACCTGTCATAAAGTTCTATGAGTAATATACCCTGCATGTATTGTCGCACTGATATGGCGTAATAGTTAATTGTACAAAAATTGTGTAAGCTATAGTGGTCACTCAGTCAATTTTCTGTTTTGTCAATTTTAATAATTCTAGCTTTGGCCTTGATGTCAAGGGTTTGGTGTCGAGTGATTTTTTGCCAATATAATAATAGCATCACCGACGACCTCGCCGTAGTCATCACTTCCACTACCACTTTCATCATCATCATCATCATCATCATCATCATCATCATCATCAACGTCGTCGTCGTCGTTGTAGTAGTCAACAACGCTATCAACGCAGTCCCAGTCACCACCACTACCACCGTCGTCATCATCATCTTCATCATCATCATCCCCACCACCATCATCATAATCATTGTCGTCATCTTTACCTTCATTTTTATCATGATCATGATCATCATCATGATGATCATCATCATGATCATCATCATCATCATCATCATCATCATCATCATCATCATAAGCAGCAGCAGAGTTCCAACCGTGATGGGAACTTCTTTCGTCAGCTTCACCGTGAACTTGACAACGCGTTTTTGACAACATGGCGGAAGTGGCGTGAGAAATCAATAATACTGAAGGAAACTAGAAAGCCATGACATTTATTTGGGCTCTGGAAAAGTGTGCGAAATAAATAGCCAAGCTTGAAGATAAATACCAACCATGGTATATTTGCATATAATTCATAATAGTATATTTTAATAGGGGTTGAAGTGAATTTTAATTTTACAATTATTAACTTCCTTAGCCCTGCTGCGACATCACAATTTCGTGTTCAATGGTAGCTCTTTAATCAGTTTTTATCATCGCAATTGCCATTGTTTCCAGGTTTATTTGTATCTCTGTAGATTTCGAGAGTTTACACAGAGACGTTATAGTGTGGCACTTTCAGAGGTCAGGGCCAATTCCAGTGAAAATTAAAGATGGAGAATCGAAATCGACGTATAAATATTAAATTAACCTGGCGGGGCCTATGGCTACTAGCGTAACTAGTGATACAGACTTCAAGTCTCGTCAAGTGACGCGGTGGCAATTGAATAGTAGCGTGTTTGTCTATTTTGCCGGACAATGCCCAGGGCAAACGCCATCCTAGTGCACAAGATGAGACATTTGTATGCATTATTAAAGACTGTACGATTCACCAGACAGAATAATGCCATTGTAATCGGCTCCATCCACCGCACGCCGCGCCATCAAACGTTGGTACCTGAAACCGAGTCATTCTTAAGTCGCTCTGTTTGATAATTTGTAGAATTTGTGACTCGGGCCACTTAGCGAGGCCTGGGAAACAATTTCTGTCCAAAATGGTCACCGGTTTCCATAAAAACTTTGGAATTTCTGTTAAATTGTGCAGTTTGTGCTGACGCCGAAATCAACACGTCCGTTCTGAAGTGTTTCAAGTGTCTCGCCTTTGACTCTCTTAGCGTGCTATTCAACAATAGTTAATCTGTTACAGAGGATTTTCAAAAGCCGGTAACGAGAATGTTTTAAGTGGGTAGCTAAATAATGCATGTATTGTATTGTTTTCAGTCGATCTTGCCCTCAAGAAACCAGCTTCTTACTTTTTTTAAAGACCACCATTTTTACTTCAAGATCGCACAAACCTTTCAGATTTTCAACACTGAGCTTGCCTCGAATTTTATATCGTGTTTTTTTTTACATTAGGGAAGTGTTCTACACCGGGAAAGGATGTTATCTCCCAGACACGCAGTTTGAATCGAGTCAAGAGCCCAGATTTAGAGCGCCTAGTTGTCTGTAAGGGGGTTTAGAATTCTAGACTCCACTACAAGACTGCTGAGGTAGAGGATTACCGAACGCAGTGCTCACTGAAGAACAGATGTATGTAATTTTGAAATATTTAGTAGCACCACTGACCTGGATCTACGAGATTACAATGTCTTTCACTTTGAAAAAAAGTGACACTTAGAACAGATCATGGCGTTCTCTTATCAGCACAATCGGATTTTGATAACCAAGCCAGGCGATCGCTGTAGGTCACGAACGAAAACCGTATATTTGTAATATGAGAGGGCCGGTATATGTCTACTGTAGAATCATAAGGCGATCATTCAGAAACATGTTGGTTGGTTTGATGCTTTGACATCCGGTATGATAGAAGATTCATATTCTAGGATTCACAAATGAGGAGTAAAAATTCTCATTCAGACAAAAATAAGGGGATGAATGAAAAAAGAAGGCACGCGGACCGACTGTTTCTTGATCGTTATTAGGTAGATAGGAAAGCGACTGCAAGTTAACAAGAGACGGGAAGTAGTAGGCCTACTTAAGACACACAAACACCCATTAATGTGGAGAGATAGGCAGCTAGCTAGATATATAAAGAGCGAGAGAGAGAGAGAGAGAGAGAGAGAGAGAGAGAGAGAGAGAGAGAGAGAGAGAGAGAGAGAGAGAGAGTCGAATATTGAAACTTAAATATTGCCATACAACGAAAAGCTAGCTTGAACGTTAGCCGCGTAGTTCCTTGCAACACCACTAATTGTTAATCACTGAAAACGTCACCATTAACACGATCATTCATAATTTCAACGCATCAGAGCAAATGCAAGCTGCGGACCACTGGTCACGTACGTGTCACGTGACACTAAATGCGAGAGACTTTCAGCGAATCGTCTGGCGCCATAACACAGCTGGCCGAAACTTACATATATTGATAGATCTTCATACATTTTTCCAGCAATACATATATGTCACGATTCTTGTTGTTATGCGGTAGTAATTGATGTTCGCTAATTACCGACAGGAAACACTTCAGGAGAGTTTAAATCGCCAGCAGTGAACAAAGACATCAAAATCTCGAGAAAAAAAATGACAGTAGAGCATAGCAATTATTGTATTCCTAAAACAAGGCTTACAGTCACACAACACAACATTAAGTATGCAGCAATTAAACATTGGAATTCTCTACCTTCTTCATTAAGCAAATAACGTGTAGACAAAGGTTCAAAGTAGAATTAAGAAACTACTTAATGAACATATAACAATATGTATCTTTTTTCTTGAGTTGTTTATGTATTTAATGTATTTTATTTCCTCTATCTCCGATATGTATTTTTGTCTTACTTGAGCCCTTTATGGCATCATCGTTTGCAGTTTTTAGCTGAGTAGTGGGCCATGGACTCGACTAGTCCTTATGGACTATTTCTATGGTCCAAACCAGATAAAGTCATACTTTCACAGTGACTGTAATATTTTTCTTGTAATTGTCCGTTTATCTGGTTGAATAAACAATTCACAATTCACAGATAATGTTCATATACATGAATAAAAGCACACATTTATTTGCATATCTTGGCCTCCATTTAATATACAAAGGAGGCTAGGATAGAGTAAGACATATACTCATGCAGGAAAACAACTGAATAAGCATAGAACAGTTATATACTCAAAGAATGCATCCACATATTTTAACTATACAATGATAATATTAGCTACGACATTGGAATTGTACTCAGCATCAAAACGATTTTACATTTGCATAATGTGATTTTTTTTTCTGAGATAAGAACCTCTGTAGTCAAAGCTGCAAGATTGGAAATTTCATCCAACTTTTTTGATCTCATGACTTTCACAACCGATTACAAATTATAAACAGTTCTGTATACACGTCCTTCATTGAGAACTGCAACAAGTATGGATTATTGTAAGAGGGATGAATTAAGTACAAAGTGGGGAAGGTAAACCAGAAAAAAATTCTCAGCACAAAGTATATGGACTTTGGTCGTTTGACATGCCCTCTGTCTGCCTCTATTGCAAGGGGAATTTCACTGGCTTTTCGACCACAGTGAGAACACGCGGATAGAACGTGCCTCGGGGACAGATATTTGGACTGTCAAATTTCTACCATGCTTTTCTGATCTACAGCTTGTTGGGGCTCATTTTAAAGCGCCTGGAGAAAGAAAACTTTCACCGTCTTAGTTTTTTGAGAAGACGAAATTTAATTTTTCCCTATACACAAGGATGGTGGCCATTTTGAATTTCAAATATCGCAAAATGTTTGGCAAGTTGTTTCGCAAGTTCAAAACTTTGCACAGTGACCCAGACGGTCGTTGATTTTGAAAGAGAATGGTTGAAAGTTTCATTGAGAAAGTTTGAGCAAAAGTTTAAGTCTTTCACTTTCGAGGTGCATGCTACCTTTAAGTTGCAAAAGAGTGCATTTTACGTGAACTTGAAGTTTATGTTCGAGGGTAAGGTTTCCTTATTAGCTGTAAACTTTGATAATTTTTGGGTTTGTATGTCAAATTGCAAGTTCTTGATCTATTGCCTGTTGGAACAACAACTATTTAGCTCATCAACATGAACGTGTAAAAAGTGCTGTTATTGTTTACATTTGAATTCTAGTCCGGATCAGAATTCACTTGTCAACAATAACAATGCAGTCTGTACATGTACAGGCTGAGTTGACAAGCTGAATACTGTGTATCTCACCATGCTTTTGGGAGGAGAACAAGAAACTGTAGTTGATAGTAAAAACGAAAAGTGTAAGAAAATTATCCGGATCAGAATTCACTTGTCAACAATCTAAAAAGACATTATGGATTGCGAAGTTTACTTAACTCCATTTTGGGCCGGGAGGGGGTACATTATTGCTACTATTTTATAGTTTGGGCAATGCCAGTGCAGAGAAAGCTTCGGGGGCAACAATACTGGACAATCGGATACATACATTATCAGTAGTAATCTGAGGACATGACGTCACAAAAGTCACTGGTATTGACAAAGCTAAACTTCGAAGTAAATGCTATCGATATTCAGAACAAAGATAAAGTGAAAAAATATCTTCTCTACATAATGTCGAAATGAGCTACTACAGTTTTGAACGAAACAGGAATTTAAGTATTCTGTGAGGTTGAAGATTTGTCATACGGTTGCTTTCTAATCTAAGTGTAACACTCTTTCTGTGAAAGCGCAGTGTATGTCGGAAATATCGGGCTGTCTTTAAAGTTAAGTATGATCACTTTGTTTATCGTATCCACGCAAAGTCCGACAGAAAATCTCGTGACATTTCGCATTAGGTCGAGCACCTCAATCTTTTCCGCAATCTTTGGAAATATGTGCGCAATCGGCAGCAAATATGTGCGACCTACTTTTCGTTGTAGTTTGGTCCACCCAAACTGCAACATTTAATGAGTCTTTACATTTCAAGTATTTCACGGGGAAGAAGCGCGGCCATGTAAGGATGCATGCATCTTATCTTGCAAGCTCAAAGAAATTCCACATTAAAAATTCTACGGTCTCCTGACAGAAATACATCACAGAGACAATATCTGTAACCTAATCCTTTGAGCGCCAAAGTCAATTTTTGTCACCTTTATAAAATGTACCACAGTCATTTTTTTCTGATTTTTGCCAAAATTTTGATAAAAAACTGTAGTTGATGAAATGTGATATCCATTTGGTCCAAAATTATGAAAACATTTACAGAAAAGTTCACCAAAATTGGTAAAATATCGCATTAAAATTTTGGTGGGAAAGGGCCAGTTGCTGCATGACTTTTGATGACTGTTTTCATTATTTTTGCTTTCTATTTCAGTTGTTGTATCTCAACAGAGTTTGGGGAGTAAAAGAAAAAACTGTAGTTGACATCATAAACAAAATTATTGAAAAAGGGCCATCAAAAGTTGTAGCTACTACTGACCCTTTAAGATAATGTTTTAATTATTCTTGTTTTCGAAAACAGACACAATTTCTTTTTCCCTCTAAAGTGTGTCGAGATATGAAGTATCAGCTTCACAATCACGGTATATTGTTCGATTTTATTGTTGACAAATGAATTCTAGTCCGGTCTTAAATTCAGTTGTCAACAATGATATTGGACTTTGCCGTGATACAGGCTGTGTTGGCATGGTGGAACATTCGGCAATTTAACACGACTTTTGTGAGCAGAATTAGAAACTATACGTTGCAAACAGAACAGGAGTCGTGGAAAGACATTAAAAGTAATGGCGCATAATAAACGTTGGCGTTCGTTCGACTGCAGGGTGTATGGTGAACAAAGAAAAATTGTCATTTTTCACATCGCCCAATTACTTCAGCATCGCACTCCGTGATAATCTGAAATAAGTGCTCGAAGGAAGTCGACTGATATCATTGATAATGCAACCCGCACAATTACATCGTTCGTGAATTTTAATTAACTCTGTTTTACTCGTCAGCTTATAGCCAGACATCTCATCGATTTTGCAGGGCCTCTTTCGCCAACGGCGAAGGAGGGAAAAGCGGGTCTGTAAATTGGAGAATTAATCCGCGTGGGTTTAGACATTTATGGGCCATTTCTCAGCATTAAAGTTTCAAGAATGAACACATTTGGTGACAGAAGATGACACTGGCGTTGAAAAGATGAAAATGAAGTATTACTCGACGCAACATGGCATTGCATCAATGCAAAAGAACTATCCAAACCACACAAAAGATAATTTCAATATCAGAAGTCGGGGAAGAAGTTGAATGAGTATGGGAGATATCCCATGATGACTAATTATCGATTTTCATCAAAGATGTAGTCAAGATAGTGTTGGATCTGACAAACTGCCCTTTGGCTACCCTTTGAAATCGCTGACAAGATAATAAGTGAACGGCGCAAAATATTGTTTCTTTATGATTTCATCGATGATAAAGCTATCCCAGATGGCAGAATTAGGTGTGAATCAAAAAAAATCCCCGCCAGTTTGTAAAAGATGGATATATTGTTGTTACACCCATGAAACCTAAACTTCCATTGTTTATACCACAGTAATTACCAAACTGACACCAATGATTTCAGAGATACTTGAATCAGTGATTTGATTTGTCTCAGAGCAAAAAAAAATATTCTGGACATTTGATTTTGCGAAAAAAGAAGAAAGAAAAGTCCACAGAAAAATCTGTACCTGTATTTCCCACTTTTTGTAAAAAGTTCATGCGAATGGATTATATAGGTAAGTACGTCATCGCAAAACGACCGTGACAATACAAAGGCTCTCAACGCAAATCCAAAATTCTGTATTGGATGAATCGAATGGTTAGCTTAGATAAAAAACTGCCACCAAATAGATAGTCTAGGCTACAAAGCGTGTGATATGAGGGAAGACGGTGTAAAGGCTATAGGCTGAATGGTGAACGATTTGGTGACGTTGTCAACTTAAAGTCAAACTTTTTTTATTGCAATGACAACAGTAGAACATGCTTTGCTACTGTCCCTGAGCAAATATTGGGCCCTTCTATACAATGAATTCTCTGCAAAAAACTGTGCTTGTAACACTATTTAAGTGTATATTTTCTGAAAGCCTAGATATTGGTGAATGCTGTAACATATATTTTGTACATAAGGATCACCCCTGCAACATTCGGACTTTACTTTCCTCTGCAAAAGCGCTGAA
Source organism: Ptychodera flava (assembly GCF_041260155.1). Lineage (NCBI taxonomy): Eukaryota > Metazoa > Hemichordata > Enteropneusta > Ptychoderidae > Ptychodera > Ptychodera flava. The sequence goes on along the minus strand of NC_091945.1, from coordinate 21,395,570 downwards.
AAACGAAACAGAAAACATAAAAATTATATAGATATTGTGTGTTATATCTTCACACTCACTTTGTCACAATGTACAAAGTCAGCCATTATCGATTTTTATCCTGGGATTGGTAGTCTTATGCTGATAAGAAAGGCATCATTTTAATGATAACATGTATGTACACGAATCAAGCTACCATACATGAAACAGTGCCAATTATCCACAAGAGTAAAATTAAAGTGATAAACGTTTGTTACCAAGTGACATGCATACATACATACACACACACATACATACATACATACATACATACATACATACATACATACATACATACATACATATACATACATATACGTATGTATACCTACTCACGTACTTACATGAATGTATTGTGTGTATGAGTATGCATGTATGTATGTATGTATGTATGTATGTATGTATGTATGTATGTATGTATGTATGTATGTATGTATGTATGTATGTATGTATGTATGTATGTATGTATGTATGTATGTATGTATGTGAGTGTTTATTTTATTACAGACTAACGTTTCGGTCTACACTGATATAAATCTTCAAAAGTAAAGTGATAATACATGAATGTTTTGCAAGGGGCCCATGTGAGAACAACGGCATTGATGCAATTTCATGAACAATGGACAGGCCATTCTTCTTAATCGGAGGCTGGCTCCAATGATCTTGGACTCGGCGAGCCCCAGAGAAATTATGACCCTTCGAGGAATTGAGAACGCGTTTGTTATTAATATATTCAGAAGAAAAGGTAATGCCGGTTGGCAAAACAAAAGCACTGCAATTCCGCTGAAATACCGTAAGTTCTGTGAAGTTGCCGATTTCAAGATCCTGGGAGCCGTTTTTTAATCACACATGCGATGTCTATTGTTCGAAAAAATTATAAGGCTGCAGCGGGCGTTAGCTTCTCTTCACCGACACCAATCATAAACAGAAGAGATCTTTTCTAGCTTACCTCGTCCCCACTGGACACTGGGTAACAGTAATGTTAGCAACTATATGTATGTATGTATGTATGTATGTATGTATGTATGTATGTATGTATGTATGTATGTATGTATGTATGTATGTATGTATGTATGTATGTATGTATGTATGTATGTATGTATGTATGTATGTATGTATGTATGTATGTATGTATGTATGTATGTATGCATGCATGCATGCATGCATGCATGCATGCATGCATGCATGCATGCATGTATGTATGTATGTATGTATGTATGTATGTATGTATGTATGTATGTATCTACGTATGTATGTATCTACGTATGTATGTATATGTACACGCGTATGTGTGTGTTAGTATATATCAGCTTTACACTGTCGCACACCTTGCCCACCGTTGTGAAAGAATCTGCTGCCCTTGACTACTCTCGAAGTAATTGATCTGAATTGATGTATCGCTTCTTGACTGTTGCTATTTAGAACCACAGCAAACTGTCGCGACATGGACAGATTTAATTAACGCAGAAAAGCAGTCTTCAAAGAAATCCGTGTGGGGTTCTGAACACCGAACGTTTTGACGGGGTTTGAAGGGGTGTTTTAAAGTCGATCTAAGGGGTCTTTCTCGGAAACAACGATTTTTTATGGGCTTAGTAGCCTCACTCTTCCGCCCACCCTCTTTCTCGCCAGCCTTTGAACCTGGAAAATCAAGACTTAGTAAAGATTGCATGGAGTGTTGAATTTCATTTAGTTCATAAAATTGATTCTTGGTTTTTAGCTTCGTTTCTGTCATTCTCTGGAATCGCAAAAATTGAACGCCATCGGAAAGCAACATTGAGTCGGTAATATTTTGAAGTCGGTAGTAAACTTGAATTTTACGAAAGCAACTAGTATCAATATGCTCACAATAAAAAATAAAGAAATACATGTCAGTAAAAAGTACTTCAGTATTGTTATCTGGGCCAGAATTTGTTTTCAACAGAACATGGAAACGCAGCTACCACAAACCATAAAAGCAGGACTTAATGGTTAGCGAAGTAAACGCGAATTCCCTCTTTGAATAGGATAGGATTTTCCTAATGAACAAAAACACGAATCCGTCAATACGAGCCTGAGGCGATGAAACTATGTGGTCGATGAAAAGGAACAGAAATTGCCGTTGGTGACGTCAGACGAGACACGATGGAAATATTGGCTTCTGGGAAATATGGCAGTACAAGGTATATGTTGGAGAGAATATTTGTGTCAGTACTGTCAGACAAAAATCCACGAAAGGGGTTCTTTTCTCCCCTTATGTAATTGTATTATGATTATGGCAATGGAAGCCTGGTTAAAATGACCACAGAAGTATCTTAATGTTTACTTGATTGCTGCGCTCGATAAAAGCACAGGGAAAGTAGCGGTCTGTTAGTGCACCGCGCCCGTCAAATGAGGTTAGCCTAGATCATGTATAAAATTCATGACGGTTTCCTGTGAAGCGAAGGGGTCTGGCTAGTGAGTTGGCGTTTTGAAGTTAGTGAAAGTAATTACATGTATAGTGGTGATAGTTGGATTTTGAGAACTATAAGTATTTGGTTATGTCATATACACTTCACAAGTCCCCTTAGTTAGACTCTTGTGTGCAAACCGCCAGAACATCCATGTAAGATTACAAAAATATCTTTCATTTTTGAGTTTTAAGATGGAGATTTCGAACCAGCAGGACCCTAGGATGCAAACCCAATTCTATTTTTTCAAAGTATTTTGGGATACAGCCTAGACCAACAATATCAGATTGGATTTCAAGAAGGAAGTGAGGTGGTCAAAGGTAGTATGCGCCTCGAAAGTGAAAGACTTAACGCTTTCATCAATGAAACTTTCAACCATTCTCTTGCTAAATGTAGAATAAAAATCAGGGGTCACCGCGCAAAGTTTTGGCACCAGAGAAACAGATAACCAAACATTCACCGATATTTGAAATTCAAAATCCCCGTGTTAACTCTACGGGAAAAATAAAATTTTCGATTTTCAAAAGACTGAGCAAGTGAAAATGTTCCTACTCCAAGAACTTCAAAACGATCCCCCGCAAACCGCGGATCAGAGAAGTATTGGAAAATTTTGAGAGTCAAATATCTGTTCCAAAGGCGCATTCTACCTAAAGGCAAACCTTGAGGAATCAAGTACACAGAGAAGATGTTTTCTTCTTTTTATATGAAGGAAAGGAAAAAAACTATTTTAAACCATCCGTGGAATGAAAAAATCACATTGATTTTAAATATGATAAGATGAGAGTCAGAGACTTAGAGCTAACGTAAATTCTGCTGTACTCTACGTAACGATTTGTGGTTAGCTTATAGAGTAGCCGACGGTTCTTTTGGCGTGCTTTCCTTTCGATAACTGAATAATGCCATCACTTTGTTACCGTCTCCGTCAGTAAGCAGGGCTGAGCGATGTTTTGTCAACAATTGGGCAGCATGTTCCAGCGATGTAACTGACCCCCTATATTATACCAAAATATGTCCGAAGACAGTGACATTGTCTGTATTACTTTTTATCCTCAGTTGACCTTTTGACGCTCTTCCTTCGAGCAAGAAGACTGTTCACATCAATAAGATAGCGTCTCTTTTCCTACGAGCGATGTTCAAGAAACAAGCTAAACGCCGGTTTCCGGGCAACCGTCTCCACCGACTATCTAAACCGTCTGCCGATTCCAATAGATCACATATAATGTCGGCGAGATGGGGGAAGGGGGTGGTAACGATCGGATATCGCCATGCCCTCGGAATTGGACGGATCATTCATCGGTTTAAATGCAAACATGCAGACGGCGATCCGCGTCGTTTGGCGTCGCACTGGGTCCCCTGCAATCACGGACACACTGAGAAAAAAATACTAATTAGTCCTTGGAGAAAGCTCGGAAATGTCTCTAACTCGGTGTCCCCCCAGTATGAAACGATGCGGCGGCAGCACTAATTTGTGATCGATACATCAAAACAAATTTGCCTCCAAAAAAAAAAAAAAATACCCGCGCTTTACAAGACTGGTAAGAGATAAGTAAAGCGGGAATTGCCGAGAGAAGAAAATCTGGAGATACCGTCGCCATGGTGATAACTTCTAACATCAGACAATCAGCGCTATGGAGTACCACTTGCTCTGTGCACTAAACAAAAGAGATGTGGGCGGGAAGGGATGGAGTGGCCCGTTGCATTGATGGTTGAGACCATTGAAACTAATTGACACGGAGGGGGTAATGTATATTTGATGGGTGCCCTTGGCGTTATTTGAATTATTGACACCAATGTTGTCTGTATACTTGTCACGGCAGAACTTAGATTTCCACAAGATCGCCATCCGACTCAAATCAAATTAATTGCTTCTGATGGTGATCTATAAGATTCTGTTTCTGTTTCTGTTTCTTTCTCTTTTGTCTTTTTTGTTTTTTGTTTATTTGCAGAGTCACACTATTGAATCGATTGTGGTGATGCACTGCTCTGCTAGAGATTCGCCGGTGAATATACAGTATTAAAAAGTACTGGTGTATGTGTTGAAGATGGTTTTGACAGACAACAACCAGTACTGTTCATGTACATGCTTGATATTGACAGTCTTTTCCTGTGTTTCTTCGCTTTATATACATTCCATGTATTCTGTGCAGGTGCGCTATTAAAGTAGTTCTACATTTTGCCGAAATATTGCTGTCAATTATTCGCTTCAAATAGGGGAACACTCTGAATCGTCATGGCTATACCGTATTACGATGCTATATTTCGCGATGCGCATGCCCAGTTGTCTTCCGACCTTTGCCAACTTTTGCAAATTGCCAGCTTCGCGAATTTGGCCAAAGACGTGGAGACAAACTTTTTCTTTTGCCCCATAAACAACCCTCTCCTTCCTATCCTCCCTATCCCTATCCTCTTTTAGGTCATTATAACACTATCAACCTGCCAGGCAAGAATAGTCAGCCATATGACTTACACAAGTTTATCAATATATCAAGTTTATAAATATCATCAGGCAGGGCTCGAAATTAACGGTTGTCCGCTTGCCCGGGACAACTGAAAGTTGATTCCGGGCAGGTTAAATGTCACCCTTGGCTGCCCGATCGGGCAAGTGAAGTTTGCTGTTGAGCGGTAATGATTTTATGATTGAGTAAATAAACATTCACTGCGTCCCAGTGTCTGGCAGTGTCCCAGTCTCTCTCTCTCTCTCTCTCTCTCTCTCTCTCTCTCTCTCTCCACAGTGTTACACGAAATCATTTGGCCCATAAATATACTGAAAAGCAAACACAAAAACCATATAAGATTGGATTTTAACCCTCCTTTAGAAAATCAAATAACTTGTTCCTTTTGATTGTCGGGTGTGACTCGTAAAGGGGTGATAAATCTTAAATTTAAATTACTAGTGAGGCAAACATAGCAAATGTGTATTCTATATCACTTCGGTCCAGTTATGATGCAATATTAATGCCATTGTGTTTTTATGAGCCATATAAGCTCTTGCACGTTTTGTATTTCTCAGTGCGTCCACCGACGAGTGTCAACTATCGACCTGTATAGAAACGTGCCCTAGGATACCTGTTGCAATCGAAACTACTCTGCCGATTGATTGACTTTTTATCTGCTTTTAAAACCACCGAAGCCGGAAAACATGCCACGGGGGACTTTCTTCGGATCATTATTTGAGTTTTATGGACATCGTTTCACAATTAAAATGCGATGTATCATCAATTGTACATCTTCGCCCTCCATTTTAGCGAGTAAAAGGGGCCTCTTGCACGGTACATCGGTTTTAAAGTTTGTCTCAAATTCGTTTGTCTCGGCTACTCCAAGAAGAGTATATTATATTTGAAGAAGAGCAGAATGAATACCAAGTTCAGTGCATTAATTCTTCATTTTTTTTACAGTTTCGAGATGCAGTGTCCGCATCGTTATATCGTCTGCGTGTTCGCTATAAGGCAGGAAAATAAGTTCTCGCAAAAACACGAACGGTCACAGTCCCCATATTATATGATCATTTTAAATTTGTTTGTTATATATGGAGCGTTGGACTGACACGAGTTGTTTTGTCACTGTTCAATGTCTGTGAGCAGACGGGATTAAGTTATTTCCGTTTGCAGGCTTTGCACGCGCGCCGCTCACAAAAAAGTTTCGAATCACAAATTCATAATGCTCGATACGGTCGAGGAGACGGCGTAAGCCCAGAAATGCTAGGTCATGACACCGGTGACACGACTGGCCGCTGTCAGAAAGCAACTTTTCCGTCGAATAAAGACGAAAGACATCGACATGTCGGCCTACCATGCGTTGAAACGTGGGGATTTAGCCAATCCAATGAGATTACCGTCTGGAGGAAATATCCGACCCCAGGGCCAAATTTACCTGTTCGAATAGAAGGGAACATGATTTAACTTGGCAGTTTTCAGGGGGGATTGAATGAATTTCCTCATGGCGAAATTGATACTATGATGAGGAGACCCCCCTAATTCTGCCGAGTATAACTATCTGCTCTGTGTATCAATTATTATATTATTGATAGTCATTTGTGTAGCTGGGAGACATTAATTATTACAAGCCGTCGAGGCAAAATAGTGATAAAGATCAACCTGCGAATCTTCCGATGAACGCGTCAGTCAATGGGGCTCCACTGTTTAGTCTCTATGGGCAATGAGTCAGGCCTGCCCGGCGCCTTTCTGCGTCTAGATGGTTCCATTTTCAAGACTATTATCCAAGATTTCAAACTAGATAACCCAAGAAATGCATTGTTTTGTCGTCCGGGATTATATTTATGGGGCTTCTCTTTGTCCACGTGCACGACAGGTATTAGCATTGTGTGCATACGTAAGATTACTGGCGATTTCAGCGAGTCCGCCCGTCCACCCGTGTATGACAGCGTGTCTCTGAGTCACTGTCTGTGGGACTGTCTGTCCTCATTTCTTTCTGCATGCCTTATCGTTTGCCAGGCTGCCGTTTTCGTTTATAGTGTTTATCACAATCATAGCATTTTCCTCGGCGGAGAAAATCTCAACTCAACCTTTGAGGCTACCTCCCCCCGAATCTCTGATCGGATGCGCACGTTTGGTTATTAACTGGTACAAACTTGTAAAACAACTTTGCTTATGAATAGCCGGATGAATAGCCGGGTGCCTGATCGACGCAAAACTGACTATTAATGAACCCATTCATGGAACTTTATCAATCTTGTTCAACAGACTGGCGCTCTAGTTGATCGCTCCAATGATGTCACTGATGTCTCCCTGCAACCTATATAGTATCTGTCCTACTTGAGGTATGCAGCACCCGACACCCCAAGGAAACTGGCTATAGCCACAAGACTACTGCCGCAAGTGCAGATATAATGACGCAAAAAATATGCCCGCTATGTCCTTTGAAACATCAGTTTTTGTCCGTCTTTTTTGCCAACAACAATTTTTCTTGTGCTTTTCAAATTGGCTCATCACGCATACATTTGACAGAATTAGCCAGGAAAACGACAGAAAGTGTAAGATTTTTGACCAACTCAACATAATATATGTCATTTAATAGCTATTTGGAACCCTTAGAAGAAGAGGCGATGGTGAATATATCGTACCGCGCGGGTCAAATCTTCTCTGTATTCAAAACGGTCGAAGCTAATTGGTTGTTTTATATCAACGATATAGGCTACTACCTGTATAACAAAAACATCCCATAAATATATGGATTCGCAAGTATGCACGCAAAATTCTCACAGTTCTTTCACCTCACAGCACAGAGCTTAATTTCGCCCAGAAAACAAACCATTTCGCATTGCATTAAATCTACATATTTGAGCGCTGGAGTCGATGCCATGCTTACGTCGGTACACCATACAGAACTGACAGTGTATTAAGTTCTTGGAAGGACAGAGCTATTTGGGTTACGGAAGAATGCAATCTTTGGAAATAAATTACCATTATTTTCGCTGCTATAAAGGTATAATGTCTTGTACAATAAACATTTTCATTAAGAAAACCACCTATGGAATCAATACCATCCACCGAGCTAGCTTAATTGCCCCGAGAAGAAAACCGCTAGTGACGTGTTCAATTCGGTATGAACGAATACGAAACGATTTCTTCCCCTCGATCTCTGACGTTTACCTGGGGACAGCCATAATACGTGTCCGCCCGCTTCGAAATATGTTGCAATTAATTCGAAATCTTTTCATGTACCGAACGACATATACGCGCAACAGAAGGGTCAGTGAACTTTGGAATCAACTGGGAGCATAGCAGCGTTGCGGGTCTACGTGTGCAGCTAGCAGAATAATAAATTTGCCGATCAAAATACCAGTTCACCGGTTGCAGACAGCGTGGCGCTGGCGTGACCCTGCACAAGTTGAATTCTTGGCAACCGTTGAAAACCTCGCTCACCTGTGTAGTCGTTCGGAATCCGCACGGAAAAAAAAATGTTTACGCCTTTGAAGAAAGGATGTGCAATCCGAAGAACAGAAGCAACATTTGTAACTATTTCTTTCTTTTTATTGGTTGAAAAATGAAACCTCGCGGATTAGCCGGATTGAGTGAGCGATTCGTGTCACGCGGTATTCCACAAAGGTGGGATTAGGCGTTTTATAAATTTTAGAAAGCGTTTTAATAGCGTTTAAATCTTTAATCGAAATCTGGTTAAATTCTGAGATATCCAAGCGACCCGCCGACTCCATCGCCGCCCTCCCGGGAGAGCGGAAAGGCAAACTATTTGCTTGCAAGAGGCTGTCCCGTGCGTCGGGCTTCCTCGCGGCAAACCCGCCGAGGTGTCGTGTTTCGAGGCTGTGGTTGAAATATCACCTGAACTTCATAGGTCGGCGATTGCCGTGACGTCAGAGCGTCAATTTCTTTTTTTAATTTGAACACTGATTTCTTTTGTCGCACGTAATTGATGCCCTGCGGATGATCATAGTCTCTGATGTTGATGACGAAGAACGGGGCAATTTAATTTCCATTAAATTTTGATCTATTCTTCCTCATTTTGTGTCTATTTTTAAGAGACAGCGTGTTTTTTCTACTTCCAAAGACATGACGAAATACACTGTGTTGCAATCATCAACTCAGTCTAGCCTGTATGTATGTACAAGTGAATTTTAGTCCGGGACCAGAATTCATTTTGTCAGCAATATCAATCCGTATTATACACTAGGAAGTGTGTCGACAAGGCTAATACTTGGTATTCCCATGCACTTGAGGAAGAAGAGCATTGATATTTATTTATTTTACAGAAAGAAACTTGTGAAAATATCATCAAACACTACAGCTACTATGCCTTTAATTTACTATGAATTATCGTATTGTATGATCTATGTCCTTTGGGTTATGATGGACTTTTTTATGTCGAAAACGACGGGAATCAAGCGAACGGAAAAACTCACCTCGACGCAATATTGCTACCTACGACACATCACACAATTTTACCAAAATCTGTCTATCAATTTTTTCCTGTGGGAATGAGTTTTCGGGTACTAATAGTGTTACAAAAAGACCTGCCGGGTCGCGATCAACACAGTCAATCAGCGCAGTGTTACTTTGATTTCATTTCGCACAATACAGTATACAATTTTCAGAAATTGAATTTTTCATGTTTGTTCTTAACTTGATATTGCTTGTATGTTCATGACGATAATGATGGTGATGATGATGATGATGATGATGATGTGATGATGATGATGATGATGATGATGATATGGTGGTGATGGTGGTGATGGTGATGATGGTGATGATGATGATGATGATGATGATAACCACCATCACCACCAACACAACCACGACCATCATTATCATCATCATCATCATCATCATCATCATCATCATCATCATCATCATCATTATCACTATCATCATCATTACAACCACCACCACTATACCGTCACGTGCATAAAGCAATACATTTGCACTTTGATCGTTGCGTTAATTTATTTGATCTCCGTGGCAAGTCAAAGTACTTAATTTTCGCTTTCGGCCTTCTTGATAATATAAACACATTAAAAAGAGTTGTTGATAAATACTATCATTATTTCGTTTTCTTCTAAATTTAAACAGGACTGCGCATGCGTATACTCCCCCGGAGAGGGCCTTGGGAGACTCTGGCGAATTATCCCTTAATTTATGTCCATACTTTTACATTTGTTGATCTATCGATGAGTACGTTTTGCAAGTTAGCCTCAAGTTGAGTTACACTTTTCCGACACTCATGTCACGCAGGGTAGACAGGGTAAAACCCCCGCCCACTTTAATAGCAGCATTTTTGGAAATGTTCTGTACTGGTAGTGTACATGTACTGGGACAAAACTGGCACTCTGCGGGAACTCAGATAATTTGAAACATAATGCAAAAAAATGAACAGACTTATGTGGACTGGTGACGAGATGTCTGGAGTTTTAATTTTAATGGCATATTTCTTCTCTTAAAATGTTGCCAAATATGAGAATTATGCACATCTATCAATAACATGAATTTGTTGTCGGTTGAAACGATTGGAATATTAAATGGAATCAACGTTCACAAAGTCAACATGAAGATAAATTTCATCTATCCCGTATTGTCCGAGACAAATAAATACGGGCCTTGTGTTTGCACACGAATTCTCTGATGAAAGCGTGCGCGACTGAAGGCTCAACTCAAAGTAATATAACAGCAATAAACTTCCCTCTATTCCCTGTGGCGCAAGAAAATGTCTGGAATCCTGCGACGGGACTTCATAAAAATGTTAGAAAACTGGAAATCTATTTTTTCAAATATTACCCGCTACAATCAAACTAGGAAACTACGAATTTTCGGCATTGGTGCACGTCTCTAAGTCTTGCGCGTCGAAATTGTTCAAACGTTTCTGCGTTTATCGATGTGAAAAAAGAGAAGCTTGGAATCATTATTGGCTGACTGCCATCTTTTACTTGCCAATCTAAAATATTCTGTTTTAATATACAGTTTTTCAAAATATTTTTTTGGGGGGGGATTAGAACAGGAACAGTTTACAGGGAATCAAAATTACCGGAAAAAATATGGAAAACATTGTTTTGAACTTAAATTTGAAAATAAAACGGCTATTTATTGAAACTATCGAACGATACACGTTTCCAGAAAAAAGGAAGATTTCTTCCAAATCGCGGTATAATTCGGTAATTTCACCATAATTGGGGTAATTGGTACAGTTAACAAGCGTAGTTCAATCGGAGGAGGGGGGTGTACTTTTGTGATCCCCATTTACAAGGGGGGGGGGGGGGGTTTTGCCTGCTGTATTTGCAGTACATAGGACAGTCATTTGTTTGCCTTGTGTTGGAAAATTTGCATCTCACAAAATGACATCGGTACCGTCCATGTGTCTGTGTCTCTGCGAGGCTGACGCAAGTTGCAGAAACACGATCATAAACCGCAGATTGACTCGTAAAACACAGACCTGATTTGTACCGTATCTTGTTAATAAACCAATGTAATTTTATTGAATAATTTGCTACCAATTGGAAAATATGAAATATATTATATATAAATTGAACCTACTGTGATCTCATTTAATATGTCAGGAGCAAAACTACCGCTGACCTTCTGATTTGCATATTTATCGTGCACTTTATTATTGCGTGTATCTGTCGTACTCCATAACTGTCTCTGCAGCATCAAAGTTCCGCTACCGCCGCTTTCTCCAGCTCCGAGCTTCAAATGTCTTTTATCACTTTCATCAATAATGCAGGTACAATTCAACAATCAAACTCGGTACAATTATCATGCAAACAATCATGCACATGTCGGCCGGCTATTTGCATTTTATTCCTAAAAAAAGTAACGAAACACGCAGATATCATCAAATACTGAAGTTAATTGGAATTTTTTTGTGGCGACAATCGGCTTACTATATTTAAACATATCAAAGGGGCCATAGATGGCCGCAACAATGCATTCTAGCGATATTCATATAAGGGGGGTTATGGATTACAAGTCGGGATTATTTTACGAGATTTAATCATTTGAAAATCGTGGAAATAGTTCCATTGAGATGGAAACTCTGCGAATTGAACACTTGCTCTCTTTGATGAGTGTCATTAATATTCAAAATAATTCAATGACACCGCATTAATAATAAATAATGCCGGGACTTTTTCAAATGCACATGGCGGGGAAACAGCGATATACCTTTCATGTGATCAAATGCTGTTATTACGATGCATGTTTGCAGAAAATTAATCTGAAAATCTAAATTGGGAAGATACTGTTAAGTTAACTTTTAATTTCCGATTGAATGTGGGTCCCTTAATTCCAAGAAAAATACTGAAAACTGACGACAAATAACATAATTTGTCTGTCGATTTTTGTAAAATCCTTCCGGAAGACCCGAACGAGGCTATCATGAATTAGGCGCGCAGATTCTCACGTGACCAGTGGTTTTACAATTATCCGTTGCGCTATTTTGGTCTCGGCGAGGAAGTTAACAAAACTAAACTTAAAACCCAGTCATAGTTACTTTTGTATTTTTATCAACGGAAACATGTCATCGAAAAAGGGTAAAGCAAAATCATGTTTTCTGATAATAGCTCGCACACATTTAGTTCGTCTTTCCTTGATATACAAGCCCTTCAAATAAAAAAATGGAAGAAGAGTGTTTTGTACCCAGTTTAAAAAACGAGAAAACAATTCAATAAATAAATAAATAAACAAATATATAAATAAATAAAAGTTTTTTCTGTCATTGACTTCATTACTTTGACACGAAATCGAAAATATTCTGTCTTTTCCCCTTTATTTGATATTTTCGTCAAAGTCCCCACCACAGAGTCCAAAACTACATACACTGAATAATTCGCAATACCACATTTGTACCAGATATGAACTGAAAATGCTCACGTGTTTCATTATTATTGCAGTTATGTGTAAATTTGAACCATTGCCACATGTTTGCAACTTCATTGAAAGTATTATGATCAGCATAATGAACAATATTCACAGCCGATTGACTCTAAAAGATCATGAAGTATGCAAATATGTAATTAGCTGAAACAAAAATATTAAAGTTCTTTGACTGCTGTCATTGCACCACCACTTTATATAGCAAGTGTAATTACCTTTAGCCAAGTCCTTCAAGCCATATATGCCGAACTGTGAAAGCTCATTAGATATGCAAATTATAAATTAGCTGATATGAAAATGTGAAATGACTTTCGATATTGTTTTAACCTCGAATAATCATCAATGTACATGGCATGTTTTGCCAACTTTGATCAAGTAAATCTCAGTATATATCCCTTAATTAGAAAAGATCATTGAAAATGCAAATTAGGAATTGGCTGAAGAAAAAAATGCTTAATGACTTTCAATATTGTTGTATCATAGTATCTTTAATGTATATAGCAAGTTTAATCAACTTTGGTCCAGTCAATTCAGATATATATCCCTAATTAGCAAAGTTCATTAAACATGTGAATTAGGAATTGGCTGATAAAAATGCTTAATGATTTTCAATAATACTGTATCATAGTATCTCCAATTCACGTAGCAAGTTTTGTCAACTTTGGTCAAGTCAATTCAGATATATATCTCTAATTAGGAACGTTCATTGAATATGCAAATTAGGAATTGGCTGAAGAGAAAATGCTTAATGACTTTCAATAATATTGTATTATAGTGTCTTTAATGTACATAGCAAGTTTCATCAATTTTGATCAAGTCAATTCAGATATATATCCCTAATTATGAAATTCATTTAATATGCAAATTAGGTTTTGGCTGAAGTAAAAATGTCTTTTGACTTTCAATAACGTTATATCACAGTCTCTTTGATGTATACAGCAAGTTTCAACAACTACAATCAAGGTAATTCAAATATATATCCCTAATTAGCAAAGTTCATTAAATATGCAAATTAGGAATCGGCTGAAGTTAAAATGCTTAATGACTTTCAATAATGTTAAATCGTAGTATCTTTAATGTATACAGCAAGTTTCATCAACTACAATCAAGGTAATTCAAATATATATCCCTAATTAGCAAAGTTCATTAAATATGCAAATTAGGAATCGGCTGAAGTTAAAATGCTTAATGACTTTCAATAATGTTAAATCATAGTATCTTCAATATACATACCAAGTTTGGTCAATTTTGATCAAGTCAAATATATATATATGTCCGTCTGTGTGTCTGTGTGTCTGTCTGTCTGTTGGTCCGATATCTCAAAAACGGCTTATCAGATCAGAATCAAATCTGGTACATATATTCAGTTAGCAAATGGCAAGAACTGATGAGTTTTTTTTGTGGGTGTGGCTTGCATACTTTTTGCTCATTTCCATAATTAATGATTTTAGAAAAAACGGATATACATTAAAAACGACTACACACAATTTGATGAGATTTGCTACAAATGTTGATCACACCAAGATATATCAGCAGTGGGAACCATTAAGGGGTGACATATAAGATAAATGCTAATTTGCATATTTAATGAACTTTCCTAACTAGGGATAAATGTCTGATTTGACGCGATCAAAATTAACCAAACTTGGTATGTATATTAAAGATACTATGATTTAACATTATTGAAAGTCATTAAGCGTTTTAACTTCAGCCAATTCCTGATTTGCAAATTTCATGAACTTTGTTAATTAGGGATATATATTTGAAATGACTTGACCAAAGTTGATGAAACTTGCTACATGTATTGAAGCCACTATGATACAACATTTTTGAAAGTCATTAAGCATTTTTACTTCGGCCAATCCCGAATTTGCATATTTAATGAACTTTCCCAATTAGGGATATATATCTGAATTAACTTGATTGTAGTTGTTGAAACTTGCTATATACATCAAAGATACTGTGACATAACATTATTGAATGTCAAAAGACATTTTTACTACAGCCAAAACCTATTTTGAATATTAAATGAATTTTCATAATTAGGGATATTTTCTCTTCAGCCAATTCCTAATTTGCATATTTAATGATCTTTCCTAATTAGAGATATATATCTGAATTGACTTGACCAAAGTTGACAAAATTTGCTACACATATTGCAGATACCATGATACAACATTATTGACAATCATTAAGCATTTTTACTCAAGCCAATTCCTAATTTACATATTTAATGAACTTTGCTTATTGGGGATATATACCGGGATTTACTTGATCAAAGTTGGCAAAACATGCTATGTACATTGATGATTATACCAGGTACTAGGTTAAAACAATATCGAAAGTCATTTCAGCTAATTTATAATTTGCCTATCTAATGAGCTTTCACAGTTCGGCATATATGGCTTGAATGACTTGGCCAACGGTAATTACACTTGCTATATAAAGTGGTGATACAATAAGAGCAGTCAAAGAACTTTAATATTTTTATTTCAGCTAATTACATATTTGTATACTTCATGACCTTTTAGAATTAATCGGCGGTGATTATTGTTCATTATGTTGATCATAATAATTTCAATGAAGTTGCAAACATGTGGCAAAGGTTCAAATGTACACATAACTTCAATATATAATGAAACAGGTGAGCATTTTCAGTTCATACCTGGTCTCTTCAGTCTACGCGATTTGAAGACAAGCAAAGGATTTCCGGCGTCAAAAACTTTGTCTCCGAGGTGCGTTCGGGCACATATGGTTTCTCACGAAAAATCATTTGGGCTATAGTGTATACAAGGCTTCATTTCTGCCATCAAACGTCTCATTCGGATCAGAGTATTATATAGAGAGTTGATCTGATTGATTATTTCAACAAAATTATGGGATAACAAAAGCTGCTAACACACTGAGACAGTATTGTCATTCACGTTGATGGTCTAGAGAAATGCTTATTGTATGCACAAATGTCAAAAGCAAGTCTTTTCGGTGATTGTTTTGATGAAAGATCAAACTTGAATTTTTGAACAGAAACTGTCAAAATGTTGGTGATAACGTTCGCCTTGTCAAATCAATACATAGAAAAGGCAACGTGGGCCCTTAATTTGTTATATGAAATGGGCATACAACCAGTTCCTCTATCCTTGTGGACGGCTGTGTGCTTTCCTATTATTGCTACATAGATTATGAGCATGGTCTGACAGCCCCCGGGGACAGCCCCTCAGCTGTATGGCGTGTTAAAATGTCTGTGTTGATAGACAATCACAGTTCATACAACAAACGAGGCGATTCAAACTGCCAAGATTTACGTTTCACCATTGGGCGAGAGAACAGAGTGCAGGGCTTCGCCCCCTCTGATAGGGCAAGACCATTGCAAACAAGATGCAAACACTTGGAAACTTACGATATCGAGTTCCGCTTTACGAAATCTACAATGTACACCCCAACACAATGCACCCGCTGTTGCTCAGAAGTTGAAATTGAAGTGGTCGTGATTTGAAGGACAATGGCACCAGGAGTGACCGCCGCACAACTTACATCTCTAAAGGATTAGACGAAATTCCTTCATAAAGCCCGAGCGAATACTCTCCCTTGTTCCAAAAACCTTGTTTAAGATGTACGTGCACTTTATACGATGTGAAAGAACTCTCGGTTCCAAAATATGTTTATCGACCAGATAACTCGTAATTATCAGCGTTATGGCTATCGTAAAAAACACAACACAGGTAATAGCGTATAGGGTGTCACTTTCGGGTACGGTGTACAAAATGCTGTAGATGTATAGAGAACAAAATATATATATATATATACATATATATATAAGAATATAATATATATATATATATGATATATATATACATATATATATATATATATATATATATATATATATATATATATATAATATATATATATATATATATATATATATATATATATATATATATATATATATATATATATATATACATACATACTGATAGAAGATGGAGGAAGTAGCGGGGGAAACGTGCACATATTCCCTTCATGGTGGTAAGAATGATAGCGGGCAATTTGATGACTGGTGTTCAGTTGTGCACTGGTTTGAGAGAAAAATTATGGTTGTTTAAGAAATGAGCAGGACTATGCGGGTCACTACACTAACAGAACTGTGGCTTCGTCTTGGCACGTTGTCTAACTTTTCTTATGGCACCATGGAGAAGTTAATGAGTCAAACTGCAAGACGGACTCGCGAGAAATCGTTGCATTTCTTCTTCAATAGCGTTACCTTGACAACTGTACGTGTGTTTACTTTATAGATTTGGGACATTTCACGGCTCAAATGACCGATTGGTAAAGAAAGACACGCGCTGTTCAGGTACTTTTGGAGAGCATGCCTTGTCATTCAATCCCGGGGGAGCAAAGCGGTGTTTATTTATGCAAATAAGGCATCCCATTAAATGTAATTTACGCGTCATTATCGCTGTGTCGCCCCACTGTGGCGTCAACCTGTAAGGTCAAGGGTCAGCAGGAGCCAACCACTTTTGATTTCACCGAGTGCTATTATGCACAGTGGCTGTTGATTTTAGCGAGCGTCTTATTCAGTGTTCACGCTCGGCTGCACCTTCCGAAATGTGACTTTTTGTTCGAACTTTGTCCAATAAAACACTGGGTTCCAGACTCCAATTAGAGTTGTTAAAGCCTCACTAAACAGCCTCGGGAAAGCAAATACATATCACTTCTTTCACAGAGGGGGGACTTGGGGTTCTCGTTTTCAACGCTTTCCTGAACGGTCCGTTTTTCAAGAAATCTCCAACTTCACCCGCGACGGGAACGGTCCGCTGCATACGTCAGCGTGACGTGTAGTGAACGCTTCGTGTGGCCGGAGGAATACGTGGGCGGGGCCGATGAGACCGGAGCAAAAATCAACGGTGAGATTACCCCTATTGATAAAGCGAGGTACAAAACCACAGCTTGTCAATAGATTTCAGCAGTGGATGACTTCAAAGGCAAGCCCCTCTTAGCCGAAAGCCTTTGTCCGATTTTCTGTGACGTAGAAGCGGGGAGACACGCATGTGTACTGAACTGACCACCGTGGAACAGTCGCCCCACTGCACAAAGTTGTGCACTGTGTGGCTTCTATGGTTGCACACATGTATATACATTGTTACACAAAACCACACGTATGCTGAATAAACAATAACCATGGCGACCGTTTGTACTGTTAGGGCAAGTTTTCGCACATTCTCTGACACTAGCCTAACAGTTCAAAATGCAATTTGTTGAAAAAAGTACATTTTTTGTGCAACTCCATTTAGGCCTGTAAAATTCTCACCTTATTAAGCTTATTCGTGCGTTTCTTTTTGAAGGAAATAACAGTTTTAAAACACCGCACTTCTCATAACATGTAGGGGGAAATACAACTCCGACCGTGTTGTTGAGAATTCCTTTAAAATATTTCAGTCTTTGGTCACGTGCTTTTTCTTTCTCTCTTCGCATCTTAAAAGAGGTTCGTGCCTCCCTTGTTCTTTTCTACCCCGCTCTCACTCGGGTGAACCCTAACTGCAACGTCAGTTATTTGCCTTATTTGGCAAAGTGACAGGTAGCCAATTAGTATTTCAGTACCCGAAATCGCTGACAGATAGCAGAGTTTGGAGAGCCATTTTGCGGCGAGACCATGTCAAAATAGATGCCGTGGCATCGACATCGGCGTGGGAGGTATGAGTTCACCTGAAATTGTATGACAGGTAGCAGACCGTTCGCAAGGCGAGACGACTAAAATACACATGTGAGTCGCCTGCATGACGAGTAGTATGATTGATTACTATTTTCTATGGAACGTATAGAGTCGAGAGCATTTCGCGCCCCTCCCACTTTTCATGACGCCCCTCCTCCCCGAAATTGGTATCCGCTGATGGAGCATTGACAACATAATTGCCCGAAGACCACGTGATAGAATGGTATGTTGATTGTTATCTTGGCCAGTGGACATGGACAAACATCTAAGTAACTTGGCAGTTCCTCGCGGCCAAAACGCTAGAACGCAGTAGAGGTATGCACTACCTCTTGCCCCGTCGATGGCGTTAAGGTCAAAGTCAAAAAGCCTCAATAAACGCCGCGGTGGAATCTAATTCGCGGCTTTACAGTCATTACAAACACCCCGGGATTAGAGTATGGAGGTTCCGGAAAGTGTCGCGAACAAAAGGCTAAAACCCTGTGAACGTCGTCTAGGACACGATGTTTTTATCACAGAGAGTCTAGATATGTTAGATACAATGAACGGCTCTACCAAAACACACCACAATAAGTGTTGAGTTCTCCCCAGAATTTTTTTTTCGCGTCGGGTCACGAACTAGTCGACTAGAGTGGTACGATCTTCGCCCCATTTTTTTCCTGTCGTGCGAGTACAATGCGACAGTGGAAGACCAACAGTGTTACATCATCCATCAAATCCGACTTGATCCTACAAGAAACATGAACAAACGAGGATGGGGAGGAATTACATCTTTTACGATTAGGCGATAAGATAGTTCACTGCGAAACACTCACTCGGCCTGCGTGAACATGTATGGATGCCATGTGTGCCTTGGGAGTCAGCGCCGTATCTCTCGTGTCAAAGGTCAATGTTACCCCGCTTTCTGGCATGATGTACTGAAACAACACCCCTGATCTGGTGTTGTTCGGTGTTGCACAACTCCGTTATTTATTAAGCCATGCTAAATTGAACCCATTTATTGCCGCTGTCGTCACCTGGAGAGAGTTTCACGCCGTTCAAAATTTTGCCACAAAGGTGGCTATCTTTCCTCTCATGCAAATTGTAATACCGAAGCCCTATTTATGTTCAAACTCACAAGCTTTCAGGATTTTCATTTTGGTACGGAGCAAGCATTTCCAGTTACATGTAAATTGTGTACACTTGAACTGAACTGCTTGTAGAGAGGACGTTCACAGCGCGCAACGCGGGCATTTTTCGAGTTGTTCATTGGTCAAACGTTAACATAATACAATGTGCGTTAACAAATCCGCTGGGAATTTATGTTTGTTCCGAGATACGGTACATCGATACCCGACTGAAAATAACGTGACACCCGGATTTTGTCGCTCAGCAAGTGGCGCTAGGTTCTCAAACACACAGTTCCACTTCACCCAAACGAAAAACTGGCCTGAGGCTTTCGAGAACTTCCCAAAGTTTGAAAGTTTGAATATCAGGTCTACCTCGTGTAGAAGGATGTACAATTGTCGGCAGTTAATCCCAAAGAATTTTTTTGAAGAACTTAATAGGTGACCGAAACGTGCGAAACAATTCAGTATAAACTCCAGCCTCTGAGCTTCACTTGAAGTACGCCATTTGGAGGAACATTGTTTATATAACTGTTAGGAAATGTTTATAAAGGAAGTTCGAATTTGTTGTTCCACCTATTAATTCTCGTAAGTTCTGCAATCGGAATACAGTCCCTTAATTAAGAAACTTCAGTTGGGCAAAACACAAACCCTCTCATTGTTCGAGTGAGTCGACAAAACCAACTTCGGGGGGCAATTTGGAAAGGGCCATTCACATAATTTGCCTGGCATTTTTTGTCTTAACCGAGTGATTATGTAAGGTGTCGATTTGTGTGTGGGCATTCGAACAGCGGAGCGCGAGAAAAACATTGTGCAAGTGGAGTAGGGCCCACCAAGGAATGTCGCGGAGCTGACCAATTACGCTTATTAGTCCCTTCAATATGCCGTTACACACCAATGGTCGGTGAACTTTTACATCATGACTATGATCCGCTCTGTTTAACCCTTCTCTGAAGCGCAGAGAGTTTTGGATGGAACGATAAATTCACACTGTATCAGGATGTTTGATCAGAACTTTGAAAATAATTTAGAAATAATTGATTGGCGCATGTCCTAGGGGCTTTGGCGGGGTCAAGTGGATGATAAAGCATGACGTAGCGGGACGTCCAGAGCACAATGGAAGTGGAGGCGCCCAGCTGGTACTTCACAGAACCAGCAAATTGTAGGACGGGTGCTCGTGCCTCGAGCTTGGATCTGTTGGCAAATCCGTAAGACTGGTCAGCTGTACTTTGGTTTCAATTCCATTCTCAGGAACTGGGTTCGCGTTCTTTCCCGCCGCTCGCGACCGGACCACCAAGTTGTGACAGCTTTGAGCAACATCCATCCATCCTCAGATTTCGATGGATTCGCAGGGCTTCAAATAAAAAAATCGGGGGGGGGTCCTGAGCTGGGAGAGGAAGGCAGGAAAAAAAATCGATGACTCCAAACCAAGCATACACGTCTCCTAACAAAATTGGTATCAAATTGGGTAACATTGTGCGACAATCGTGCACCTATTATCACATACTCTGTCAAAGCATTTGATAACTTTGCCAATTTGACTAAGATTAAGTGTCAGAGAGGTCAAAGGCCACCTGTTCATCTGCAACTATTAACTTTTAAAAAAGTATCAACACTTCAGCGCCGTACTCTTTGCAATATTCATCTATGCCAGTCACCTGTCAGTCAACACACTCTCCACTGCAATTCTTTGTGCAATTTCCCTTTCTCCTGTCACACATCTTAATCTAGTTCTTAAAGTTGACTTACCAACTACCCTAATTTTCTAAAATGTGTTCAGTTATTCTGGTGAATATCAAGATGGCATTACGCAATGACAAACTATTATTACTGTCATACCAATGTCGAAACGATGTCCAAGACTATACATTGGACTATAGACCGGGCACATTGCCTCAAATCGATTTGCAATTCTTTCAACATTTTTAATATAAAT
The DNA here is from genome assembly GCF_041260155.1 of Ptychodera flava. NCBI lineage: Eukaryota > Metazoa > Hemichordata > Enteropneusta > Ptychoderidae > Ptychodera > Ptychodera flava. Next base: position 21,374,040 of record NC_091945.1, on the reverse strand, counting down.
CCAGAGTAACAACATTTCACATATAATCTTTTTCTCCATCAGTTTTATCAGATATTCTAGCCATATCTAAGATCAGAGTTGAACTCAAAGTTCCCAAACAAGGGGAGTTAATTATGGTCTGTGTGACCTTTGACCCTTGATAAGCTGCCCAGTACATTGCAATCACAAATTAGTACAACAGAAATTCTTGGCTGAAAGTCCGCCCTGGTGCTATTTTGCAGTTTATATAGCCTAGGATAGGCTCACATTTGTTTTATTCTGGCCTACCTAACAATATTAGAACAGAGCGGCATGACAACAACATATTGTATACAGTGGACTTTTTCTATCGTCTCCAGAGTTACTTTGTCATAGATCACATCTAGTACCCCTTTTTCAGCTAAACAGTGTGTTTTTATTACTTGGGTCATTTGGCAGTCTATGATAAAATAAACCTGCCCCAGAGGCACTGGATGGCTAGGAAATGGGCAGGGTAGGATCAGGAGGGGTGGCCACCCTCAACAAGACAAGGATACCGCAACTCAAGCACTGGTTTGACAACCTATACAGAAAACTGTCAGATCGTTAGCAAAGAGAACAGGCAAAATAACTCTGCACTAAAGCAAACTTGACAGAATGGATTTTTGATCAAAAAAGGACGTCCGAACTTGTCAAGATCTTATCTTTATGACTACAATCTCTGCTCATCTACATTCAATTCTTGCTGTTCCAGAATGAACAGAGACCATGCTCTGCCTGCCTATGATAGCAAAGGCTAGACAGCCATTACGAACTATGATGGTTTTAAGACCTGGTTTACAGATGAGCCACCATCACAACACTCAACCTGACCTTGCTTCTCTTGACATATAACCTCTGACCTTTGACCAGCAGTGCCAGCTTTGGGGCAGACATTCCATTACCATTTTGCTTTTCCCCCTCTTTCAGTTTCACGCATGGATGAATCCCAGGTCAGTTTACAGAGAATCTCACAAGGAAATTTTCTCAGAGCTGCCTTTTCCCAGCCTCCCCCAAAAGACGTTCAACATTTCCACTGGCATGTTTTTGTGCGTTTTGCGGCTGGCATATGACAGATGGTGAATTTTTAAGGTGGTTGCCAGGTCACAGATGTCAGCACGCTGAAGACTCACTCAGAGAATGCAAGCGAGGATGCAAGCACACGACATGACAAGTGGGTGCGACAGCCATTCTCACATCGTGATGTGTGGCATGGATCAGCAACACATCCCAGGGTTCACTATCCACAACACTGAAACACTCCCCGCCATCGAAGCAAAATAAAACAGCCTTGGTTGTCGCATCCATCCCAACCCACATGTGTTTGCATCAACATCACGACCGATAAAAGTGAAAAAACCCATTTCTATTCTTATTTTTCTCCTCAAAAGACAAACCAGAGATATAACCAGCTGATTTCAATTAAGATATTAATGGTTTTATTTAAGACGTGTTTGCTTGTCTCCCTTTCTCTGTGACTTAACTCTGTTTTGTTTTTTCTTGCTTGGTTCAGTTGTTGTCTTCTCATATAAAACAATAAAACTGTACATGAGCTTGGCTAGGTCCTAGAACTCTTACATGGTATGATCCAGTGGTTAGCAAAGAATGGGTACATACGGGTCACCATAAATAATTACACTGTAAAAAAACGAGTCTGTCCATATTTACATTATAATATATAATATATATAAAATAAAATATTATATTAAGATTAACTCTAGAAGAGACACTGGGGGCGTCATCGTGGTACATTGAAAATAATCTCAATCCAGCACGGGCATGAGGTTACGAATTGACGAGAATAGCAAGGTCCCCATCCTTTGACGAAGCTTATCCGGACAGAGTTCGGATCGTACGGTCCGTCCATGAATTCCTGGTCTCGAGTCCTCCTTAGCTGGTCCGACTTATCGTAGTCAAAAATTCGTATTGAGAATCCCGGCGACACTTTCCAAACTGTTAACGTTCTCGAGTTGGGGATATCCAGGGTTGGGGAGTTCACAAAAACGGCAAAGTTGCTACGATTATACGCCCACACTCCGTCCGGCTCCCGGCTGACCGTGACGCCGTACCCGATTTTGCCTCTAGTCCTTTCGACAGATTCATTGCGACAGTCGCGATGGAGTAATCCCAAGCACAGTCCATCGCCGTGAGGTAGTTCCTGAAAAATATTTACAGATTGTTCGTAGACAGGGTACAAACGTCCCACACGTGAGCGTAGTTCCCAGTATGCCACATTACACCAATGCATCGGCTTTGAGGCACCAAGTGAATCGTTGAGGTCTGAAATAATCAAAGAAAAAGAAACAAAAAATAGATTATTTCTTTTCTATTCCAAAGTCAGTTTGATTCATACAACATAATTCTTCACCCTGTTGCCCCCTTTTTCCTGTAGATTGGTCCAACCACCATTATTACAAACAATGCAGGCACGACCATTCTTCAATGAAGAGGTTGCGCCAGCACACTTAGGAAACTGAGAAATGAATACAGTTGGGGATTCAATTTCACTTTTTGGATGCAACATGGTGGATTTGATTTCCCTACTGTAAATAATGGCAACCGACCTCTACATGGCTAATAATGCAGTGCACTGTAATTTTCAGAGTACTGAGGTATTTCTTTCTGTTTGACCAGAATGCTATGTAAGTCAGTAGCCCTCCGTGACCTGGAATTACTCAACAGGTCGACCCAACCCACTTGATTTCAAAACAATACGTTTTTGGTGGAAGGTGGGTCAGTGAATATGGTTTTCACACAACATTGTGGAATATTCAATCTGATCATTTTTTTTATTTGTTTGTTGTCGGACGTCTTGTACATCACCTACTATTGATTGGGCTTCACCACTGTCACAGTGGCATGCCCCTGTTGTTTTCTATGGCAAAGTTGCATCTACAGATCTGCCAATGGGGTGAAAGGTTCCTGTGACGCAAGGCTCCACAAATTCCCGTACATCCGACACATATCCCCTTTTCTCCCCCCCCCCTCTTCTCTAAACCTTATCGACGTAATTTTCTTAAGTGAACTGATAACCCAGCCCTTTCTTTTCCATCATCTGCACACCATCACTTCATTTCCATCACAGAACCGCCTTCCCTGCATATTGCCCGGAAACCTTGCATTCATTGAAATGCAATCCGGGTTCGGGAAATCCAACCTAACAAGATTTTTTTCTATGTGACTTGAACCTTAACCAGGTTTCTTTTTTCTCTTTTAACCTGTCTTATTAGAGCAGCTCTTTTTCACCTGTTAGTTCTATTTTGTCCCCTTGTTAAGTTCCCTCTAATTCTGTCCTAATAAACTACACAGCTTCGCTGTAAAAAAGCTACTTAAATTTATCTTATTTACATCTTCCAGTCAAATGGAGACAACATTTCCCTATTCTGCTGTACATAAGCAGTTTGACTGACTCTCCATTAGACTTATTTTCTTGAGTGAGGTGCCTGTTTTCGTTTTCCAACCACAAGAATTTTCCCCAATATGAAAAAACACCTAATCAATGAGTATTTGTCTTAAAACAAATGCATGCAAACAATGTTGCCCCTCGTTGTTAAATGCTGTTCGAAATTCTTACGCTGTTCTAAAAACTGACCAAAATAGACCTCTTACAACGGCCATGACTGTTAAAACGGGGAAGTTTTGGGAGCGATAACCTTGAATCAAACAAGCAAAACTTGTACTAAATTTGCATAGTATTGCCAGCCAGTACATCTGCTGCATTTGGGTCATTTCTGGTTGTTGTCTAGACTATCCGAAACACTGTATTACAAACTATGCAGCCAGATACAAAACAGAAGCCTTAACACGATGAATATTGGTATTTTCATAATAACCACCAACTTTTTAATGATAATCCACAAGATATTACCTTTCATATTTTATGATTTCTGAACAAAAAAAGTTCTCATAGTACTACTGCATCTGAAAATAAAAAGACATGAGCCCCCCCCCCTCTCTATACCCCCTCCTCCCAGGTTGAATTGAAACGCACAGTGAAAGGAGGGCACCCTGAAGATGTATTACTAGTAGTTGGAGCAACCCAACATGTATCCATCACACTGTTGGATCTCCCTGTCTGAAGTATTTCGAGGAAAAATTCTAGCAATTGACACCACCATGACAGAAGATTTAAACAGGCTATCAATCCAAGGCTTTGGGTTTCCAGTGTGCTTGTACTGTTTACTTAGCTGAAATATCATGTCTTCTCACTGCTCTGCAAGATAGTTTCACATGGTATAAATATGTGAACATACTTATTTCACAGGAGCTGAGTTGATCTTTTCTGCTCGCTCCCCGTTCATTCAAGAAATGAAGGGTGATAATTTCACATCGAAAAGTGGCATGGAGATGTAAACTGAGGGTGACAGTGGTTTATTTGTTTGTTTGTTTTTCTCTTGGTTATTTTTTGACGTTACAGCCGGCAAGCGGGGGAAAAGAGTTGCAATTTTAACATAAACACACTTCTACAGAACCCAAGGGCCAGGGCTCGTGCAGAATAGCTTCTCTGCTTGGTTTTGTGTATGCATGTGTTGTACCACTCAACACTGCGGAGGGAGTGCTGGACGTTTGGGGCACCTAAAAGGGTCTTGCCGGGCACAGAATATTTGGAGACTCGACTACTGTGTCTGGGTTCTTTGCGCCTGTTCTCAATCTGAAATCTCACATTTACAGAACTCTGATTGTCTTTTTTACTCAGTTTCTGAATAAAACAATTCTTTCTCGGCGGATGCCTCCGTAACTTGGAGGGGGAACACTCGAGAATTGAGTTCATAAATGGATTGTCTCGTGTCAAGGTGGCTCGTCTCATACGGTCTGTTTGAAACCTCACCACACAGTTATAAACAATCCTGGGAGCTCCCCCCTGACTTGATTACACTGCAGCAGAAGCTAAAAGGACATATTTCCCAAATTGACAGCGGTAATTCTTACATAACGCCTTCTCAATTTCTCTCTTGCAATCTCCACACCATCTCTTGGGCAACACAGGAGTGCCTCTCAGTTGCCCATTGCCGTTAATTGCTTTGGGCTTCCCGGACAGGTTTAATTTTTAAAACGAAGGGCCAATAAAAATCCTCGGTTCTCCACTATAAGCCCACCGAACAGAGGCCTTTTTCTTTCAAACATTTTTGTTTTGGCATGTGAGGTGCACAGAAACATGTCCCCTTAAGTGTCCGATTGTTATTTTTCCCCCTTGCTGGTCCTAAAATAGTCAGCCCCAACTAATGCCAAGTCAAACACACCACTTCAAGAGGTTTGCCAATAGAAGGCCATTACTAGAACCGATGTGCACCGAGGCAAATACACTCCTCAGGTTGAGCTAGGAATCTGTAAAAATCGGACAACAATCCACACACTTCAATTCAAAACTGTACTTGTACCTAAGATCCAACCACGAACATTTCCATACCAGTTGACTTGGAATGCTTTTTTTTTTCGTTCTAATTATTCTTGAAGCCATAGAACAACTCAGCGGTGTCTCCCCCCTACTGTTCAGAGGCAAGGACTATTTGTGTATAAGTAATTTGCTAGGCTGTGGGCCATCGTCACGTCAACAACACCCAGGTTTCATTGAGCGGGGAAACTTCTTGATTGCCACACATAACAAAGTCACTGTTTAAATTTAATCAGTCCACAGGACTTGCTGATTTGAAATTTTTGTAGCGACATTTTTTTGCTGTCAATGTCAACAACACATAGAGATTATTGGGGTGATGTTTATTTCGACGCTGGGAACATTTATTACCCAGCTGACAAGTTCTCCAACCTGAATGCAAACTAACAGACTAAACACGACTATACACCGACTGAAACGATTTGACATCCATGAAGCCTAGAATCCATACATCTCAGCATTTTTGGGGGCTTACAGAGCCCCACGTACACCCCCAACAGATACTAGACTTGTCCCCTTCACACTAGTCTGCAACTCAGTTACATTCAACTACGCAATTCTAAAATTCGATTCAGACAGGCTTGTTGAGATGACCTGGCACAGCAGCGAAACAGATTTGCCTTTCGAAAATAGTCATCCAATGGAATATATGGCCAGAGCGTTGCGAGGTCGACAACGTGGAGAATATAAGACAAGCAACAGTGTTTCAGCAGCCTTGACTGGGCAGATCATATTTGCTCAGTTCAAGCATTGTCTGTGCTGTGTGCATTGTTGGGAAACTGGTCTTTTGACTCCGCAGCTAGCTCCACACACACACACACACACACACACACACACATATCAGTTTAAGATTTCATAACGCTCTCGCGACAGGGCTCAGATAACACACATCAGGCTCTTTATCACTACTGTGGCAAGTTTGTTGAAGATAGTGACAATGATGGAAGGCAAAGACTCGCTCCGTCCAGCAATAAACAGTCACATGCCAACGCTGCAAGCCCTCAAACATTACTCCAGTTGATTAACGCTGACAGTATTCCCTTTAAAGGAATCTGCCCTAGACATCCGTCCCTCGTTCTGAAATGGCCCTCCTGGCTCACCATGGTGGGCAGTTGAACCGACAAACAGGGTTGGACACACTGTGGGGGACAAGAGGGCATCACACCAAAAGTGACACACTGCTCTTTTTAAAAGGGACACTTGCTCATGCTGGAACTAATTTTTTCTGATACTGTTCTGAGCTCTACACTTCCCAGCAGAGAGCAAAGATCACAAAGTGTATATTTGTGTTGACTGAGCTACTGCGCTGTACTGGACATTCCCACGTACAATTAATATTTCCTGTTGGATGCCTGTTTGTAGTACTTCAAATAATACTGTAATGGTTGCTCAGCCAGTGTGAGTTACACGCTGGAGCTCAAGTCAACCCATCATGTGCCGTTATCTTTCTTTTTTGTTAGTTTATTTGGTAGCCTACGATTTGGGGCATCATATAAAAGAACATTACATAAGGCAAGAGAGCGGGGGGGGGGGGGAGAGGGGAGGGGCTCCCTAGGTTTGGCCACCAGGTTTGCCTTGGTGAATGCATTAACAAGCTTGTCTTTATTCTGCCTTCATTTACAACCCCTTCTCTCTGTCGCCTATCATAACATTTGTTTTATCTTGAATATTCCTGGGGCAGCCAGGGCACAGGCTCAACTAAACATCTTGCTCAACGCTACCCACGCCCGCATCCCTAATTTCCCAAAATACACCAGCCCACCTTAACAACTGAACACTGCAGGGTCAAACTGATGCTGAAATTACAAGGGTTGCGTGTGCATATTCTTTGTGCATACACCTTAAAAATCGCTGGTACTCAGTAGCCATATTGGGGAGCTGCCTGCCGCCATGTTCTCTCTGTCACATTCTTTCTTTTGTAAATATGAGGGCTGCAACTTTTCTCACTGACTCTTGTCCTCAACGAAAGTAGGTCATTCTTGTTTCCATGGCGACAGACTTCTTCCCCCAGAGACCAGAAAATCTATCATCATTGTTTCAAATATGACTGACAGGGTGTTTAAAACAAATAACTTTGGGGGTCATGTTCTGGCTAGATGACAATGGCCCTGCCTAGTTTTTACAGTCTCCTTTTTTCCCCCCTCCCTCTTATTAGATGCAGACAGTTTTGTGAAAACTGAAACCACCTCTTTAGGGAGGCTGCATTGTTGTACTGCCCGTGTTCTCAAGTGTGCTGATGGACAGTGGACGACTGGACAGACCCACTGAATAGAGAAAACTTGTGCACATGTTGCCATTCTACACCAAGGACGCCACAAAAGAATTTTTTTTCAAGCAGCTAGTTATACAATACTAGACCAGCTTAGATGAGAAAGATTTGCTCTTTAGCAACCTAATTCCACATGAAAAATGATTCATGAATCTTTTGCTGCACTATGATTTCTGCTATCAAATGGAGAATTTTTCTCAGGAGCACTGTTACACCAACAGGAGAAGGCTGTAATATTCACCAAAGGAACAAGGGAAATATCTAAATTCTTGTCACATTCATCCCTTGCATTGAGAGAGATTCTCAAGCGTCTACCACTGGTAATATTCTCATTGGATTTTAACTTTAATCACATGTCCATATTTGAGTATAAATATTTCTACACAGAACTTGAGAAATACAGTCTGCTACTGTTGAACGCATAACTGATGAAATACAGAGATATTTCCTAGTCAGAAGAAAAGTGACTCCCCCAGTTTCTCAAAGCGTTAGCCTTGTCACAAAAGTCTACAGGAGAGCTGGTACTCACCTTGACATCACAATGTCTCTTTTGTTTTGCTTTGTTTGTTTACTAGTAACCAAAAAATAAGCCAAGCGGATAATGAAGAAAGATTATACAGTGTATTGCCAAACACTCTACCAAACTCCTCAAAGTATGACATTTTTTGTAACATTTTCGGTTTTAGTGACAAATCCTGTCATTTTGTTTATCAATAATTCCAATATCTATCTGAACTGACACTCGAAGTGGCAGCAGCTTTCTTAGGAAAAGTCTGCGTTTTCCACGACTTCAGGTGAAGTGACTCTCATCTTCTTTCCACGTTTGTTAGGCATTTCCCATTTCATATCTGATTGCAATTATGTAACACGTGGTCCTCCAGGGAGAATCATCAACCATATATAAGGGTTGAGTGACACTTGAATCCGTTTGTAAACACGCGGGGTTACATCATTAAGAGCAACAACACAAACAACAAGTTCAAATGTCACGGGGCTATTTTTAGTAACTGGGATCTGCTTTTCATATTATTCAAGGTGATATCAGATAAAAATCTATGAAGTCCCATCTGATGGTGTTTTTCCCGTCTTGTGCACATGCAGGCATGCAATCAAATGTAGATGGGGGTTGTCAGGAATTAAACAGATGTGACAAACACTTGCGAGCACACTGCGGTACTTTGAAACACTCCTCACTGCTCAAGCACTTATTAAGAAATGACCAAAGCGTTTCAAATGAGCATTAGACACATTTATCGGTAATTTTTTCCTCGGTGTACAACATGATCCAAGTGTGTACTGCACACATTGGGATGAGTTTGAAGAATCTCCACAACCTGACCTCCTTTCTCACAACCAAACTAGTTTGAAAAGACTAGCCTTGACTTGCCTGTGGTGAATACACTGGTACAAGCAGTACACAAAGTCTTGTCCAAATATCTGCACATTGAAGGTATTTTGTCACATAACCCCCCCCCTCCCCCTCCTAGAGGAACTCCTCTAAATTCTACGGGAACTACTTTTGAAGTCTTCAGAAAGTTTGGCGTTAGGTTGGGAATATCTGTACTTCAATAAAATACAACTTGGTGTGTTTGTTGACTTTTCCTGACATGCAAGGCGCAAGGGCACTGTTTTGTCAAAGTTCGTGTATCGATCCGATCGATCGATCCGATCAACACGATAGCAGAAGAGCCCACAAAAGTCAAAAACATCAAAATCTGCTCGACCAACCCTGTTCATTCGATGATTTTCATTACTGAATCAAAGATTTGCAATTAAAATTTTATGCAAGTTTTTTTCACTAAGTGATCAATTCTACCATTCTTTAATATTTCACTCCTTCCCTCGCACGAGAACATGAATCAGGAAAGAGCTTAACAGGGTAACTGAAGAAGCAGCGAGACGGCTCTAGTGGGCGACACAGTCCGCCATGAGCCGAGTAAATGCGACCAGCATTATCTGTTATTCTTCACGACCATTCATCCGCACACCACTTTGTTGTTGCCCTGAATGAAACTGCTCTGACGTACCAATCCTGAAGGGTCTTCCGCAAATATTCTCTCAAGAGGTGTTTTCAGGAATCTAGAAACACCCCCTATCTATCTATCAAGAAATCTCCCCGTAGATTCTAGGCCTAGTAACAAACAGTCTCAAAATGTTAACTTTGATAGGAAATTATTGGTTCTGTGCTTTTCCAAATTTATGTGAATGCCATGTGCATGTGAGCATGTACATCTACATGAACAAATCAAAACATACCTTGGGGCCAAATTCAAAAAGCTTGTCTTCCTGTCTTTATTTCCAAAGTCAGTTCAGACTTCTTAAGACGTTTCTACTCCCCACAAAACTAAGTACATGTGAAAAAAAAAAAGCTCTCACATCTTAGGAGCAATGACTTTGTACCATTCAGCTTTTCTATACCTACCCTTTTTTATACTAACTCTGAAGTCTCTCACGACAAAATGGTGGCTTGCAAGTTCCAGCTGGGCCTGGCTTGTTCAAAGACAAAAAACAAAATACCTCGCCTCATTGAAGCCAAGGGTGTTCACAATTGCTGGGTTAGTTTCATTCAATTACGCTTATAGGTCAGTCCATCTAATATCAAAACCTGATAACACTTTTTTTAATCTCTTCAATACCTTATCAGCATTACAACAATGCCTACAGGTGCACAACATCCAATGTTTATAGTATTTTACAATGGGAGTTTTGAAATCATATTAAATCACATTTTTTATAAACTCTTTGGCTAAGAAGCACAATATTGCAGTTACTTTATTTTAATCAGAGTTTAATATGTCAACTAGAGTAAGCTTGAAGGTACCTTATAGGTCAAACAGTCAGCTCATATGCTACTTAGCTATTAAACCCAGTGCAAATTTGTCTAACTGATAAAAATTATGTGAGTGGCTCCAAATCCTAAGCTAGCATGTAGTGCACAGAGCAATTGCCCAACATGTCAGGTCAGCTGTCAAAGTTACTGAGAACTATGTTCGACTCTATTTTCTCTATATTTCTGCTCAATGCGTGCAATGAGTGAGAATTGGAAAAGCAAGACATGGTTGGAAAATCTCAATGGGAACATTTCAAGTATGTTGTTGAAATGTGTGGTCTTTTTCCAAGTAATGAAATCATAATCCAGAAATGACACCTACAGAATTTGGTTGTCCATTGTAAACATATAAACATCACACAATGGTGGCAAAAGATGGTATCAGTATGGCCCTGAAAGAGCACTTTTTAATAGGGGGGGGGGGCGCAAGAGTAATATAAGGGGAGTGTGGGGCAATATGTGAACAGACAAACTTCACTGCTGCCTGAGCGGTGTTAGGAAAGTCATTAGTGACATTTTTTGTTTGTTTTTTTCTTTGAGAGGGGTGGGCCCAATGGAATGCACTTGATGTGGGATAAGAGGTAGTTAACAGGGAACGCTGGGCAAAGGATTGCTG